>NC_080593.1:156806632-157152855 GCF_027887145.1 Ammospiza caudacuta
CCAGCAGTGGGATTGCTGTTCTATAGTCAGTCATGGTTCCAGCAGTGGGATCCATGGTCTGAGCAGTAGGATCACCATGCTGGAGTTGTGGTCCCAGCAGTGGGATTGCTGTGCTGCAATCCTAGTTCCAGAGAGCTAGAGAGGGACTTTAGACAAGGGCTTGGATTGGTAGGAGAGAGGGGAATGGCTTCCCACTGCCAGAGAGCAGGCTCATTTGGGGTATTGGGAATAAATCCTTCCCTGTGAGGGTGGTGAGGCCCTGGCAGTGGTTGCCAGAGAGGCTGTGGATGCCCCATCCCTGGAAGTGTTCCAGGCCAGGTTGGACAGGGCTTGGAGCAGCCTGGGATGGTGGAAGGTGTCCCTGCCATGGCAGGGGGTGGGACTGTGTGAGCTTTAGAGTCCCTCCAAAGCATTCCATGATTCTGTGATTTGGGAAAGTTTCAGAGAAGGTTTTAAACTGAGAACTTGAGAAAGCTGGGTCAGCTGGGAGGGAGAGGGGAGGAGAGCATTGATGGGGAACACTAGACAGTGGGTCTGTTGAGGGGGATGGAGATGGTGTGAGCAAGGACTGGGGATTATCTGATGGTCAGTTCACACAAATCTGACTGGAGAACTCTGTAAGTGTCCAGCAATCTCTTGGCTTGGACAGTTGCTGGGATGGCACTTCCCACAGAGAGTGGTGGGAATATGAACTGGTTTTCCTGACATCCAACAATCTCTGGGTTTGTACAGTTGCTGGGATGGCACTTCCCACCGGGAATGGTGGGAGTATGAACTGGTTTTCCTGACATACAGCTGGCTTTGGGAAGGGTTCTTAGCCAGCTCTCATGTTCTGACATGAAGCTTTGGTTTTCTGGGAGGGAAGACAGGTCACTCCTGTGAGAGCAGATTTCCCTGAGCATCTCCTGTTTCCTCAGGGCACGGAGTCCATTAAGATGGAGAACGGGCAAAGCACGGCAGCCAAGCTGGGGCTGCCCCCTCTCACCCCAGAGCAGCAGGAAGCTCTCCAGAAAGTGAGTAAAACTGGTGGGAGTTTGCTCTTTGGGGGTGGGGGTGTGCTTTAATGAGCCTCTGGCACTGGTGGGGCCAGAGGGAACTCACCACCTGGTCTGTGGGGTCGTGGCCATGCTGGAGGGTCCCACAGTCACATTTGGGGCCAGGAACTGCTTGGTTTGGTTTGGAGTTCATGGACACCTCTGGGAGCATGATGGGAATTGCTGTTGGGTGGGTGAGAGTGGGTTTCATTAAAAAAGTCAGTCAGTTCAGAAAAATGGCATCCTGAGTCAGATGGGAATTCTGAGCTAGGGTGTGGGTGCCACTGAGGAGCTCCAGGAGGGCTGAAATTGGGATCTGCTGCACCTGGCCTGTCACTGTCCACACCCAGAGTGGGACACATCCCAGAATATCCCTGTCCTCGCGGTGGCAGGGACACAGAGCTCTGTCCCCCGTCCTCGGGGTGGCAGGGACACCGAGCTGTGTCCCCTGTCCTCGGGGTGGCAGGGACACAGAGCTGTGTCCCTCTCTGTCCTCGGGGTGGCAGGGACACAGAGCTGTGTCCCTCTCTGTCCTCGGGGTGGCAGGGACACAGAGCTGTGTTCCTCTCTGTCCTCGGTGTGGCAGGGACACAGAGCTGTGTCCCTCTCTGTCCTCGGGGTGGCAGGGACACAGAGCTGTGTCCCTCTCTGTCCTCGGTGTGGCAGGGACACAGAGCTGTGTCCCTCTCTGTCCTCGGGGTGGCAGGGACACAGAGCTGTGTTCCTCTCTGTCCTCGGTGTGGCAGGGACACAGAGCTGTGTCCCTCTCTGTCCTCGGGGTGGCAGGGACACAGAGCTGTGTCCCTCTCTGTCCTCGGTGTGGCAGGGACACAGAGCTGTGTCCCTCTCTGTCCTCGGGGTGGCAGGGACACAGAGCTGTGTCCCTCTCTGTCCTCGGGGTGGCAGGGGCACCGAGCTGTGTCCCCTGTCCTCAGGAGGCTCTGTGTGGCTGTGCCTGGGCTGTCCCAGCTGTCCCTCTGTGTGAGCTGGCTGCCTCCCAGCTGTGTTCCCTCTGGCTTCTCTGGAGCTGACAGATCCAAGCCCCCCGGTCCATTTCCAGTTCCCAAAGCACAGCCCTCAAACCCCTGTGTTAGATCCTGCTGTTCCCTGGCAGCTCCCAAGCACAGCCAGGGACACCAGGTGCCAGGGGGTGGCTGTGTGTGTGTCCTGGGGGGTGCCTTGGCACTGAGCTCTGTGCTGGCACCCTGCAATCTCTGGCTTTGTCAGGTTTGGGGAGGACTAAGAGGAACCCCAAGAGAGCCTGGTGTGAATAGGGAGAGCCAGAGGTGAGCTCTGGGGTGTTTAGGGAGCAGAGGGAACAGCTGCGGCATTAAAGGAGCAGAGCCAGAGGTGAGCTGGGGCATTTAGGAGCAGAGGGAAGAGCTGGTGTGTTTTGGGAGCAGATCCAGATGTGAGCTGGGGCATTTAGGGAGCAGAGCCAGAGGTGAGCTGGGGCATTTAGGGAGCAGAGCCAGAAGTGAGCTGAGGCATTTAGGGAGCAGAGAGAAGAGCTGGTGTGCTTTGGGAGCAGATTCAGAGGTGAGCTGGGGTGTAGCGGTGTTTGAGGTTCCCCAGGACAAGGGAAGATGTCTTGACTCCATGTTCCAGAAGGCTGATTTAGTATATGATATCTGTTATATTAAAAGAAAATGATACTGTAAAACTACACTAAAGAAATAGAAAGAAGACATCAGAAGCCTAGAAAGGAATGAATAATAAAATCTTGTGACAGGCTCAGAGTCTGACACAGCTGGCTGTGGTTGGCCATTAGTTAAAAACAATTCACATGCTGGGTAAACAGTTCTCCAAATCACATTCCAAAGCAGCAAAACATGGAGAAGGTGAAGCTTCCCAGCTTCTCAAGAGAAAAATCCTGGCAAAGGGATTTTTCAAAAAATATGTCAGTGACACTGGGGCATTTAGGGATCAGAGGGAAGAGCTGGTGTGTTTTGAGGAGCAGAGCTAGGGAAGAGCTGGCATGTTTTGGGAGCAGATCCAGAGCAGGCCGGGCGTGCTGAGGGGGCAGACCCCAGCACAGGGGTGGCCATGGGGGAGAGGAGCAGGGAGCTGGAGCCCCTTCCCTCCTGTAGCAGCTGTCTGTGCAGAGGCTCTCAGAGCAGAGGACAGGACCGGAGGAGGCCGTGCCCGCCCGGCCCTGCAGGTAAGGGGCTGCGGGGGGCTGTGGGGATGGAAAAGGGGAACGCTGAGCTCCTGGTGCATGCTGCTTCCGTGGGCTGCCGCTCACGACATCCTCTGTGTCCTAGGGCCCTGGGGAGCTGGGGGTAGTGCCCTGGTGCTTAGGCATGGAGAGCAGAAGGTTCTGGGAGCTGTGGAGGCCTCCTTCCCTGCCCCGCTGTGCCATGCTACCCCCACAGCCCCTGTTTTCCTTGCAGGCCAAGAAGTACGCGATGGAGCAGAGCATCAAGAGTGTGCTGGTGAAACAAACCATCGCCCACCAGCAGCAGCAGCTCACCAACCTCCAGGTGAGAGCCCCCTGTGAGCCGCTCCCCGTGCCTCGTGCTCCCCCCGACACGGTGGAGTTCTCAGGGCCCTCGGAACCAGAGCACAGCCCTGAGCCTGCAGCTCCCCCAGGCACCCCGACTAACCTCACAAATTGCCCGCAGATCTCTCTTGTTCCCAGAGGAAATGGTTAAAAGTTCCTGTCCTGTTGGACGTCCCTTCTTGAGATACGAGAAGCCAAAGACTTTGCCGTGGGCTTTGCTTCTGAGCCATGTTTGAGGTGGTGAAGGCAGAAGGGATCCTGGGAACGGTGTCACCATCTCCTCTGCCTGAGGGAGGGTCCCTGTGTCCCCGTGTGCCAGTGCTGCCCCATTTCCCTCCCCTGCACCCGGGTGCTCTCAATTCTGGAGAAGTTCTCTTGGCTGTTCCTGCTTGCACTGGAATGCCCATACCGGGAGAGCCCTTAACTGGGGTTTGACCTCCCCTCCTTCAGAGGTTTCTGGAACATATCTCAGCGCCTTTCCTCAAAGTCAGGAAGGCCAAAATGAGGGCTTTGCCTGAGGAACCCCTGCGGATGTGCTCTCCCTGCCCGGCAGCCGAGGCCGTTTGGGGCTGTGCCTGGTTCTGAGGGTCTGCTCTGGTTGAGGGGCTCCTTTTAAATGCTGGGGGTGAACCAAGGACAGTGGTCGCAGAGGTTGCTATTGCCTTGAGTCCCCCCTGGGATCCCACCCTGCTTCCTGAGGCAGCGGCAGCAGCACAAGCCCACCCTGGCCTGGTGGGACCGGGCTCGGCAGGGTCCTGGCGCCGGACGCTCCTGGGGACCAGGCAGTGAGGGCCGAGGAAGGAGAGGCCTCTCGCAGGTGCCCCTGCGCCGCCGCTCTGCTTGAGTTTGTACAAACAGCCGTAGTATGCTCAGCTCCAACAGACTGAACTCTGTCTTTACTGTCTTTCAGATGGCAGCAGTGACAATGGGCTTTGGAGATCCTCTCTCACCTTTACAATCGGTCAATAGACATATTCACTTCTTCTGGGGCACTTGTCTTAGTCAGGGCCTAGCGTGGGGACGTTCGTAGTGGTGCCAATGCTCTTGTCCGCGCCCAGCGCAGCCCTCCCACATCCCCACGTGTACTGGACACGCCCAGGAGCAGAGCGAGGTGTCACTGCCCCGAGAAGACCCCAGGCTGTGCAGTCTGCGGGGACACTGCCACTCGGGGGCACAGACAGCTTTAGATTTCCACCAGTTCTGAACACACCCGTGAAATTGTGGGAGCTGCATTTCTAGGGATGCTACAGTTCTGAGGTCCCGACCTAAAACTAACGGCCAAGGTAACTCACCAAGGGGCGACTTGTTGTGGAACGACCTCCCAGCAGCCAGAGCCGGCCGCTGCTGGGGAGGGCCGGGGTGCCGGAGGTTGGCAGAGCATGGTGCAGCCCAGGCTCAGACTCTCTTTACTGTGCACGCTCCAGACCAGAGCAGTATGGCACGTTCTGAGTGCAGCCAAAGCAGGACGGGAGGGACAGAACTGCAGGGCTGATCACAGAGCTCCTGTGAGCCTTTGTGCCCCTTCTAATCAGAGGCCACAAAGAGCTGAATGACTTGGCGTGAGACATCCCCTCCTTTTTCTGGCAGAGTGTCCTGCGACTCCTCTGTGCACCCAAAGGTTCATTTGTAAATTCATTTGCACATTTGTAAATAACTCTCTGGCTTGCTGGACTATGAGATTTGTGCCTGGTGTAAAACACAGGTGGAGGTTTGAACTCCAAGGAAAAGGGCACTGAGGTGAAATGCCCAGTCTCCCTCCCTTGGCAGTGAGTGGTGTGTCAGTGGGCAGCCAGAGTGGCTGTTCTGGGGCAGGGTAAGTTTGGAGTGGAGCAGAGCAGCCTTCTTGGTGTGGATTTGGCAGAGATGGTGTTGGAGCCCTCATGCCCAGGAACTCCCCCCATCCCTGGAGCTGCTGCCTGGCAGTGGAACTGCAGCAATTTGGCCTAGATTGTTTCTGGCTCATTCTCCCAGCTGGGCACAGCTGAGTTGGTGGCACAGGAAAGTTTTAATGGCTTGTGACCCCTTTTCCTCAGCCATTCCTCCGTGGGCAGTGACAGGTGGACACAGCCCAGGAGCAGGAGCAGGTACAGTTCAGAGCAGTCAGGATATCCCTTTCTTGGCAGGTGCTTCATCCCAGAGCCCACTCAGGATGCACAAAGTGCAAACAGGCCCCTGTCCAGCACTTCTCCTGTGGCCAGGGTTCCCCAGTTCCTTTGTGGAGGCAGCACAGCCTGAACTGAACTCCCTGAGCTCTGGGTCTCAGGGCCTGAGTGACAGCTTCCCCTGGGCTCAGTCCTCAGTGTCACAGTGTGAGATTTCCCACATCCCTTCACCATCCCCTGTGTCATGGCTGGTGCTCCTGGTGAGGGCTGTGCATCACCTGCTTTGGTTACAAGAGCACCCTAAGGTGGGGTTTTGGCCTGTCCTTGAAATAACCTCCAATCCCTTTAGAGCAGCATTGCACAGCTGCAGGTGGGGGCTGCTGCCTGGCTGAGGCTTCAGGTGCTTTTCCATGTGACAGGAGGAGAAGGAGGCACAGGGAGCAGTGAGATCAGCCTGGGGCTGCTGAGAGCACTGAGATGTCCAGGCAGGAGGCCCTGACACCGACCTGTGCTGAGCTCAGGGGCCCAGGGCATATCCCCCAGCCAGATGCTCCTGTTGGTGACCCACAAACACAGAGTCAGCACAGCCCATCTCAGCTCTGCCTTCTGCAAGCCCAAAATCCCAGGGTTATTGGGGCTGGAAACAACCTCCAAGGTCATAGAGTGCAAGCTGTGCCTGATCCCCACCCTGTCACCAGCCCAGGTGTTCCCTGGACACCTCCAGGGATGGGGACTCCACACCTCCCTGGGCAGCCTCTTCCAGTGCCTGGCCACCCTTTGCAGGAAGGATTTCTGCTGTCTGAAAATCCCAAGTCCTCCTCACTCCCCCAGCTCTCCTTTAGAGTCCTGTGGCAGGGCAAGGTGGGCATTTCCTCCTGCAGAGGCTCCTTGGGAGAGGCACCTCCCTGGGACACCCAGGGTGAGACTGCTGGTGGCTCTGAGCCCCTCAGCAGATGAGCTGCACACTGAGGGGCTTTCCAAAGCTGGGGATGTGCTGGAGCATCTGGCAGAGCAGCCAGCCTCTGTGTGCTGCATGTGCACGTGCCATAGTCCTGCTGGTCACAGCCTGCAGAGTAAAGAGAGCCATGGCCCAGCTGTGCTGGGAAATCCTTAGCCAGGCAGGGGAAACTGGATGTCACCCCAGGAGCAGCAATTGGGGCTGGATGTCACCTCAGGAGCAGCAATTGGGGTTTAATGTCACCTCAGGAGCAGCAGCTGGGGCTGGATGTCACCCCAGGAGCAGCAATTGGGGTTTAATGTCACCTCAGGAGCAGCAATTGGGGTTTAATGTCACCTCAGGAGCAGCACTTGGAGCTGGATGTCACCACAGGAGCAACATTTGAGGCTTGATGTCACCTCAGGGGCAGAGTCTGGGGCTTGATGTCACCTCAGGAGCAACAATTGGGGCTGGATGTCACCTCAGGAGCAAAATTTGAGGCTTGATGTCACCTCAGAAGCAGCAGCTGGGGCTGGATGTCACCTCAGGGGCAGAGTCCGGGGTTTGATGTCACCCCAGGAGCAGCAGTTGGGGTCTGATGTCACCTCAGGGACAGTCTGGGTTGAGAGCTGTCCCTGTTTGCAGTGTCCTGTATGGAATGGCAGGAGTCAAACCCTCCCAGGCTGTTTCCAGTGGCAGTCCTGGACAGGAGCAGGAGTCCCTCGGGTACAGGCTGTGTCCCTGCTGCTGTGCCTGTCACAGACGAGCTCTCCCTCCTTTTGGGCTGCAGCATCCCCAGGCACAGCTCCTGTGCTTGTTGGGGCACCCCAGAAATCAGCGTTGAGGAGGCCCTGAGTGCTTTCCCTCTGCCCCAGGGGTCCTGTGCTCATTGGGACACCCCAGAAATCAGCCTTGAGGAGGTCCTGAGTGCTTTCCCTCTTCCCCAGGGGTCCCCAGGTGTCGCAGAACTCCTCTGCTCCTTAGGGCACCCCAGAAATCATCTCCTGAAGGCCCTGGGTGCAGCCCATCTGCCCTGGGGTTGCTAGGGAGGGAAGGGGGGGCTCAGAGCTCCCTCTGTGCTGCAGGGCAGGGCCAGAGGCATCACTTACTGCTGCTGCACGTGCTCTGCACCAGCCTCTTGGTGCCCCAGGTGTGTCCCACCTGCCCCAGAGCCGTCCCCTCACCTGCAGGCAGTGACGCCCCCAGAGCCCCAGGTGTGGCCGCATCTCTAGGGCTCCGTCCCTCAGCAGCTCTAGAGCTGCTCTGGGGGTGACAGCACGAAGGACAGACACACTGTGCTCTGCTTTTGGGATCCCTCCCTTGAGGAGTGGCTGGATTTGTCTGAGAGCAGGTTTCCAGGCAGACGTAGGGCAGCGCAGCAGGAACCCTGCGTGCAGCGCCCGCGCGGCAGGGCTGCCGTAGCACAGCCAGTGCTGCCAGGCAGGGATGAGTACTGGCACCACACGCTTCCCAGGAGTCCCGCTGGGCCACGGGAGTGCTTGGCTCTGCTGTTGAGCTGTGGCAGGGGTGGTGCCCAGTACTGGATCTCGCACTGCCGGGGGCGGGGGGAGGCTCTGGTGCCGGAGGGAGCGGGGGGAGGTTCCCAGATCCAGGCCCTGTGCTGCCGGGGAGGGGGCGGGAGTGCGATGGATCTGTGCTGCTGGGGGGAGCGGGAGGGGTTCTCCCAGTGCCCCGAGCTGAGCCCTTGGCTGCCTGGAGGGGAAGCTGCCCTAGAGCGAAGGGATTCCCTCCTCCTGCAGGCGAGGCTGGAGGTGAGACCCGGCCGGAGGGGCCGAGCCGTGCGTGCCCCGGACTTTATCCGGGACCGAGGCGGGCGGATCCGCTCCAGCGGCCTGTGCAGCGAGCAGGGAACTCCTTCTGGTCCAGGCTGTGGCTCGCTCCGGGAGGGAAGCAGCAGGGGGAGGAGGCCCCGTGGCCGTGGCCAGCCCGGCACTGACCAGCCAGTCCTTGTCTCGCTACAGATGGCGGCCCAGAGGCAGCGAGCACTCGCCATCATGTGCCGGGTCTACGTGGGCTCCATCTACTACGAGCTGGGCGAGGACACCATCCGCCAGGCCTTCGCCCCCTTCGGGCCCATCAAGAGCATCGACATGTCCTGGGACTCCGTCACCATGAAGCACAAGGTGGGACAGGGTTAGGGTTCCCTGGGAGGTTCCTTGCCTGCAACAAGGGGCGCAACCAGAGGAGCTTTAAGGTGCTGTCCCACCAAAACCCTTGTGGGATTGCCTGGGTCTAGCAAAGAGGAGGTGAACTGTCTTGAATTCCTTGGGGGCAGCAAGAGCTGGTGGTGCTGATGCCCAGTGATGAGGGGTTTTGGGGTCTTCTGCAAGGACATTTCTTTCAGCCATGTGTCCTGAACACAAAATGAGCAACTTTACAGAATTTTGGAAGGAATTCTTCCCTGTGAGGGTGGGCAGGCCCTGGCACAGGCTGCCCAGAGAAGCTGTGGCTGCCCCATCCCTGGAAGTGTCCAAAGTCAGGCTGGATGGGGTTTGCAGTAACCTGGTCTAGTGGAAGGTGTGGAACTGGATGGGCTCTAAGGTCCCTACAACCCAAACCTTTCCATGGTTCCCAGCCCTCAAGGAAGATCCTCCTCTCTTCAAGGCTTGCCAGATGCAGCCAGGAGAGGAAAGGGCCTCTATCCCTGTCAAGAACAGGCTCCTTTTAGCACTGGGGGTGAATGTTTGCAGCTCCCTGATCTGCTTAGGGCAGGATTGTGGTGGGAGCTGGGGGTCTGTGGGGTGAAGTGCATGGAGTCAGAATCGTTGAGGTTGGAAAAGAGCTCCCAGAGCACTGAGTGCCACATCAGTCATTCCTTGGACATCTCCAGGGATGGGGACTCCACAGCTCCTTGGACAGCCCCTTCCAATGCCTGACCACCCTTTCAGTGAAGAAATTCCTCCTGCTGTCCAGCCTGAAGCTCTGGAAGTGCTGACAAGGCAGCAGCCCTTAGTTAGGTGGGGTTTTGCTGCAGAGCCTCAGAGTCTGAGAGGCTCCAGAGTCAGATGTCCTTGGGGGAACCTCTGCAGGCATCTTCTGTCACATTAAAATGCTTTTCTAAGGGATCTCCTTGGGCCACGAGCAGGAATCAGTGAGGTGGGAATCAATCCCACCTGTACATCCATGGGCAAGTTTGGCGCAGCTGGAGTGACTGACAGGTGTCTCCTCCCATCCCAGGGCTTTGCCTTTGTGGAATACGAGGTTCCTGAGGCTGCCCAGCTGGCCCTGGAGCAGATGAACTCTGTCATGCTGGGGGGAAGGAACATCAAGGTGAGTTCTTGCTCTTGCTGTGCAAATTCCTGCTGCTCTTTTCCTGGAAATGCTCCCTACAGCCCTGTGGTGGGGGAAGGAACCTAAAGACTGTTCCCTGATGGACCTTGATGTCCAACATGGGGCACATGGTGGCTCTGGGTCCCTTCTCCTGGGGAGAAACCTGCAAGTCCCACCTGAGACTGGCCCCAGGGACTGCACTCAGGTTTTCCCACCCACACATGGAATTCTTTTGAAGACAAAGCAAAGGGGATTCTTTATATCTTTTATGGTGTCTCTAACGCACCCTGAGTGTGTACAGGGTGCCATGGCCCAGGGGGTTTAGGAGAGAGGGAGGGATGCTGTGGTTTGCTTGCAGAATGCTGCTCAGTCTCTGGAAGTTTGTGTTTGGCAGGTCAGGGAAGGTAAATGGGTACAGGGAGGAGGGAGCAGAGCCCAGGACCCCGTCAGTGCAGGCTGTTCTGGACCTGTTCCCTCTGAGCTGTGCTGTGCTTTGCACAGGCAGGGGCCAGGTGCTCCATGGGCTGTCCATACCACAGAATAATGGAGCTGTTCTGGGCCTGTTCCCTCTGAGTTGTGCTGTGCTTTGCACAGGCAGGTGCCAGGTGCTGCCCTGCTCCATGGGCCATCCACACCACAGAATAATGGAGCTGTTCACATGGGAAATCCCTCCCAGCCCATCGAGCCCAGTCTGTCATCCAGCCCAGAGCACTGAGTGCCACATCCAGCCATTCCTTTGATGTCTCCTGGAATGGGGACTCCAGCATCTCCTGGGCAGCACCTTCCAATGCCTGAATGCCTTTCCTTGAAGAGATTCCTCCTGATGTCCATCCTGTGCCTCCCCTGGCCCAGCCTGAGGCCATTCTCTCTGCTCCTGTCCCTGTTCCCTGGAGCAGAGCCCGACCCCCCCCGGCTGTCCCCTCCTGGCAGGAGCTGTGCAGAGCCACAAGGGCCCCCCTGAGCCTCCTTTTCTCCAGGCTGAGCCCCTGCCCAGCTCCCTTAGGGATTCTGCAGCCCCTTCCCAGCTTCCTCAGGTACTCCAGCCCCTTCCCAGCTCCATTTCCACCCTGTCCCTGCAGGTGGGGAGGCCCAGCAACATTGGGCAGGCTCAGCCCATCATTGACCAGCTGGCAGAGGAGGCCCGAGCCTTCAACCGCATCTACGTGGCCTCGGTGCACCAGGACCTGTCCGACGACGACATCAAGAGCGTGTTCGAGGCCTTTGGCAAGATCAAATCCTGCACCCTGGCCAGGGACCCCACCACAGGGAAGCACAAAGGCTACGGCTTCATTGGTACAGCTGGGTGCCTGGGGCAGGGGGTGTCCTCTGTTCCTGGGGTGGGGCAGGGCAGGGGGTGTCCTCTACTCCTGGGGCTGGGGCAGGGCATGGGGGTGTTCTGGGCTGCTCTCGGGGCTGGGATTTTCCTTAGGGGGTGGGAATAAATTTGGAGCAGGTCAGGGCTGAATTTAGGAATGTAATTTATGGTGGCTGTGAGGGGGTGAGGCACTGGCACGGGGTGCCCAGAGGAGCTATGGCTGCCCCAGTACTGGCAGTGCCCAAGGCCAGGTTGAGCAGGCTTGGAGCAGCCTGGGACAGTGGAAGGTGTGTCTATGGCAGGGAGTGGGGCTGGAAGATGTTTGAGGTCCCTTCCCACCCAAACTGTTCCATAATTCCGTGGTTGCACAGGCTTGGAGCAGCCTGGGACAGTGTCTATGGCAGGCAGTGGGGCTGGAAGGTGTTTGTGGGTCTCTTCCCACCCAAACCATTCCATAATTCCATGACTGAACAAGGGAAGGCTCACTAGTGAATGATCTCCTCCTGCAGAGTACGAGAAAGCCCAGTCCTCCCAGGACGCCGTGTCCTCCATGAACCTGTTTGACCTGGGGGGTCAGTACCTGCGTGTGGGCAAGGCTGTGACACCCCCAATGCCACTGCTGACCCCTGCCACACCTGGGGGGCTTCCCCCTGCAGCTGCTGTCGCTGCTGCCGCTGCCACCGCCAAGATCACAGCGCAGGTGAGACACGGGCTGGGACAGGGGAGACACGGGCTGGGACAGAGGGTGGACAGGTGAGACACAGGGGTGGAACAGGTGGGACACAGAGTGGAACAGGGGATGGACAGGTGAGACACAGGGGTGGAACAGGTGGGACACAGGGTGGAACAGGGCAGGGATAGGTGGGACACAGGGATGGAACAGGGACAGCACAGAGCACCGCACAGGGTGTCCAGAGAAGCTGCCCCAACTCTCGAAGTGTTCCAGGCCAGGTTGGGCAGAGCTTGGAGCAGCCTGGGACAGTGAAAGGTGTCCCTGCTCGTGGCAGGTGTGTGACTGGATGAGCTTTAAGGTCCCTTCCAGCACAAGCCATTCCAGGGTGCCGTGATTGCAGATCATACTCTGTCCCAGGATTTCACACATGGAGGCTTGTCCCTGGCAGTGGGCAATCTGAGACACCAGATTGTGGAATCATCTGGCACAGCTGATGAGAGCTTCATTCTAAGAACTGGTGGGGAAGGGTGGAGGGAATTCCTAGTTTGGAAACCAAGCCAGCAGTGAGGGAAAAATGTTTGCAGGAGAGGCTGAAAGAAAGCAGGAGAGGACATGGAAGGGATGAGGGCTGGGGGCAGGAGCAGCACTCTGGCTGCAGGTCACACCTGTAGCAGGGTGGAACAGGCCTGGGATGGCTTTAAGCTGCTAAAAACAGGGAAAGGCAGAGATGGGGTGGGTTGGATATTGGTACAGAGCTTGACTTCTCTGATTTTGTTTTCCTGAAGTACCAGGAGCTCCTGGGTGGGACAGATTCCCAAGGCTGTGCCCCCCTCCCAGCCTTGGGCAGCAGGATCCCCCCATGGCACTGCAGCCCCTGGAGCAGGACAATTCCAGCACTGTTTGCGTTGTGGGCTTTGCTTGGGCAGGAATTGCTGGGCAGAGCAGCCCCTGGTGGTGCTGCAGCGTGGCTGAGGCTCCAAAAGGCTTTTTGGGAACGTTCCCTGAAGGGGAAGGTGGAGGCAGGAGTGGGAGGAGCTGCCCCTCATGTGGAACTCACAGGTCCCAGGAGAGATTCCAGAGGGCTGGAAAGCTCTGCAGTCAGGGCAGGGAGGAAGCTGAGACATGGCTGGAATTACTTGGATCAGAATCACTTGGGAAGGGAGAATGGACTCTGCTTAATGATGGGGATGTGGTACAGACACGGGTAAATCCTGCTGTTCTGTCAGGAAACTGCAGGATCTGTTCCTGCCAGGAGAGTGGCACTAGAGAGAGAGAGGAGCAGGGGTCACCCCTGTCTGCCTGAGGGGGCAAAAGTCAGAGTTGCAGGGAAGTGAAGGAACCAGAAGTATTGGGAGAAGTTTTTTAGCCATTTCCAGTGGAGCCAGAAATTCCAGTGGGTTTGTTCCAGCACTTTCCCATTCCCCTTCAACAGGAGCTTCATCTCCAGTGGAAATAGGAGTGGCCTTGTGGGCACTGGGGTCAGAGCCCTGATGGGATGGGTTGGATCCCAGGGCTTGGGCATTTATGTAGGGGAGAGTTAGGATATCACAGCAGTCACAGATCCACTGACATCTTGGATGGAAGGACAAAACCTTGGCATCTTCTGCTCTGCCACACCAGGGATTACAGGAACCCCGAGAACACAAGGGAGAGGAGGATGGGAGCAATTAAACCAGGACTACAATGGCCTGAAAAGTAGCAACAACCAGAAAACATGGGGATCCTGGGCTGTGTTTTAGGCACATTATTTCAGTACTTCCATGGAAGTGCTTACTGTTCAGCTGCATGTTCCTCCTGGATGCTGTTGGTGTTCTCAGTGTCTGGAGTCAGGGTGTTCCTTGGGATTGGAGTTCAGGAGGAGCTTTTTCTTCCTTGGGATTGCAGTTCCAGGAGGAGGTTTTTCTTCTTGGGATCGGAGTTCCAGGAGGATTTTCTTCCTTGGGATTGGGGCTCCAGGAGGAGGTTTTTCTCCCAGGGTTTCATTCAGAGTTTCTGTGTCCCTGCTGGGCTGGGTGACACCTTTGCCTTCCCTCACAGCCCTGGGAGTTCCTGGGGATGGAGTGTTGGGATTTCCAGGTGCAGGGAGCTGAGCCTGGCTGGCTGCTCTGTTCCTGGGGATGGAGTGTTGGGATTTCCAGGTGCAGGGAGCTGAGCCTGGCTGGCTGCTCTGTTCCTGGGGATGGAGTGTTGGGATTTCCAGGTGCAGGGAGCTGAGCCTGGCTGGCTGCTCTGTTCCTGGGGATGGAGTGTTGGGATTTCCAGGTGCAGGGAGCTGAGCCTGGCTGGCTGCTCTGCAGGGACAGTCCCCGGAGCAGGGCTAACCCCAGGTTTTCCCTGTGTCCCCAGGAAGCCGTGGCAGGAGCTGCAGTGCTGGGCACGCTGGCCACCCCGGGGCTCGTGTCCCCTGCCCTGACCCTGGCCCAGCCCCTGGGGGCTCTGCCCCAGGCTGTGATGGCTGCACAGGCCCCTGGTGTCATCACAGGTGGGTCCCCTCCTCCTGGTATGTGTGTCCCCTGTCTGCTGGCACCTGTGTGTGTCCCCTTCTGTCACCTGTGTCTGTCCCTTCTTCCTGGCACCTGTGTGTGTCCCTTCTTCCTGGCCCCTCTGTCCCCTTCCTCCTGGCACCCCTGTCCCCTGTCTGCAGGCACTTCTGTGCATCCCCTTCTGTCACCTGTGTCTGTCCTTTCCACCTGGTACCTGTGTTCCCTGTCTGCTGGCACCTGTGTGTGTCCCCTTCTGTGACCTCTGTCTGACCCTTCTTCCTGGCACCTGTGTTCCCTGTCTGCAGGCACTTCTGTGCATCCCCTTCTGTCACCTGTGTGTGTCCTCTTCTGTCACCTGTGTCTGTCCCCTCTTCCTAGAACCTGTGTGTGTCCCTTCTTCCAGGCCCCTGTGTCCCCTTCCTCCTGGCATTTGTGTGTCATCTTCTGTCTGTCATGTGCGTGTGCTCTGGTCACCTTTGTGCTTCTCCTCCTGTCACCCTTGTGTGCTGTGCCTCTTGTCACCTCTGTGTGCCCCTCCTCTTGTCACCCGTCTGTGCTGTGCCTCCTGTCACCTGTGTCCCTTTTCCACAGATGCCACTCTGTGCCACACGTGAAGCTGGACTCCTGCTCCTGGCCCTGCCTGGGCTGGAGCTGGGAAGTTTTATGGATTCATTTTGTGTCCAATAGATGGGACAGGCCATGGTTCCCAGCAGGAACACCTGGCATGGGGGGAAAAGCTGGGAAATTGGCACTGGGTGTCACTGACCATTGTCCAGGTGTCACTGAGCGTGACCTAGTTGTCACTGACTATTTTCTGGGTGTCACTGACCATCGCCCAGGTGTCACTGACCATCACCCAGCTGTCCCTGACCACTGCCCCGCTGTCCCTGACCACTGCCCTGCTGTCCCTGACCATCACCCAGCTGTCACTGACCACTGCCCAGCTGTCACTGACCATCACCCAGCTGTCCCTGACCACTGCCCCGCTGTCCCTGACCACTGCCCAGCTGTCCCTGTCCACTGCCCAGCTGTCACTGTCCACTGCCCAAGTGTCACTGACCGCTGCCCAAGTGTCACTGACCGCTGCCCAGCTGTCACTGACCACTGCCCGTGTCACTGACCATCACCCAGCGGTCCCTGACCACTGCCCAGCTGTCACTGACCACTGCCCAGCTGTCACTGACCATCACCCAGCTGTCACTGACCACTGCCCAGCTGTCACTGACCGCTGCCCTAGTGTCACTGACCATCACCCAGCTGTCCCTGACCACTGCCCAGCTGTCACTGACCGCTGCCCAGCTGTCCCTGACTATCACCCAGCTGTCACTGACCGCTGCCCAGCTGTCACTGCCCATCACCCAGCTGTCCCTGACCATCACCCGGCTGTCACTGACCACCCTCCTGTCCCTGCCCTCTCCCAGGTGTGACCCCTGCCCGGCCGCCCATCCCGGTGACCATCCCGCAGGTGGGCGTTGTGAACCCCATCCTGGCCAGCCCCCCAGCACTGGGGCTGGTGGAGGTGAAGAAGGAGAATAAGGAGGAGGAGGAGGTGTTCCAGGAGTCGGAGCGGCCGGAGATGCTGAGCGAGCAGGAGCACATGAGCATCTCGGGCAGCAGCGCCCGCCACATGGTCATGCAGAAGCTGCTGCGCAAGCAGGAGGTGGGTGTGCCAGGGGACAGCTGCCAGCTGGGTGCCAGGGGACAGCTGCCAGCTGGGTGCCAAGCTGGGCTCAGCAATAGCAGTTCAGGGTACCCACAGCACCCCTGGGCTCTCCCACAGCACCTCTGAGCTCAGGGGCATGAGACAGTGTTCACAGAGGTCCCAGGATGAGGGAAGAGATGAGGATCTGACTCCATGTTTCAGAAGGCTGATTTATTATTTTATGATATATATTATATTAAAACTATACTAAAAGAATAGAAGAAAGGCTTTCATCAGAAGGCCAGCTAAGAATAGAAAAAGGAATGATAACAAAGGCTTGTGGCTCGGACAGAGTCTGATCCAGCTGACTGTGATTGGCCATTAATTACAACCAATCATAGATGCACCTGTTGCATTCCACAGCAGCAGATAACCAATGTTTACATTTTGTTCCTGAGGCCTCCCAGCTTCTCAGGAGGAGAAATCCTAAGGAAAGGATTTTTCATAAAAGATGGCTGTGACAGTGGCACCCACAGCACCTCTGAGCTCAGCAGCACCCACAGCACCTCTGAGGGGCACCCACAGGGCTGTGAGGAGCAGCCACAGGAAATGTGGAGCCTGGAATGGGATGGGGCAGAGGCTGGAATGCCCCAGGGGTGCCAGGGCCAGGTGCACAGAGCAGCCTGCCCAGAGGGGGGAGGGTGGAATTCCTGTCCTTGAAGGTGCCCAGAGGCCACCTGGATGTGGCCCCGGAGCTCAGGCCAGGTGATCTGAGAGCCCGAGGGGCTCAGTCATGGAAGGGCTGGGTGCAGGTGTGTCACCCACCTGTGTGTCCTGTTGGGAGCACCCAGAGCACCTGGGGAAGCCTTTACTGGGAGGGCAGGAAAGGAACACAAAGAGACTTGTGACAGAACTGGGGAACTGTTGAGGAAAAGCCAGAAATACCTGTGTGGTATTTTTGGGGTCCCCTGTGAAAGGTGAGGAAAATGATGAATCTGACTCCATATTCTTAGAAGGCTAATTTATTATTTTATGATATTATATTATTAAAGAATACTAAACTAAACTATACTAAAGAATACAGAAAGGATACCGACAGAAAACTAGAAAGACACCAATGAAATCTTGTGACTCTCCCCAGAGTCCTGACACAGTTTGACCATATTGGTCATTAAGTATAAACAATTCTCATGAAACCACTGGAGCAATCTCCTACCACATTCCAAAGCAGCAAAACACAGGAGAAGCAAATCAGATAAATTATTGTTTACATTTTTCTCTGAGGCTTCTCAGCTTCCCAGGAGAGAAATCCTGGTGAAGGGATTTTTCCAGGAAATATGAGAGTGACATACCTGGATGGCAGCAGCACAGGGAAGATGGGAGTGGTGCCCAAGGCTCGTTGTGCTTCCAGGGCGTGTCCCAGGAAATGGCACGCAGCATTCCCAGACGGGGAGTTCTGATCCAGGGGCCAGCAGCACACAGGCCTGGAAACTTGCTGCCACATTTGTCCTCACAGGGAAAAGCAAGGCACAATTGTTCCCAAGAATATTTCTGAGTTTCACGTTCTCTGAACATCAGAGAAAGGAAAAACAATTCTTATCATTTGCTGTGATTGTGTTGCAATGCAATATGGAGATTGTTTACCCAGAGTGATGGTGTTTTGTTTCCTTGGTCTGTCAGGGCCAGGGGTGTGTGTGTGTTTGTGTCCTGGATTGTCTGGACAGTCATGAGAGAGAGTCAGGAGATGAGTGCACAGAGAGCACTTGTGTGCAGAGTGAGTGCTTGGCAGATTCACTTTAGGTGTAATGTAGCATAGTATAATAAAGTAATTAATTATTATTGAAGTAATTATTAACAATTTTATTATTTTAATTAATTAAAATTAAACAATAAACATTCCGTAAAATTCATTAAAAATTAAAAATATTTTTATTAATTTTAATTATTAACGCAATTAATTGTTATTAAAGTAATTAGCCTTCTAATAAGATGAAGTCCTCCTCATCATTCCTCCTTCACCGGGCTGCCAGGCAGCAATAGGATCTCAGTGATTATCCCTGAGAGCCTGAGCCTGCAGCCCATGGACGGTGCCTGTGCTGGTGTTCACAGGAGTCCCAGGATGAGGGAAGAGATGAGAATGTTGACTCCATGTTTCAGAAGGCTGATTTATTATTTTATTATATGTATTATATTAAAACTATACTAAAAGAATAGAAAAAAGGATTTCATTAGAAGGCTGGAAAGGAAGAGGAAAGGAATGATAATAAAATCTTGTGACTGACCAGACAGTCTGAGACACCTGGACTGTGATTGGCCATTAATGAAAAACAACCACATGAGACCAATCACACATGCACCTGTTGCATTCTCAGCAGCAGATAATTCTTGTTTGCATTTCATTTCTAAAGCCTCTCAGCTTCTCAGGAGAAAAAATCCTAGCAAAAGGATTTTACATAAAATACCATGGCAGCAGTGCCTGCAGTGGGTTTGGGGTTTGGGCTGTGCCCCGTGCGTGTCTCCAGCCTTCACCCCTCCTCTCCTCCCTCCCTGCAGTCCACGGTGATGGTGCTGCGGAACATGGTGGATCCCAAGGACATCGACGACGACCTGGAGGGAGAGGTGACGGAGGAGTGCGGCAAGTTCGGGGCCGTCAACAGGGTCATCATCTACCAGGAGAAGCAGGGAGAGGAGGAGGACGCCGAGATCATCGTCAAGATCTTTGTGGAGTTCTCCATGGCCTCAGAGACTCACAAGGCCATCCAGGCGCTCAACGGGCGCTGGTTCGCGGGCAGGAAGGTGGTGGCCGAGGTCTATGATCAGGAGAGGTTCGACAACAGCGACCTCTCGGCATGAACTGCGCCCCGGGGCTGGGGCTGGGCCTGGAGATGGGCCTGGACCTGATCCTGGGGATGGATCTGACCCTGGGGCTGGGATTTGGATTGGGCCTGGACCTGATCCTGGGGATGGATCTGACCCTGGGGCTGGGATTTGGATTGGGCCTGGATCTGATCCTGGGACTGGGCCTGGACCTGACTGATCCTGGGGCTGGGGATTGGCCCGGGCCTTATCCTGGGCCTGGATGTGACACTGGGGCTGGGATGGGCCTGGGCCTGAGCCTGGATCTGATCTGGGGCTGGGACTGGGCCTGGGCCTGGATCTGACCCTAGGCCTGGGGATGGGCCTAGGGCTGGGCCTGACTCTGATCCTGGGCCTGGAGATGGGCCTAGACCTGATCCTGGGCCTGGGCTGGGATTGGGCCTGGATCTGATCCTGGACCCTGGGGATGCTCCTGGGGCTGGGCCTGGATCTGATCCTGGGGCTAGGGATGGGCCCAACTCTGATCCCGGATCCTTGATCCAGAAAATGGGCCCAACTCTGATCCTAGGGCTGGGTTGGGCTTGGATCTGGGGATGGACCCAGCTGTGATCCCAGGGCTTGGCCAGGCTCAGATCCAGGGAATCAGCCCAGCTCTGTCCCAGGAATTGGCCAGGCTTGGATCCAGGGACTCAGCCCAGCTCTGATCCCAGGAATTGGCCAAGCTCTGCTCTGGGGCTGACCCTGCCACCTCTGCCTCCCGGGGTTTTTGTAGCCGTGTGTAAAGGACATTCCAGGGTGGGCAGGGATCTGGTATCTGGGGAGTTGAGATAAAAACTCAGAGAAAGCCGGTGTCACTTGTGTGTTTGTGTGACAGGGCTGGCACCACCTCGGCCCGGGCTGGCACTGCACTGGCACCTCCTTGGCCTAGGCTGGCACAGGGCTAGCACCTTCTCGGCCCAGTTTGGCACCTCCTCAGCCCGGGCTGGCACCCTGAGGAGCAGGGCTGGCTGGCCCCAGGAGGTGCTGTGGGTGCCCCTGCCCAGCCCCAGCCCCCTCAGGCAGAGCAGGGTCAGTTCGCTGGGGGAAGGAGTGGCCCTTTCCCTCTGGGATGGACTCCATGGGTTGGGATGGAGCCAGGGGGGAACCTGGGGAGGGGGAGACACCCCTGGGGGCTCCTGTCCTGGCACTGGGAGGAACTGGGGGTGCTGGGAGGGAGCCTGATCCAGAGGAACCGAGCTGAGCCTGTGCTCGGGAATTACACAGAACTGGGACCCAGCTGGAGGAAATGATCCTGTTACTGAAGAAATGCAGATCTAAGGAGGATGATCCCCAGGGAACTGAAGCCTGGAATTCCAGGAATCCCGGGAATTCCCAGCCCAGCCTCCCTCTGGGGTTGCTGCCAGGCCTGGGGATGTCCTGCAGCTGAGCCTGGGACACTCAGCTGGGGCTAGAATGGCTCAGCCTGGAGGGCTGGAATGACTCGTCCTGGAGCACAGCCAGCAGCTGTTTCTGGGGATGTTGGAATGCTGGGATGCCGTGTCTAAAACAGCTGGGGTTTTGGGATGCAGAGATTTGGGGATGCTGTGCCTGCAGCACCTGGGGTTTGGGATATAGGGATTTGGGATCCTGTGCTACAGCAGTTGGGATTTTGGGAAATAGGGATTTTGGGATGCTGGGATTTTGGGATGCAGGGATTTGGGGATGCTGTACAGCAGTTGGGATTTTGGGATGTAGGGATTTCAGAATGCTGTGCTACAGCAGCTGGGATTTGGGGATTCCATGTCTACAGCAGCTGGGGTTTGGGATGCTGGGATGCCGTGTCTAGAGCAGCTGGGGTTTTGGGATGCAGGGATTTGGGGTTGCCAGGTCTGCAGTAACGGGTTTTGGGATATAGGGATTTGGAGGTGCTGTGCTACAGCAGCTGGGATTTGGGATGCAGGGATATGGAGATGCTAGGGCTTTGGAGATGGTGGGATTTTGGGATGTGGGGATTTTGTTGTCAAGGGAAGACATCCCAAAAATGCGGGGTTTAAGCACGGGAGAACCTGTGCGCCCAGCGGGCAGCCGGGACAGCCTGCCCTGCTCGTTCATCAGGGTGGGGAACTGACCCAAATGCACCTGTCCAGGACCTGAAAGAACCGAGCAGGGAAGCAACCAAATCCTTCTGGCAGTGGAAGCACTAAGAGCTTGGAGCTGTTGTCACACTGATCCATCAAATACATTTATGGACGAGATCCATACCAACATTCTCCTTCTGTCCCAGGGAAGAGGTGGCTACCCTATCCCTGGCCATGTCCCAGGCCAGACAGGGCAGGGCCTGGAGCAGCCTGGCCCAGGGGAAGGTGTCCCTGCCCATGGCAGGGCTGGCACCGGATGAACTTTAAGGTCGGTCCATCCCAAACCATTGCAGAGCCCCCGGGGCCGGGATGGGGCGGGCGCTTGGCAGTGCCAGCAGCTCGTGCTGCCGCCTGCTGTTGGCACCCGGAACTGCAGCTGGGAGTGGTGCATGTGCAGTGCTGCTGATTTCCAGCTCTCGCTGCTGCCCTCCTGTGGACAATTCGTGAACTACAATCCCAGGAGATGTGCGGGTAAAGAGGGAAAATCCCTGATTTGAATGAAAAAAGTTTCCTGAGCAAAACAGCCCGTTTTTTCCATAAATAAATGGGCCGTGCTGCCTCTATCCCCATTTATCTATTTTATTTCTCACCCTTCTTCATTCTGTTTGCCTCCCAGCGCTTCTTACCTCAAATCAGAAAGTTTGGAACTGTCCCCGAACTGATTATTCATTCTTTTTTAATTGTGCTGAACAGCCCCCACTAGCTCCCTCAGCCCTTCCTTGTGCTTCAGACCCTTCCCCAGCTCCATCCCGTCCCTGGACATGCTCCAGCCCCTTCAGGTCCTTTCTGAGAGGCTGCAGTGTACGAGGAAAAAGGGAGGAACATTTTTCCAACACTTCTTTGAAGATCCAGCTTTGAAAAATAAAGCTTTGAGTTGCCTCTAACAAAAACTCCAGGAACTGCTTTATTTTAGGAAATGAGGCGCTCTGCAGGAAAGGCATTATAGAAGCTGTAGCAGATACATCAGGTGAGCCAGAAGCAAAGTTTGGTAAACTATTGATACACCAGGCAAGCAAGGATCAAATTTCTGATAAACATTTGATACACCAGGTGAGCAAGGATCAAGTTTTTGATACATTTCTTATACAGCATGTGAGCAAGCAGCCTATTGATGCAACAGGCGAGGCAGCCAAGGAGCGCTAGGAGGTGGCCGTGGCATTGCCACTCCCAAACCCCTCTATTGGGAAGAGCCCAAGTAGCCCCAGGCACTGCCCAATCTCTGCTGTCCTGTGCTGTTCTGGCTGCTCCAGCCCCCTGTGCTGGCCTTGCTGCCCTGGCATTGCTCCCTCACTGGGCAGCTCTCGGAGGGGCTTTTCCAGGATGGACACCTTGGTACAGTGACCATGGTGGCCACAGAGGCCATGGTGGCTGCAGTGACCTTGGTCACCTTGGAAACCACACTGGCCACGGTGGCCTCAGTAGTTACAGTGGTTACCACAGTAGCCACAGTGGGCATGGTGACATCATGGGTCACTGTGGGCACAATGGCCATGCTGACCATGGTGGTTCAAATGCCCAGAGTGGCCAGATTGGTCATAGAAGCCACAGTGGCCGTAGTGGTAATAATGGCCACAGTGGTCACACGGGACAAAGAGACCATAGTGGTCATAATGGCCTCGGTAGCCTTGGTGGCCTCAGTTCCCTGGGGGTCCTTGTGGCCTTCATGCTCATGTTGGCCACAATGGCCCCCAGGGCCACAGTGACTTTGGTGGCCTCGTGGCTTACAGGGTTCCAATGGCCACTGCCATGGCCATGGTTGCCAGGAGAAGCCCCCCAAGGTGGGGGGAGTTCCTATGGAGGCTCCTACCTGTGGGGACAAAGAGAGTGGTCGGGGGGATCATGGGATGAGAGGGTCAGTTGGGTCAGGAGGGCCATGGGGAAAGGGACAGGGGTAAGGGGGGACCCTGAGGTTGTGAGATCAGAGGGGGCCATAATGAGCCCTTTCCTCTGTGCCCAACCATGGGTGACCTTGTTGTCCCAACTCAAGTAGGTGTTCCCAGCACTGGATGTCCCTGTTCCCCTCACCTGCCACTGGGTGTCCCCAACCCCGGTGCCCAAACAATGCTGTCCCTGTCCCTGTCCCCAGATCTGGGTGTCCTGCCTCCCAGCCACAGTGTGTGTCCCTGTCCCCTCTGGGCCATGGGTGTCCCCATCACCGTGTGTCCTTGTCCCCAACCCTCACTGAGTGTCCCCATCCCCCCAGGTTGTTCCCAAGATGTCACCTCGCAGCCACTCGCAGTTGTAGTTGCTGGAGTTCCCGGTGGAGCGAAGCACAATCTGCACCTTCTTCCTTTCCCTGGTGACTTTGGTGACTTCAAAGGTCTCGAAGGGTGGGATCAGCACCTCCTTCTCACTTTGATTGAAGGAGAACTTCTGGATGTCGGCGCCGTGGCACGTGTGCACCTCAAACATTGTGACATTCCCATAACCCTGGGCCACTGTTTTGTCCAACGATGATGAAGCAAATTGACCAAAGCGGACTTTATCGCCAGGTGTCACATTGAACTGGACCGGCCTCACCTCACGGAACACATCTGGACACTCATGAGGGTGTCTCAGCTTCTGGAGGGCCTGGGTCAGCAGGAAATGCAGCGTTTTGAAGTGGAAGTTGTCCTGGTATTCCTGGTGGGAGCGCCCAGCCTCGCGCATGGCCGGGTTGAGCTGCTTGTGCACGTCCCCCATCGTGTAGGCCATGAGGGCGATGGCCTGGTCATTGGTCAGAGGGGATGAAGAGGAGCCCCGCTTCTGCCACTCGGCCCTGGCCTTCACCCAGGCCTGGGAAAACTCCTTGTTCTCCTGGAACTCAGAGTCATTGAGGGCTGGCAAGGCCTCAGTCATGGCAGGGCCACAGTTGAGGTACTGGTCATCAAAGGAGTTCTGGGCCATGTCCAGAAGCACCACCTTGAAGGCCGCAGTGGCCACGGTCATTGTCAGCAGTGCCAGGGTGTGGGCCAGGGGGGCCCTGGCAAGACAGGCCATAGGGACCAGTGTGGGACACTGGGGGACATAGAGGGGACACAGAGGACAGACTGTGTGACACAGGGAAGACATTAGGGGATACCAGGGGATGCTGGAAGGACACTGCTGGGCACCAGGAGACACTGATGGGACAGAGGGGGATGCTGAGGGACATGGAGGGACATGGGGAGGCTTCCTTGGGGAGGGGTTGGGGAGGGAGAGTGGGGTCAGCCCAGGGAGGGGGTCACCCTGGCCAGGAGATCCCAGTATGTTTCCTGGGACCCTGATCCTGGGGTCACTCATGGGGGCCCTGGTGTCCTCCAGTCCCCCCCAGGGACCCCAGTCCCACTCCCATAGTTTTGAGCCATTCCCCTGGGGTCCCCTCAGCCCCCTCAAGACCCCAATCCAAACCTGGGGTCGCTCTCTGAACCTCCAGTGTCCCTCTCACCCCATCCCGAGACCCCAACCCCACTCCCAATCTAGCGTCCCCTTTGGGGTTGTTGGAAATGATACACACCAGGACCCCAACCCAAATCCCAGGATCACTCCCTGCCCCCTGCAGAGTCCTCCAGCCCTCCCAGGGCCCCAGTCACACTCCCAGTTCCCCCCTGCTGCCCCCCGGAGCCCTATGAACACCAATCCCATGTCCCCCAGCATCCCCCATCTTCCTGAAGGACTCCAACCCCGCATCACATTCTCCCCCAGGGTCCCCCCCAGTACCCCCAGGGTCCCAGTCCAGATGTCAATGTCCCCTCTCTCCCCCTCCAAGTGTCCCTTGGAGTGCCCCCAGCCCCTGATACCAAAATCAGCTGGAGTGAAGTCCCTGATAGAAATGGAGGTATCAAAACTCCAGAATTCTTGATCAGCTCAGACTCACAGCAGATCTCTCCTGGTCCTGCAGCTCAGTAGGGCTTTGCCACTTCTATCCACTGTAATTAAAAATATTTATTAAAATGGGCTTCTTAGCCAATACAAAACCAGCACATTTCCTGTAAATAAGTGCCATGGCTCCACCTCTCTCTTCTTTTATTTTTCTGGAGAAATCCTAAGAAGCCATCTGGAGGTCATTTTCAATAATTGTCCCAATATTCCAGACGTCGTCGCGCAAACTTCCGCTTTTGGGTGGCGCCGTTCCTTCTGTGTCACAGAGCTTGTAAAAAACCCCTCTGGAGTTCCCCATTTTCTCTTTCTCCACTGCTTTCAGCCATGTTTATTGTCCCCTGTAAATACTTATATGTCCTTTCCTCATTTTTGCCAGTCAGACTTTAAGCTCTGCCCAGCACCTTCAGTATGTGGGGAAAAGCCACACTATGAAAAGCCCAGGGTCCTCAAAGTAGTCTTGAAACTTGATTCAAATAAAGGGACAGAGTTTCCACAGCCATAGCCCCTGTGGAGTTTCTCTATCGAGGATTCAGAGGGCACAACCTCCTTTTATCTCAAACTGCCAGCTACACATTGCCCTCTCCCTTTCCCCATTGGCTGAGGTACAGGAAGGTGCACCTGTCACAAACCTCCTACCCCATATCCTCCTTCAAGCTGTCATTTTCTCCCAAGGTTCAGAAGTTCAGGCTGTCAGGGTGATGGAATAGGCTGTGTGGGGACCCATTACTCTTATTAGCCAAAAATTCAGGACTACCAACTTTCTGGTCAAACCACCAGGATACTGTGACAAACCACATGTCTTCTTGTGTAGACGTATCAAGGAACCATTTTGAAGACACTGACAACAATTCCTCCTAAAGACCTCCAGTGCTCTGAGTCATTTTTCAAAGACATCATGACCCATCTTTCCTATAAAATCCTTCCCTGTGGGCATGGTGATGCCTTGGCACAGGCTGCCCAGAGAAGTTGTGGCTGCCCCATCCCTGGCTGTGTCCCAGGCCAAGTTGGACAGGGCCTGGAGCAGCCTGGCCCAGGGCAAGATGTCCCTGCCCATGGCAGGGCTGGCACAGGGCGGGCTTTAAGGTGGCTCCATCCCAAACCATTGCAGAGCCCCCAGGGCCAGGATGGGGCGGGGCGGGCGCTCGGCAGTGCCAGCAGCTCGTGCTGCCGCCTGCTGTTGGCACCCGGAACTGTAGCTGGGGGCGATGCATGAGCAGTGCTGCTGATTTCCGTGCTAGCTGCTGCCCTCTGGTGGGCAATTCCCAAACTGCAACCGCCAGAATCCCCAAATCCCAGAATGGGTGAGGCTGGAAGGACCCAGAGTGGGCACCTGGCCCAACTTCCCAGCTCAGGCAGCGTCATCCCTGAGCACAGGATTGAGTCCAGAGCAGCCCAGAACTGGACACGGCACTGGGCAGAGCTGAACACAGCTCTCCTGATGTGCCTCACTGGGCATGACAGAGGGGCATGATCACTCCCTGACTTCCTGGACCCACTATTTCCAACATCTCCTGGATCCCTCCTGGCCCCAGGCCACACAGCCAGCTCCACTGGTCACCCACTCCCACGTCCTTCTCCAGAGCTGCCCCAGCAGGTCCCCACCAGCCAGGATGGGCACTGGAGACAATCCTTCCCCAGGGACATGACCTGCCCTTGCCCTCTTGAACTCCTCAGTTTCCAGCTGTTAAGAGCCCCTGAAGTGCAGGATGTGGAAGGATGCTCTGCTTGGAATGTAGCCAAGGGACAATGCCCCATTTGTGGCCATTGGGGCTGCATTGAGAGGGGTCTGCTGCAGATTTTGGTAAAACTCACCGCTCACCAAGTGAGGGTGGATCATCAGTGGTGGGCTTGGCTGCTCATCATCTGACCCTGGGAATGACCAGTCCTCACTCAGACAGAGATTCCTCTCCCCAGTTCCTGCTTATAATGAAACATGCGTGAGGTTCCTCTTTTGGGAAGGGGATGCTTCCCAAGGATCCTCATCGAGGTTGAGAGAAAAGGACATTCCCATGAGTGTTGTCTGGGGAGTGACCTGGAACCCTGCTTAAGAATGGTCACTTTTTGCTGGCTTTGTCAGAATTATTTAATAGAATTGCTTTGCACAATGGCCTTGGTGTGCACAGTGGCCAGAGTGGCTGTGGTAGACTTGTGGCTCAGGGTGTCTTGGTGATCAAGGTGGTCACAGTGGCCTTGATGGTTATAGTGACCATGGTGGCCAGATTGGCTGTGGTGGCCGCTGTGACCACAGTGACAGTGGTGGTTCCAGTGTTGTCATGGTGGCAACAGGTGGCAATGTGGTCATTGTGGCAGTGGTGGCCTTGGTAGCCTTGATGGCCTCATTTCTCTGGGGGTCCAGGCAGTTTTGGTGATCATGGTGGCCATGGTTGCCACAGTAACCACAGTAACCTTGGTGACCTTGGTGGCCTCATGGCTCAGATGATCCTAGTGGCCACTGCCAGGGCAGCAGTTGTCAAGAGGAGTCCTCCAACGTGAAAGGAAGCCCTGGGGACGCTCCTACCTGGGGCAGAAAAGGGGCAAAATGGGAGTTGAATAGGGGAGTAGGGGGTAATTTATGGCCATAATGGGGGGTTGGGTATGAAAGGAGAGATGGGGGCCATGAGGTGACAGGTGACAGCGTGTTGAGGGGGGGCATGGGGGGGTACATGGGCCAGGGAAGTCAGGGGAGTCATGGTGGGCTTAGAGGTGACAGGGTTCAGGGGTATTCAGGGAAGCCATGGAGGGTTACAGGGGGTTACAGGGTTTCAGGGAGTGGCATGGGGAATCCTGGCCCACCCGTGTTCTGTACACAGGGCCCATCCCCACAGCACTGCCTTTAGTAAGGAGGGACATGGTTGGTACCCTCAGGGTCCCTGTCTCTGTCCCTGTCCCTTGTCCCCTGGCACGGATGTTCCTGTCCGTGTTCCCTCCCAGAACTGGGGATCCCCATCCCTGTTCCCTGTCATGTGAGTTCCTGTCCCTGTGCCCACAATGGGTGTCCCCAGACTTGGTGTCCCCAGCCCAGGGTATCCTTGTCCCACCACACACTCTGTGTCCTGTCCCCCATCCCCACTGAGTGTCATTGTCCCCTGTGCCTTATCATGGCTGTCCCCATTCCCCCTGGCTGTCCCCTGCGGTGTCACCTCGCAGCCACTCGCAGTTGTATTTGCTGTAGGTCCCGGTGGAGTGGAGCTGGATCTGTGTCTTGTCCCCTTCCCGGGTGTATTGGGTGACCTTGAAGGTCTCAAAGGGTGGGATCAGCACCACCTTCTCTTCCAGATATTTGCTGTAAAACTGGATTTCCACGCCATGGCACGTGTGCACCTCGAGCATAGTGTCATTGGAGCAATCGCCAATTGGTTTGCTCAGGAACATTGGCACGAATAGACCAAAACGGACGGTGTCACCACGCTGTGCCTCAAACCGGGTGTTACACACCTTCAGGAACGCGTCCTGACACTGCCCTTTCTGAGTGTCCCTCAGCGTGGCCAGGGCATCAGTCAGCAGGAAATGCAGCGTTTTGAAGTGGAAGTTGTCTCTGTATTCCTGGCTGGAGCGCCCGGCCACACGCATGGCCTCATTGAACATGCGGCTGAAGCGTCTCATTGAGAAGGCCATGATGGCGGTGGCCTGGTCTGGGGACAGAGGGGACACAGGGGGCCCCCGACTCTGCCACTCAGCTGCAGCCTTTACCCAGACCTCAGCAAACTTCTCGTTCTGCTCAAACTCGGAGTTGTTGAGGGCTGGCAATGCCTCAGTCATGGCAGGGCCACAGCCCTGGTACTGGTCATCAAATGAGCCTTGGGCCATGTCCAGGGGGATCACATCAACAGCCATGGTGGCCATGGCCATTGACAGCAATGCCAGGATCTGAGCCAAGGGGGCCATGAAGAGGAGAGGCCACAGCGACCAGAGTGGGACACTGGGGGACACAGAGGGGACATGGGGGAGACACGGGGAGGATTCATCAGTGAGGGACTGGGCAGGGGAGTGAGGTCAGCCCAGGGGGAAAGGAGGCACTCCTGGCCAGCAGACCCCTGGGCATGTCTGGGGTTTCCTGATCCTGAATCCTGGGGTTACTTGTGCCTCCCCAATGTCCCACAGCCATAGGTACCCCAATCCCACAGTACCATGCCCCCCAGAAGCCCAATCCTACTCCCATGACTACAAGTCCAATCAGCCCCCCCAGTAGCCCAACCCAAATCCTGGGGTCACTCCCTGAGTCCCCCATTGTCCCCCTCGGACCATCTCCAGACTCCACTCCCACTCCCAGTCCCCAATTTCTTCAGTGTCACCCCAGAACCTCAGCACAAATCCTGGCATCACGTCCTGCCCCCAAAGTGTCTCCCAGGCCCCCCATGACCCCAATCCCACTCCCACCATCTCCCCTCAATTTTCCCCAGAGCAGCCCATGACCCCAGTCCCAGTCCTGTGACTCTCCCAGTGTACTCACAGGACAGCAATCCCAATCCCTATCCCTATCCCACGGTCACATCTCCCCCCATTCCCCCACACCCTAGGGGTCCCCTGAAGTCCCCCCAGCCCCTGATACTGAAATCAGCCGGAGTGAACTCCCTGGTGGAACTGGAGGTATCAGAAAGCTGGAATTCCTTATCAGCCCGGACTCACAGTAGATCTCTCTTGGTCCTGCACTCAGGGCGTCTTTGCCACATGTAATTTATTCAGCAAATTTATAAATATTCATTAAAATGGGCCTCCTAGCCAATACAGAAACATCACTTCTCCTGTAAATAATTTGCATGGCTCCGCCTCTCTCAGGAAATCCTCTTTATTGTCCTAAACAATAAGTAAGAAGCCATTTCAAAGAATGCCCCAATACCACACATAACCTCACCTCAAACTTTCAGTTTCGAGAGGTACTGCTCCTTCTGTGTTACAGACCTTGTCAAAAACCACACTAGAGTTCCTTTTCATCTTTTTTCCACTGCTTAGAGAAAACGTCCTAAGCAGGCAAAAAATCTGAAAATCTTTAAAGAGATGGGCAGAGAGCAGGAGGAATAGAGAGGTCATAGGCTCTATTTTTTGGGGGGTACAAATACCATCTAGAGCCTGGGATAATTTTAAAATTGGGTTTCCAAGAAGAAGAAGAATTGGAAATACTCCAAAAATTTATAGTGTAAGCAAAAGCACTGTAAAAGTAACAGGAACAAAAGGAAAGAGTTTCACAGTTCCTGTCATAAAAAGATGTAGTAATTGAAGGAGAAACTAAAATTTAGATGGAGGATGTCTCATTAGTGCCTGGGGCAGATAGCAACTTATTAAGAAAAGGCTTACAGAAAAATAATAGAGGCTATACCACAAGAAGGGAAAATGACAACTAAAGATTTAAAATTAGGCCAAGAGAATGAACGAAAACTTCAACAAGGAGGTTTGGGCTGGGAAGGAAATAGGGGATACAATTGAGGCTGTATTATCCATAAGGGTTACAACTGAGAGAGAAGATCGTCCCATATGTGTAAGTCAGTACCTCATATCTTTAGAAGGATGGGAAAATTTGAAGCTGGTAATAAAAAAAAAAACTTACAAGAGATGAGACATTAGAACTTCATATGTCTTCTCATAATACCCCTATTCTCCCAGTAAAGAAGTCCAATAGAAACTATTTTTTTTGTAGAAACCAAAGTTAAAATTAGAGAAGCTACTATATAACTTTTGAATTTTCTGGGGGGAAAAGGATTAAGGGTATCAAACGCAAACTGTAATTTGTAGAACCAGAGGTAAAATATCATAGACATTTAATAAATACAGGTAGCTGGAAACTCAACCATGAGAGAATTGCAGGAATTTTTTCCCTTCTCCCTCCCTCTTCAAAGAGGGAGATCAGAAAACTACTTAGATTATTGAAATATTACAGATTGTGGATTGAGGGGTACACACAGGCAGTAAAATTTGTGTATGAAAAATTGACAGAAGGAGATGATATAAAACAGACCAAGGAAGATACAGTTAAACTAAAAGAGGTGAAGTTAAAAATAGCCTAAGTACCAGCTTTAAGCTTACCCTTGTTAGAAAAATCCTTTATCATTTATACATAAATACAGAAAATTGAGTAGCTCAAAAAATTTTAATTCTGGAGGGAGGAATAGTAAAAAAAAAAAAAGAGTAGCTTATATATCAAAGATGTTAGACCCAGTAAGCCACAGCTAGCCAGTATGTATTTAAGCTGTAACAGCTACTGCAATTCTAGTCAAAGAAAGTTGTAAGCTTACTTTTGGAAGTAAACTAGTTGTGTGTACACCTTGTACTGTCTAAGGTGTGTTGAATCAAAGAAAATAGAAAATGATAAGGAAATAAAAAGAAAGTAAGAAGGGAAGAAAGAGAGCAGTTGAAGTATGGGGATGGTTAGCAGACTCTGGTATGTTGAAATGTGAAGACATCTTGGTGCTAGAAGAGAGCAGAAGTGTGAATGTGTATTTTTTTTTTTTTGCATGAAAGGCAGGAAAGTGTCCTAACACATGGTTGTTAAGAGCTGAACTGGGATCCAGAAAGGGTTTAGCAGAACGTGCCCTCCTTGAAGAGAAAGAGGATAAGTCGACTAAAAAAGGAAAAAGAATGTCAGGAGCACCTGGGGACGCCAAGTTTGGGGTTGTCAAGGTTGGGAGGTGTCTGACTGCTCCCTATGAGTGGCGGGGTCTCCGGGACTGCGGCAGGGACCGATCCATGGAGGTGACCCGCGGTGGTGCTGGCAGCAGAGGACACAGGTTTGCTGGCCAGGAGCGGGCTGGCTCCGTGGTGGAACTGCCGGGAGGGCTCCCAGACTGTCGGGGTCCCGAGTCCAGGATGGCAGCGTGGGCCCGGTAAGTGGGCTGAGAGAGAGAGAGGGAAAGAAAAAGAGAGAGAAGAAGAGAGAGAGAAGGAAAGAGAAAGAGAGAGAAGAAGAGAGAGAGAAGGAAAGAGAAAGAGAGAGAAGAAGAGAGAGAGAAGGAAAGAGAAAGAGAGAGAAGAGAGAGAGAAGGAAAGAGAAAGAGAGAGAAGAAGAGGGGCAAAAGGGACCCCACGGTCCCCATGCCCGTGGCTGTTCTCCCCTACTCCTGCCCTGCAGCCAAGTGGCAGCAGCTGGGGAAGGTCAAAGAACAGCATTGACATCAATGTTGTGAAAAAGAGGGGGTGGGGGGCCAACACTAAAAAGATAAAATCAAAGCAGAGATTGCTGACTCTCCAAAGCTCACAAAGTGGTTTATTTTTTAAAGTAAGGGGTTTTTTTTGCATTTTGTTTGCTGCCAAGAAGAAGAGGCATTTGTTCTGAAGAGTAGGTCTGTAAGACTAAAACAGTTAAATGGTGCCCAAAAAGTAAAAAGCCATAGTTGTGATTCATCTCATGTAAAAATTGGCCTTTCTTATTTAACTGACTGTAACTCACAGATAGAAGAATTTGCCTCTGCAGCTATTAGCACAGCTGGATATAAGAAGAAGAGGCTGCTGTGGAGAAAGCTTTTAGCTAAACCCAGAAAGTTTGGAAGAAAAGAGAATGGTAAAAGTTAATGCAGTATTATCTTTCTTTTATTACTATGCTATTAAGAAGTTCTTTCCAGGTACTACTGAAGCAACAATCAGAATCACGGAAAGAGGGTGAATTCATGCCAGCAGAATCAAAGGACTTAGGAAGGAATCTGAGGAATGGACTATCACATTTAAACGTGGTGATACCAAACTGACTTTCCAATGGGGACTGAGTGGTAATGGTTTAGGAAAACCCAAATGATCCAAGGAATGTACAAAGAATAACACCGAATTAAGAAATAAGGCAACTCCTATATCACTGGTTTTAAGCACTGCCTCAATAAAACATCTCCTTGGGGAAGGAATACTTCACATAGAAGGATCAAGACTGTTTTTATATTCTGACCTTAGCCTGTGAATTGTACAGGGAAGAAGGGAAATTACCATTTCTATCAGTACCATGCTGTAAACTTTGATTCATCTTGATACTGGACATGCTAGCTGGGTTATAAGTAAATGCTTGAATTGTGAGAATAATTAGCATTGGAGTTCACAAAATTTATGCTCTTGTTGCAAGAAGTGTTAAAGTAATAATTTTGTTTTGTAGATGGGAATTATTAGTGCCTGTTGAATGGGAGATACCTGAGGAATGGTGGGAGACCACAGTTAAAGGGTGTCAAACACAATTTACCTGGAAATTAGTTAGAGAAAGTAACAAGGAAATAGAGGGAAAGACCAGATTGGCCTCTGTATTTCACCACCGAGAAGATCAAATACACCTGCTGTGGGTTGCAACCTCACAGGCACGGGAGGTGGGAGTATAAGCCAGACTGGAGCTCTGTTATTCCTGTTTCTGGCACTCATTTGTTGTCTCTTCCATTTCGGGATACCAGCAAGATCATGTCACAAATGCTACAGAAAGCATCACATGGAAAGAAACCAAAGTTCCTCTTTTATTACACACACCTATGTCAACAGCCACTGTTATAACACATCCAAATTAAGAACCTGTAGGCAAAATGGAGAAAATTATTGGATTACAAGAAACTTAGGAAGAAGTGGTAATAGATTTGGAATTGAATGTCTAAAAGGAGAGAGATGGATTTGTTTTACATTTAAAGATACAGTTCAGGATTCGGTAAAAAAAACCTAGTAAACAAAAAGGTAAAACCAGCACAGCAATTTAATTCTGTATTGACCCCAAATTATCTGTTGAGTCGTATTACAAGGCTCCAAGCAATTACAGAAATGATAACAAAAACAGCCACCCAGGCATTAGCATTAATATCAAGTCAGCAAAGCCAAACAAAAACTGTAGGGTATCAGAATAGATTTGCTTTGGACTATTTATTGGCTAAAGAAAGGGGTGTTTGTGGAAAGTTTAATATATCAGATTGTTGAAAATTGATGACCACAGAAAAGTCATTCTAGAAAAAGCAAAAAAAACAAAGGAAAAAATACTTATAATAACCCAGGTACCAGTCCAAAAATTAGAAAACAACATTAAAACCTAGCTGGCGGGGTAATATATTACAAGAAATTAAGATTTTTCATTTTATGTGTTACAACTGTTTTTGATATTTCTTGTTTGTGTAATCCCCTGTTTTAATTTGCCAGCATAGTTCAGAAGATGCAAGTAGACAAGAAATATTGCTCAAGCCAAATGATTTACAAAGAAAAAGAGTGGGAGTTGTGAAAAGTGCATATTTTATGATTGGCTTTTTGCAAATATTCAAATGAATATTATATGTGTTGTGTTAGAAAGTTGTGCCATGTTAATTTTCTTAAGTAGTGTGTTAAATATAGTTTTAGGTTATAACAAAATGTTAAAATAGAAACTATGCTAAGATACTTTTTTTTCTAAAGAAAGGACTCACACTGAGATAGCAGTTACAGGACACCTAAATCTTTAAGAGAAAAAGAATTTATTGCTCCATTATCAGAAGAAATGAACTTCTTCCCTCCTTGCTCGGGCAGGATGCTGCGTTAGGATTCAGAGGAAGAAGCTGACACTGCCCAGACAGAATCCTGTGTTTGAATGGAATTTATGAATCATGGATGAGGTATCTGAATATGCAACAGGCTGTTGCTGTTAAGGGTTAATCCTCTGTTAACGTGGGTCCTTTTTCAGGCTTATTTTGCCCAGAAAAGGTACCCAGACTGTCCATAACTCTTTGTTTCTATTGTCTCATCCAATTGTCCAAATTCAAATTGTCCAAATTATTATTACTCTAATTGTATTACTATTTTTATAACAATTTTATTACTTTTAAAATTTTAAAAACAAGTGATTGGTGTTTTTCACATACTACGAGCTGGGCGAGGACACCATCCGCCAGGCCTTCACCCCCTTTGGGCCCATCAAGAGCATCGACATGTCCTGGGACTCCGTCACCATGAAGCACAAGGTGGGACAGGGCTGCCAGGAGGTTCCCTGCCTGCAGCATGGGGTGCAACCAGAGGAGCTTTACGGTGTTGTCCCACCGAAACCCTTGTGGGATTGCCTGGGTCTGGGAAAGAGGAGGTGAACTGTCCTGGGGAGGGGTGGAATTCCTTGGGGGCAGCAAGAGCTGGTGGTGCTGATGCCCAGTGATGAGGGGTTTTGGGGTCTTCTGCAAGGACATTTCTTTCAGCCATGTGTCTTAAACACAAAATGAGCAACTTTACAGAATTCTGGAAGGAATTCTTCCCTGTGAGGGTGGGCAGGCCCTGGCACAGGTTGCCCAGAGAAGCTGTGGCTGCCCCATCCCTGGAAGTGTCCAAGGTCAGGCTGGATGGGGTTTGCAGTAACCTGGTCTAGTGGAAGGTGTGGAACTGGATGGGCTCTAAGGTCCCTACAACCCAAACCTTTCCATGATTCCATTATACCCAGCCCTCAAGGAGCATCCTCCTCTCTTCAAGGCTTGCCAGATGCAGCCAGGAGAGGAAAGGTCCTCTGTCCCTGTGAAGAACAGGCTCCTTTTACCACTGGGATTGAACGTTTGCAGCTCCCTGATCTGCTTATGGCAGGATTCTGTGGTGGGAGCTGGGGGTGTTTGGGGTGAAGTGCATAGAATCAGAATCCACAGCATCTCTGAGCTTGGGGGCACCCACAGCACCTCTGAGCTCACAGGCACCCACAGCATCTCTGAGCTCACCCACAGCACGTTTGAGCTCACCCACAGCATGTCTGAGCTCACCCACAGCACATCTGATCTCTCCCACAGCACCTCTGAGCTCTCCCACAGCACCTCTGAGCTCAGGGGCACCCACAGCACCTCTGAGCTCTCCCACAGCACCTCTGAGCTCACAGGCACCCACAGCACCTCTGAGCTGTCCCATAGCACTTCTGAGCTCACCCACAGCACCTCTGAGCTCTCCCAGAGCACCTCTGAGCTCAACCACAGTGCATCTGAGCTCAGGGCACCTGCAGGTTCCTCTGAGCTCAGGGGACTCAGGGGCACCTGGCCTTGCTCTTCAGGATTAATTTACCTGGGCCTGGAGTGCCAGGACATGTAAATGGTTTCCCACTGCCAGGGTCAGGGTTAGGTGGGATATTGGGAAGGAATCCTTCCCAGTATTCCATATATAATCATATAATATCCCAATAATGAAGAGTGTTAGTCCCTGGCACAGGGTGCCCAGGGAAGCTGTGGCTGCCCCATCCCAAGGCTGGACGGGGCTTGGAGCCCCCTGGGATGCTGGAAGGTGTCCCTGCCCATGGCAGGGGCTGGGACAGGATGGGGTCTTGGTCTCTCCATCCCAAACCATCCTGGCATTCCCTGATCTTCCCCAAGTCCCTTGGAGGGCTCAGAGCAGGCCCTGGTGAGCTGTCTCTGACTGAACTCTGGTGTCACTGAATCAAACCCCGGTGGCCTTTGGGCTGGAAGGGTGGCACTGGCTCAGGCCAGGCCTGTCTGTCCCAAGAACCAAGTTTACCCTTGTCCCACAACATCCCATAGAGGGGAGAGTCCTGTGCAGAATCCCAGAGGAGCCCCCAGTCTGGTGACAGGGTGGGCATTGGTTGGACTCAATGGTCTTGGAGGTCTTTTCCCACCTGAATTGATTCTGTGAATCCCTGAGGTGTTGATCGAACAGAAACAGAAGCCTCTCAGCTTCTCATTTTAGCAAAAGGATTTTTCATAAAATATCATGGCTGCAGTGCCTGCAGTGGGTTTGGGGTTTGGGCTGTGCCCTGTGCATGTCTCCAGCCCTTCACCCCCTCCTCTCCTCCCTCCCTGCAGTCCACGGTGATGGTGCTGCGGAACATGGTGGATCCCAAGGACATCGACGACGACCTGGAGGGAGAGGTGACGGAGGAGTGCGGCAAGTTCGGGGCTGTCAACAGGGTCATCATCTACCAGGAGAAGCAGGGAGAGGAGGAGGACGCCGAGATCATCGTCAAGATCTTTGTGGAGTTCTCCATGGCCTCAGAGACTCACAAGGCCATCCAGGCGCTCAACGGGCGCTGGTTCGCGGGCAGGAAGGTGGTGGCCGAGGTCTACGATCAGCAGAGGTTCGACAACAGCGACCTCTCGGCATGAACTCCGCCCCAGGGCTGAGGCTGGGCCTGGATCTGGTTTGGGGCTGGGACTGGGCCTGGGCCTAGATCTGACCCTAGGCCTGGGGATGGGCCTGGGGCTGGGCCTGACTCTGATCCTGGGCCTGGGGCTGGGCCTGGATCTGATCCTGGGCCTGGGATGGGCTTGGATCTGGGGATGGGCCAGATCTGATCCTGAGGCTGGGCTGGGCTTGGATCTGGGGATTGGGATGGGCCTGACTCTGATCCCAGGGCTTGGCTGAGCTTGGCTTCTGGGAATTGGTCTATCTGTGATCCCAGGGCATGGCTGAGCTCAGATCCAGGGAATTGCCCAGCTTGGATCCAGGGAATTGGCCCAGCTCTGATCCCAGGGCTTAGCCAAGCCCTGCTCTGGGGCTGGCCCTGTCACCTCTGCCTCCCGGGGTTTTTGTAGCCGTGTGTAAAGGACATTCCAGGACATTCCAGGGTGGGCACGGGGGTCTGGTGTCTGGGGAGTTGAGATAAAAACACAGAGAAAGCCGGTGTCACTTGTGTGTGTGTGTGACAGGGCTGGCACCACCTTGGCCCGGGCTGGCACGGGGCTGGCACTGCACTGGCACAGGGCTGACACCACCTTGGCCTGGACTGACGCGGGACTGGCGCTGCCCTGATACAGGGCTGGCACTGCACTGGCACAGGGCTGACACCACCTTGGCCTGGACTGACGCGGGACTGGCGCTGCCCTGATACAGGGCTGGCACTGCACTGGCACCTCCTTGGCCTAGGCTGGCACAGGGCTAGCACCTTCTCGGCCCAGTTTGGCACCTCCTCGGCTCAGGCTGGCACCCTGAGGAGCAGGGCCGGCCCCAGGAGGTGCTGTGGGTGCCCCTGCCCAGCCCCAGCCCCCTCAGGCAGAGCGGGGTCAATTCCCTGGGGGCAGGAGCAGCCCTTTCCCTCTGAGATGGACCCCAGGGATTGGGATGGAGCCAAGGAGGAACCTGGGGAGGGGGAGACACCCCTGGGGGCTCCTGTCCTGGCACTGGTAGTCACCCCTGGGGGCTCCTGTCCTGGCACTGGGAGGAACTGGGGGTGCTGGGATGGAGCCCCAATCCAGAGGAACCGAGCTGAGCCTGTGCTCAGGAATCCCACAGAACTGGGACCCAGCTGGAGGAAATGATCCTGTTACTGAAGAAATGCAGATCTAAGGAGGATGATCTCCAGGGAACTGCAGCCGGGAATTTGGGGAATTCCCAGCCCATCCTCCCTCTGGGGTTGCTGCCAGGCCTGGGGATGTCCTGCAGCTGAGCCTGGGACAGCTCACCTGGGGCTGGAATGGCTCAGCCTGGACCGCAGCCAGCAGCTGTGTTCACAGCTGGGATGTTGGAATGCTGGGATGCCCTGTCTAAAAGAGCTGGGATTTGGGGAATGCAGGGATTTGGGGATGCTGTGCCTGCAGCAGTTGGGATAGAGGGATTTTGGGATGCTCTGTCTACAGCAGCTGGGGTTTGGGGATGCAGGGATTTGGGGATGCTGGAATATAGGAATGCAGGAATTTTTGGGGTGCTGTGCCTCCAGCAGCTGGGGTTTTGGGATACTGGGATGTTGGGATGCTGGGGTTTGGGGATGCAAGGATTTTGAGAAATAGGGATTTTGGGACGTTGTGCCTACAGCAGCTTTGGTGATGTCTTTGGCAGCCCCAGGCTTTCAGGAGTAGCTGCAAAAATCACTGAGCAGCTCTGTTTGGGGCCATGTCAAAGGAGCCTCTGGTGTTTAGGGAAAACATCCCAAAAATGCATGGGTTAAGCACGGGAGCGCCGGTGTGCCCAGTAGGCAGCGCTGCTCACACCAGCAAGGGACAGCCTGCCCTGCTCGCTTGTCAGGGTGGGCCACGGACCCAAATCCACCCCAAACCACCTGTCCAGCACCTGCAAGAACCACACAGGGAAGCAACCAAACCCTTCTGGCAGTGAAAGCACTGAGGGCTTGGAGCTGTTGTTACAAGAATCCATCAAATACATTTATGGACCAGATCCACACTGATGTTCACCTTCTGTCCTAGAGAAGCTGTGGCTGCCCCATCCCTGGCTGTGTCCAAGGCCAGGCTGGGTGGGGCCTGGAGCAGCCTAGCCCAGGGGAAGATGTCCCTGCCCATGGCAGGGCTGGCACTGGACGGGCTTTAAGGTTGCTCCATCCAAAACCATTGCAGAGCCCCCAGGGCCGGGATGGGGCGGGGTGGCCTCTCAGCAGCGCCAGCAGCTCGTGCTGCCGCCCGCTGTTGGCACCCAGAACTGCAGCTGGGAGTGGTGCAGGCACAGTGCTGCTGATTTCCTGCACTCGCTGCTGCCCTCCTGTGGACAATTCCCAAACCACAACTCCAGGAGATGAGTGGGTAAAGAGGGAAAATCCCTGATTTGAAAGAAAAAAGTGTTTCCTGAGTGAAACATCAGGGATTTTTTTTCATAAATAAAAGGGTGGTACTGCCTCTGTCACCATTTATTTTATTGTTTATCCTTCTTCATTCTGCTTCTTTTTCTTTTTTTCCTCACAATGCTTCTTCTGTTGTGTTACCTCAAATCAGGAACTTTAGAACTGGCCCCAAACTGATTATTCATCCTTCTTAATTGCACTGAGCAGCCTCCACCAGCTACCTCAGCCCTTCCTGGTGCTCCAAACCCTTCCCCAGCCCCATCCCTTCCCTGGACACGCTCCATCCCCTCCAGGTCCTTTGTGAGGGGCTGCAGTGAATGAGGAAAAAGGGAGGGAAATTTCTCCATCACCTTTTTGAATATCGAGGTTTGAAAAATAAAGCTTTAATTTGCCTCTAACAGAAACTCCAGGAACTGCTTTATTTTAGGAAATGAGGCGCTCTGCAGGAAAGGCATTAAAGGAGCTGTAGTGGATACATCAGGTGAGCCAGCAGCAAATTTTGGTAAACTTTTAATAGACCAGGCAAGCTAGGATCAAATTTCTGATAAAAATTTGACATACCAGGTGAGCAAGGATCAAGCTTTTGATACATTTCTTATATGGCATGTGAGCAAGCAGCAATTTATTGCTACATAAGGCAAGGCAGCCAAGGAGTGCTAGGAGGTGGCCCTGACATTGCCACTCCCAAACCCCTCTATCGGGAAGTGCCCAAGTGGCCCCAGACACTGCCCAATCTCTGCTGTCTGTGCTGTCCTGCACTGTCCTGGCTGCTCCAGCCCCCCCATGCTTGTCCTGCTGCCCTGGCATCGCTCCCTCTCTGGGCAGCTCTCGGAGGCATGTCCCCTAGATGGACACCTTGTTACAGTGACCGTGGTGGCCACACTGGCAATAATGGCCAAAGTAGTCACAGTGGACAAAGGGACCATAGTGGCCATAATGGCATCAGTAGCCTTGGGGGCCTCATTTCTCTGCGGGTCCTGGTGGCCTTCGTGACCATGGTGGCCACAGTGACTTCCAAGACCACAGTGACCTTGGTGGCCTTGTGGCTTAGAGGGTTCCAATGGCCACTGCCATGGCCACAGTGGCCAGGAGAAGGCTCCCAAGGTGGGGGGAGATCCTGCGGAGGCTCCCACCTGTGGGGACGAAGAGAAGGGTCAAGGGGATCATGGGGTGGGAGGGTCAGTTAGGTCAGGAGGGCCCTAGGGGGAGGGACAGAGGTGGTTGGGGTCCCTGAGGGTGTGGGATCAGAGGGGGCCATAATGAGGTCCCCTGTGCCCAACCATGGGTGACCTTGTCCTCCCCACCCCTGTGGATGTCCCCAGCACTGGATGTTCCTGGCCCCTCACCTGACACTGGGTGTCCCCATCTCCTGTGCCCACCAGTGCCTGTCCCTGTCCCTGTCCCCAGCACTGGGTTTCCCAGCTCCCATCCACAGTGGGTGTCCCTGTCCCCTCTGGGTCATGGGTATCTCCAGCACCGTGGGTCCTTGACCCCAACCCTCACTGAGTGTCCCCATCCCCCCAAGTTGTTCCCATGATGTCACCTCGCAGCCACTCGCAGTTGTAGTTGCTGGAGTTCCCAGTGGAGCGAAGCACAATCTGCACCTTCTCCCCTTCCCTGGTGACTTTAGTGACCTCAAAGGTCTCGAAGGGTGGGATCAGCACCTCCTTCTCACTTTGATTGAAGGAGAACTTCTGGATGTCTGCTCCATGGCACGTGTATACCTCAAACATTGTGACATTCCCATAACCCTGGGCCACCATTTTGTCCAGCGACGATGAAGCAAATTGACCAAAGCGGACTTTATCACCAGGTGTCACATTGAACTGGACTGTCCTCACCCCACGGAACACATCTGGACACTCATGAGGGCGTCTCAGCTTCTGGAGGGCCTGGGTCAGCAGGAAATGCAGCGTTTTGAAGTGGAAGTTGTCCCGGTATTTCTGGTGGGAGCGCCCAGCCTCGCGCATGGCCGGGTTGAGCTGCTTGTGCACTTCCCCCATTGTGTAGGCCATGAGGGCAATGGCCTGGTCATTGGTCAGAGGGGATGAAGAGGAGCCCCGCTTCTGCCACTCGGCCCTGGCCTTCACCCAGGCCTGGGAAAACTCCTTGTTCTCCTGGAACTCAGAGTCATTGAGGGCTGGCAAGGCCTCAGTCATGGCAGGGCCACAGTTGAGGTGCTGGTCATCAAAGGAGTTCTGGGCCATGTCCAGGGGCACCACCTTGACGGCTGCAGTGGCCACAGTCATTGTCAGCAGTGCCAGGGTGTGGGCCAGGGGGGCCATGGAGAAGACAGGCCACAGGGACCAGTGTGGGACGCTGTGGGACACAGAGGGGACACAGAGGACAGACTGTGTGACACAGTGTGGATGTTGATGGACACCAGGGGATGCTGATGAGACACAGAGGGCCACCAGGGAACACTGATGGGACATAGGGGGACATGGGGAGGCTTCTCTGGGGAGGAGTTGTGGAGGGACAGTGGGGTCAGCCCAGAGAGGGGAGGCAGGTCTGGCCAGAGGACCTCTGGATGTGTCCTGGGACCCTGTTCCTAAATCCTGGGGTCACTACTGGTGGGCCTGGTATCCTCCAGTCCCCCCAGGGACCCCAGTCCCACTCCCACAGTTTTGGGTCATTCCCCTGGGGTCCCCTCAGCCCCCTCAAGACCTCAACCCAAATCTGGGGTCACTCTCTGAACCTCCAGTATCCCTTTCAGCCCATCCCCAGACCCCATTCCCATTCCCAGTCTGGTGTCCCCTTTTGGAGTTATTGGAAATGATACATGCCAGGACCCCAACCCAAATCCCAGGATCACCCCCTGCCCCCTGCAGTGTCTTCCAGCTCTCCCATGGCCACAGTCACACTCCCAGAGCCTCCCTGCTGCCCCCCAGAGCCCTGTGGACCCCAGTCCCATGTCCCCCAGCATCCCCCAGCTTCCTGAAGGACTTCAACCCCGCATCACATTCTCCCCCAGGGTCGCCCCCAGTACCCCCAGGGTCCCAGTCCAGATGTCAATGTCCCCTCTCTCCCCCTCCAAGTGTCCCTTGGAGTGCCCCCAGCCCCTGATACCAAAATCAGCTGGAGTGAAATCCCTGATGGAAATGGAGGTATCAAAACTCCAGAATTCTTGATCAGCTCAGACTCACAGCAGATCTCTCCTGGTCCTGCAGCTCAGTAGGGCTTTGCCACTTCTATCCACTGTACTTATAAATATTTATTAAAATGGGCTTCTTAGCCAATACAAAACCAGCACATTTCCTGTAAATAAGTGCCATGGCTCCGCCTCTCTCTTCTTTTATTTTTCTGGAGAAATCCTAAGAAGCCATCTGGAGGTCATTTTCAATAATTGTCCCAATATTCCAGACGTCATCGCGCAAACTTCCGCTTTTGGGTGGCGCCATTCCTTCTGTGTCACAGAACTTGTAAAAAGCCCCTCTGGAGTTCCCCATTTTCTCTTTCTCCACTGCTTTGAACCACATTTATTGTGCTCTGTAAATACTTATATGTCCTTTCCTCATTTTTGCCAGTCAGACTTTAAGCTCTACCCACCACCTTCAGTATGTGGGGAAAAGCCACACTATGAAAAGCCCAGGGTCCTCAAAGCAGTCTTGAAACTTGATTCAAATAAAGGGACAGAGTTTCCACAGCCATATCCCCTGTGGAGTTTCTCTATCGAGGATTCAGAGGGCACAACCTCCTTTTATCCCAAACTGCCAGTCACACATTGCCCTCTCCCTTTTCCCATTGGCTGAGGTACAGGAAAATGCAGCTGTCCCATAGCACCTACCCTATATCCCTCTTGAAACTGTCATTTTCTTACAAAGTTCAAAATTCAGGCTGTTAGGGTTATGGAATAGACTGTGTGGGGACCAATTTCTCTTATTAGCTGAATGGTCAGGACTTCAAACATTCTGATCTAACCACCAGGGTTCTGTGAAAAACTTCATGTCTTCTCATGCAGAGATATCAGGAGCCGTTTTGAAGACACTGACAACAATTTCTCCTAAAGGCTCCCAATCCTCTGAGTCCTTTTCCAAAGACATCACCACCCATCTTTCCTATAAAATCCTTCCCTGTGGCAGTGGTGATGCCCTGGCACAGGCTGCCCAGAGAAGCTGTGGGTGCCCCATCCCTGGCTGTGTCCAAGGCCAGGCTGGGCAGGGCCTGGAGCAGCCTGGCCCAGGGGAAGATGTCCCTGCCCATGGCAGGGCTGGCACCAGATGGGCTTTAAGGTCACTCCATCCCAAACCATTGCAGAGCCCCCAGGGCCGGGATGGGGCGGGGCGGGCGCTCGGCAGCACCAGCAGCTCGTGCTGCCGCCTGCTGTTGGCACCCAGGACTGCAGCTGGGGGCGGCGCATGTGCAGTGCTGCTGATTTCCTGCACTCGCTGCTGCCCTCCAGTGGACAATTCCTGAACCGCAACTGCCAGAATCCCCAAATCCCAGAATGGGTCAGGCTGGAAGGACCCAGAGTGGGCACCTGGCCCAACCTCCCAGCTCAGGCAGCATCATCCCTGAGCACACGATTGGGTCCAGAGCAGTCCAGAACTGGACACAACAATGGGCAGAGCTGGTCACAGCACTCCTGATGTGTCTCCCTGGGCAGGACAGTGGGGCTCCATCACTCCCTGATCTCCCAGCCCTGCACTTCTGATGCCCCCTGGATCCCTCCTGGTCCCAGGACACACGGCCACCTACACTGGTCACCCACCAGCATCCCCAGATCCTTCTCCAGAACTGCTCCAGCAGGTCCCCACCAGCCAGGATGGGCACTGGGGACAATCCCTCCCCAGGGATAGAACCTGCACTTGCCTTCTTGAACCTCCCATTTTCCAGCTTTTTACATCTCCATGAAGTAGAGGATATGGCAGGGTGCTTTGCCTGTAATGGGGCCAAGGAACAATGTCACATTTGTGGCCATCAGGGCTGCATTGTGAGGGGTCTGCTGTTGATTTTGGTGCTGAATTGGGCCAAAACCAGCCCAAATCACCAACCCCGAACTGGAAAGTGAGGGTGGATCACCAGTGGTGGACCAGGCCATCCATCATCTGACCCTGGCAATGTCCAGTACCCTTTCACACAGTGATACCCCTCCCCTATTCCTGCTTGGGATGAAATGTGAGTGAGGTTCCTCCTTTAGGATGTGGATGCTGCCCAGGGTTCTTCCTCAAGGTTGCTAAAAAGAAACATTGTCACAAGTGTTTGTGTGGAGTGTGACATCGAGGCCTGCTTAGGAATTGTCACTTTTTCCTGGCTTTGTCAGATTTATTTAATGGAATAGTTTTGATTGAATTATTTAATACAATTGCATTGCAAAATAGCATTGCTAGCCACAGTGGCTGTGGTAGCCTTGTGGCTGAGGGAGTCTAGGTGATCATGGTGGCCACAGTGACCTTGGTTATTGTTTCCATGATGGCCAGAGTGGCTGTGGTGGCCACAGTAGCCTTGGTGGCCTCGTTTCTCTGTGGGTCCTGGTGGTCTTGGTGATCAGGGTGCCCACAGTAGCCACAGTGACCTTGGAGGCCGTGGTGGTCTCGTGGCTCAGAGGATCCCAGTGGCCACTGCCAAGGCTGTGGTGGCCAGGAGGAGTCCTCTGAGGTTGAAGGTGGCCCTGAGGACACTCCCACCTGCGAGACAAAGAGAGGGACATCAGGTGGACCATGTGGGGAGTGAGGGGGTTGGGGACATGCATATTGGAGGGTTAGGGGTGACAGGAGAGATGGGGGCCATGAAGTGACAGGGTGTCAGTGGAGGCACAGGGTGGTACAGGGCCTGGGGAGGTCAAGGTGGGCTTAGAGGCAGCAGGGGTCAGGGGGAGTCAGGGGGTGCCATGGTGGGTGACAGGGTGTGACAGGGTTTCAGGAAGGGATATGAGGGTTCCCAGCCCACCCACATCCAGCACACAGGGCCCATCCCCACAGCACTGCCTTTGGTGGGGAGGGACAGGATCAGAATGAGGACATCCCTGTCTCTGTCCCTGCTGTCCCCTGGCAGGGCTGTCCCTGTTGTCAAACCCTCAGTCAGTGTCCCCACCCCCTGTGCCCTGTCATGGGTGTCCCCTGTCCACAGTTGGTGTCCCCAGAACTGGGTGTTTCTATCCCCTCACCCCCACTGAGTGTCCCCAGCACTGGGTATCCCTGTCCTTGCCTGCAGCCATGGGTGTCCTTGTCCCACCTACACAGTGGGTGCCCATGTCCCTGTCCCACAGGCCCAGTGAGTGCCATTGTCCCTGTGCCTTCTCATGGGTGTCCCCAAGGCCACAGTGGGTGTCCCCATCCCCCTAGGTTGTGGTGTCACCTTGCAGCCACTCGCAGTTGTAGTTGCTGGAGGTCCCGTTGGAGCGGAGCTGAATCTTCCTCCCCTTTCCTATATTGCTGACGTTGATGACCTTAAAGGTCTCAAAGGGTGGGATCAGAACCTCACCAGGATAGTGGGAGAATAGCTGGATCTCTGTGCCATGGCACGTGTACACATGGAAAACTGTGTCATTCCCAGAGTACCAGTGACTTCTTTCCATCCGTGATGCTGACATGAATTGACCGAACCGGACAAAGTCACTGGGCTCTGCCTTGAATTGGACACCTTCCACGTGGCAGTACATGATGTGACACTGCGGTCTCCGAGTGTCCCTCAGCATCAACAGGGCTTGGGTGAGCAGGAAATGCAGTGTTTTGAAGTGGAAGTTGTCTCGGTATTCCTGGCTGGAGCGCCCGGCCACACGCACAGCATCATTGAACACGCTGCGGAGGCCATCCATTGTGAAGGCCATGATGGCGGTGGCCTGCTCTGGGGAAAGAGGGGACTCAGGGGGCCCCCGACTCTGCCACTTGGCTGCAGCCTTTACCCAAACCTCGGCAAACTTCTCATTCTGTTCGAACTCGGAGTTGTTGAGGGCTGGCAATGCCGCCTTCATGGCAGGGACACAGCCCTGGTACTGGTCATCAAAGGAGTCCGGGGCCATGTCCAGGGGGATCACATCGACAGCCGTGGTGGCCATGGCCATTGCCAGCAATGCCAGGGTCTGAGCCAGGGGGGCCATGGTGGGGAGAGGCCACAGTGACCAAGTGTTGACACTGGAGGACACAGAGGGGACACAGAGGGGACATGGGGAGGGTTCATCAGTGAGGGACTGGGGAGAGAAGTGGGGTCACCCCAGGGGGAAGGGAGGCACTCCTGGCCAGCAGACCCCTGGGCAGGTCTGGGGTCCCTAAACCCAAATCCTGGGGTTATTTATGCGTCTCTGATGTCTCCATGCCCCCGGGATTCCAATTCCAATCCCACAGTACCATGTCTTCCTGCCCCCAGAAGCCCAATCCTACTGCCATGACTCCATGATCCCCAGCAGGATCCCAACCCAAATCCTTGGGTCATTCCCTGAGCCCCTCAGACTTCCCCTCGGCTCATGCCAAGACCCCACTCCCACTCCCCTTCCCCAATTTCTTCGGTGTCACCCCAACACCTCAACCCAAATCCAGGCATCACCTTCTCCCCCACAGTGTCTTTTAGGGCCCCTCATGACCCCAATCCCACTCCCACCATCCCATGTCCCCCCGCATTTTCCCCCAGAGCCCCCCATTACCCCAATCCCAGACCTGTGACTCCCCAGTGTCCCCCCATGTGCGCTATCCCAATTGCTCAGTCCCATGTCCCCCCCAAGTGTCCTCAGGTGTCCCCCCAGCCCCAATACCAAAATCAGCCGGAGTGAACTCCCTGATGGAACTGCAGGTATCAGAAAGGCAGAATTCTTGATCAGCTCAGACTCACAGTGGATCTCTCCTGGTCCTGCAGGTCACGGGGGACTTTGCCACAGGGTCTTCATCCACCACAATTGCAAATGTTCGTTATAATGTGTCCCTCACCTAGCACAGAAACAGCACTTTTCCTAGCAATAATTTGCATGGCTCCACCTCTTTCTTGAAATCCTTTTATGGTCCTGGAGAGTTCTAATAATGAGTTTTCTCAGTGTGCCCCAATATGCCAGAAGACCTCAGCTTGAACTTTCACTTTTGGCAGACATTGCTGCTCCTTCTGTGTTAAAGAATTTGCCAAAAACGCCTCACAGGAGTGCCCTTTATCTCTTTCTCCACAAGTTCCAGCCACCTTTGCCCGGCTCTGCTCACACTTCTACATCCATTCATTGTTTTTTGCTCATTCTTCTTTAAGCTCTATGCAGCACCTTCAGGACAACTCAAACTTTCTATTCTCTCTCCTACTGCTCACCCCCCAGGACCCAAATCTCACCAGCCCATGTTCCCCCACTTTCTCCCAGTCCCACTCCCCACTGCTCACTGAGTTACTGTCACACCTCAGATACCAACTGGGTTCGTTATCAGATGACATCCCTGTAGGCACCTTGAGCCTAGGGATGATCTCTTGGAGGAGTACCTGGGTGATTTCCCTAGCCTTGTTGTTGTGGCAGGAGAAGTTCTGGACCCCAAAAAAGGGATCCACCAAAACCATGAGATACCTGAGCCCATGTTGGCATGGTAGCTCAGCAAATCCATTTGCCAGTAATCCCCAGAAGTGTTTCGTCTTTCAGTGATGCCTGGAGGGAATGGTTTTGAATTCAAACGGCTTTTTTGAAAACAGATCTGGCATTGCTCTGTAACATACCTGACTGTTTTGTCCTACAGACACTGAGGATCTGAGGCTGCAGACCTGTCCCCATCTCATCAATTCCCCAGAGCTTTGCTGGCGCTTTTCTCCTTTACAAATTGCAGCATCCGTTGGGGAGGGCTGGACCTCGCTATTGGGAGTTGCCTCTCACCTACCCACCCAGCCACCCTCTTTATTGTGGGCTTTTAGATAAGCAGCCAATTTTGAATTTGCCCAACTCTATCCAGGCGTCACCTCTGGCAGTGAAATTCCTCTCTTAGGAATTAAGACCAGGATGCTTTGTTGCGGAACCTCTTGTGCAGCTTTAATGCAAGTCTATTTTTCACAGGGATTTGTCAATCCCCAAGCTGGTGTGCCCTGGATTGTAGTACAGCCACATTTTGGGCAGCTGGGAGGAATCAAGGAGGGATGATAATTCCTTTTTGCATTTAATTGGAGATCCTTGTGCTGTTAATTGGCTTCTTTCTTTGCATATGGCTCCATGGGCATGAGCAATGCTCAAAGCAGATGGCAAGTGAGTTCCTATGTTTGCCCTTTTTCTCACTGCCAATTCTAGAGCTCTTTGTAATATGTCAAGTTCTGCTCCTTGTTCCACATCTTCTTGCAGTTACAGCGAGCAGAGTATATACCATAAAGTTTTGTCTCAAATTGGATTTCCTGGCCTCTTGGATGAGGAGAACAGTTGCTGCTATGGCCCAAAGACATCTGAGCCAATCCTGGCTGATGTCGACTTTTTTGGAAAAACACCCCACAGGTCACTCAGAATGATCTTTGAGTTGGACTCCTGAGAAAGGACATGGGTTCTGTAACTCAGAGATGGCCCTGATGTCCACGTCTCCCATGGGATTTCTTCTCCTTTCAGCTTTTTGTGTATCAATGACAGCAGCAGGCGCTGGGTGTCCTAGCTACTATCCAGCGGCCCAAAGAAGTGAGTGTGATACAGTCCAGGGCACATCAGTTTGGGGATTGACAAATCCCTGTGAAAAATAGACTTGCATTAAAGCTGCACAAGAGGTTCCGCAACAAAGCATCCTGGTGTTAATTCCTGAGAAAGGAAACTCACTGCCAGAAGTGAGGCCTGGATAGAGTTGGGCAGATTGAAAACTGGCTGCTTATCTAAAAGCCCACAATAAAGTGGGTGGATGGGTGGGTAGGTGAGAGGCAACTCCCAATAGCGAGGTCCAGCCCTCCCCAATGGATGCTGCAATTTGTAAAGGAGAAAAGCGCCAGCAAAGCTCTGGGGAATTGATGAGATGGGGACAGGTCTGCAGCCTCAGATCCTCAGTGTTTCTAGGACAAAACAGTCAGGTATGTTACAGAGCAATGCCAGATCTGTTTTCAAAAAAGCCATTTGAATTCAAAACCATTCCCTCCAGGCATCACTGAAAGACGAAACACTTCTGGGGATTACTGGCAAATGGCTTTTCTGAGCTGCCATGCCAACATAGGCTCAGATATCTCCTGGTGTTGGTGGATTCCTTTTTTGGGGTCCAGAACTTCTTCTGTTATACCAACAAGGCCAGGGAAGTCACTCAGACACTTCCCCAGGAGATCATCCCTAGGCTCAAGGTGCCTACAGGGATGTCTGTTGAGGGATTTTTGCGGGAAAATGGACACTGTCCCCAAGCCAGCCTTTATGAGGTCTGAGTAGAATTTCACATTGTCCCCCATAGCTTGAAAATAGGAAGAGCCTTCTCAAGAGAAAAGCATGTCCAGGATGTGGGGCGCGCTAAGAAGACGGAGCAAAAAACCACAGCAGAGTGCATGAAGGCAAAATAGCAACCCACAGAGAGATGCATGAAGAAAGAAGACTAACCCATCAACTGAAGGCTTGAAATGTGTGCACAGCTAGGCTGAACCAATAATTCATTAGCTTGAGGGGCAAACAGTAGAACAAAGCATAAATACAGTTTGTTCTTGTAATAAATTTGACTTCATTTGATCATATTGATCATGGTGTGATGTCCCATTGCTGATCCTCTGCAGATGGCATCTGATAGGGGACCCCAAGTGGTATCAGAGATGTGGCAGCAACTCAGTGAGCAGTGGGGAGTGAGACTGGGGAGAACTGGGAGGATATGGGACGGTGGGATTGGGGACCTGGAGGGTCAGCAATAAGAGAGAGAATAGAAAGTTTGAGATCCCTGTAATGGTTTGACACTGGGACAATGCCAGTGCCCCAATGAAAACGTATTCTCCCTAGCGTCTACTCTGACATGTGAGCAGAAATAGTGCAAAGCAGGCTCCAGCTTAGGAATAAAGGAAAAAAATCTTTATTAACTTACAATATGTAAAAGAAACACAGAACTCAGAATGAAAACCTTCCAAAAATATTCCTCCACCTCCCCCCAATTTCCAACACATCACAGTAAGACAAAACCTTGGATTCTCAATTCAGTTAGCACCCCTCAGGTAATCAACTCTCAGTCTCTCACCACCCTTCAGATAATCAATTCTCATTTCATCAACAAGGGAGTATGCCCTCTTGTGCCATAGGCTTTCCCTGGAAACACAGTTGAAACCTCTTGTGTTTCCATGTCACTCATGGCACTGCCCAGAGATCATTTGCCCTCGTGACATCTTCCTTCCATGTCCAGTGCTCTCACCACTGCACATGGACCAGAGCTGCCTCTAGGATTCTCTTTTTAAGGATGCTTTGCCCAGTTGCAAAAAAGCAACAGTCTCTCACTTTCAGGACACCAGTCCCCCGCACATTCACCCCCTGGGGCCAAGGGGTGTCAAGAACAGAGATCATCTTCTTCCCTGAAGACAGAGGGCACCACCACCACCATCCTTACCCATTGTCTCTGTTCACGCACTCCTTCACATAACATCACTGCACTCTCTTGGCTCCAAGCCACTGCCTCCCCCTAGATACAGTCTCTGTGTCACAGGAAAAAATTGTTCTGTCCATGGCTATACAAGAAAAGTCTAGCCAAAGGCCACTCCATCACCTCTTCTCACCCAAGATTCTTCTCCACTTCTCTCGCGGCCCATTTCCTCTGATCTCATCTCTATCTCTCTTCTCATTCAACTCCAGGAGGATCGCCATTTGTAAGGTTTCCATCATCCAAGAAAAGGGTTAAAAATCTCAGGCCCTGCCTGTCCAGAACTCCCACGCTGCCCTGCTGGGCACCTTCTCACTGCCCAACCCCCGCCCCCCCTTCTCCTTCTTGGCCGGCCATGCTATCAAATTTCAAGGTGGCACAGGCACCAGCTTGCTCTATCTCTCTCCTGGGGTGTGTGGGGTGGCTGCCCGATGCCTCTTGGTGCTCCTCCACCCTTCCATCCTCAGGGCCCTGGCTCACCTCACCCGGCCACAAGGCTTCTGCTCTCCTGCCCAGCCCGCAGCAGCTGGGCAGGGGAGGTCTGAAGCTTTCACTGACCAGAACCAATAGAGAGTTCTCCTGGGAGTTCTCTGCTTTTAGACTCCTGTGTACTAAGAGGCATATCCATGTACTCAGTGGGCACACTAGGTGCCAGTATTCAAAACTGAGCACCTATTGCTTTGACCACAGCATCCCAAAAAACTCACTTCCTCTCAAATCAGGACACTGAGGTACCAGGAAGGTGCAGCTCTCCCAAACCACCTACCCCACATCCCTCCTGAACCTCGCATTTTCTCCCAAAGTTCCGAAGTTCAAGCTGTCTGGGTTATGGAATTGACTGTGTGTGGGGATCCATTTCTCCTATTAGTTGAAAGTTCAGGACTTCAACCTTTTTGGTCCAACCACCAGGGTTCTGTGACAAACTTCATGTCTTCTTGTGTAGACATATCAAGAGCCATTTTGAAGACACTGACAACAATTTAACCTAAAGACCCCCAACCATTTGAGTCATTTTTCCAAAACATCACCACCCATCTTTCCTATAAAATCCTTCCCTGTGATGGTGGTGATGCCCTGGCACAGGCTGCCCAGAGAAGCTCTGGCTGCCCCATCCCTGGCTGTGTCCAAGGCCAGATTGGGCACTGCCTGGAACAGCCTGGCCCAGGGGAAGATGTCCCTGCCCATGGCAGGGCTGGCACCGGACGGGCTGTAAGGTCGCTCCATCCCAAACCATTGCAGAGCCCCCGGGGCTGGGATGGGGCGGGGCGGGCACTCGGCAGAGCCAGCCGCTCGTGCTGCCACCTACTGTTGGCACCCAGGACTGCAGCTGTAGGCAGCGCATGCGCAGTCCTGCTGATTTCCTGCGCTCGCTGCTGCCCTCCAGTGGACAATTCCCAAACCACAACTGCCAGAATCCCCAAATCCCAGAATGAGTCAGGCTGGAAGGACCCAGAGGGGGCACCTGGCCCAACCTCCCAGCTCAGGCAGTGTCATCCCTGAGCACAGGATTGGGTCCAGAGCAGCTCGGACCTGGACACGGCACTGGTCAGAGCTGGTCACAGCACTCCTGATGTGCCTCACTGGGCAGGACAGAGGGGCACGATCAATCCCTGACCTCCTCACCCCATCCTTCCTGATGCTCCCTGGATCCCTCCTGGCCCCAGGACACATGGTCCCCTACATTGGTCACCCACCAGCATTCCCAGATTCTTCACCAGCAGGTCTCCACCAGCCAGGATGGGCACTGGCACAATCCCTCCCCAGGGACACGACCTGCCCTTCCCTCTTGAACAACTCAATTTTGAGCTTTTAACATCCCCCTGACGTAAAGGTTATGGCAGTATGCTCTGCCTGGAATGGGGCCAAGGGACAATGCCCCATTTCTGGCCATTAAGGCTGCATTGAGAGGGGTCTGCTGTTGATTTTGGTGCTGAATTGGGCCAAAACCAGCCCAAATCACCAACCCTGAACTGGCAAGTGAGGGTGGATCATCAGTGGTGGGCCTGGTAGTCCATCTTTTGACCCTGGTAATGTCCAGTACCCTTTCAGACAGAGATTTCCCTCCCCTATTTCTGCTTGGAATGAAATGCATGTGAGGTTCCTCCTTTAGGATGTGGATGCTCCTCAGTGTTCTTCTTCAAGGTTGCAAAAAAGAAACATTGTCACAAGTGTTGGTTTCAAGAGTGAAATTGAGACCTGCTTAGGAATTGTCACTTTCTGCTGACTTTGTCAGATTTATTTAATGGAATAGTTTTGATTGAATTATTTAATACAATTGCATTTCAAAATGGTATTGGTAGCCACAGTGGCTGTGGTAGCCTTGTGGCTGAAGGATTCTAGGTGATCCTGGTGGCCACAGTGACCTTGGTGGTTATAGTGACCATGGTGTCCAGAGTGGCTGTGGTGGCCTTGGTAGCCTTTGTGGCCTCGTTTCTCTGCGGGTCCTGGTGGTCTTGGTGAGCGGGGAGGCCACAGTGGCCACAGCGTCCTTGGAGGCCGTGGTGGTCTCGTGGCTCAGAGGATCCCAGTGGCCACTGCTAGGGCTGTGGTGGCCAGGAGGAGTCCTCTGAGGTTGAAGATGGCCCTGGGGACACTCCCACCTGGGGGACAAAGAGGAGCATCAGGGGGACCATCAGGGAAGTGAGGGGGTTGGGGATGGCCATAATGGGGGGTTAGGGGTGACAGGTGAGATGAGGGCCATGAGGTGACAGATGACAGGGTGTCAGGGGGTCGTGGGGGGGAACAGGGGCCAAGGAGGTCAGGGGAGTCATGGTGGGCTAGAGATTACAGGGGTCAGGGGTATTCAGGGATTGCCATGGGGGGATTACAGGGGGTTACAGGGTTTCAGGGAGTGCCATAAGTGCTCCTGGCCCCCGCGTGTTCTGTGCACAGGACCCACCCCCACAGCACTGCCTTTATCAGAGAGGGACAGGGTTGGTACACTGTGGAGGTCCCTGTTTCTGTCCCTGTCCCTTGTCCCCTAGCACGGGTATTCCTGTCCCTGTTCCCTCCCAGAATTGGGGATCCCCATCCCTGTTCTCTGTCATGTTTGTTCCTGTCCCTGTGCCCACAATTGGTGTCCCCAGACTTGGTCTCCCCCAGCCCAGAATATCCTTGTCCTCCCACACACTGTGGGTGTCCCTGTCCCCCATCCCCAGTCAGTGCCTATGTCCCCTGTGCCTTATCATGGCTGTCCCCATCCCCCAGGCTGTCACCTGTAGTGTCACCTCCCAGCCACTCGCAGTTGTATTTGCTGTAGGTCTCAGTGGACTGGAGCTGGATCTGTATCTCGTCCCCTTCCTGGGTGTATTGGGTGATCTTGAAGGTCTCAAACAGTGGGATCAGCACCACCTTCTCGTCTGGAAATTCGGTGAAGTTCCGGATTTCCACACCATGACACATGTGCACCTTGAGCATTGTGCACCGAGCACTTGAGAATTGTATCGATCTGGGACACCGACATGAATTCACCGAACCAGACGGTGTCTCCACGCTGTGCCTTGTACCAGGCGTTACACACATTTAGGAACATGCCCTGACACTGCCCTTTCTGATCATCCCTCAGAGTGGCCAGAGCATTGGTCAGCAGGAAATGGAGTGTTTTGAAGTGGAAGTTGTCCCGATATTCCTGGTGGGAGCGCCTGGCCACACACAGGGCATCATTGAATGTTCTGAGGTAAATCATTCTGAGGTCAGTCATTGTGAAGGCCATGATGGCAGTGGCCTGGTCTGGGGACACAGGAGACACAGGGGGGCCCCAACTCTGCCACTTGGCTGCAGCCTTTACCCAAACCTCGGCAAACTCCTTGTTCTGCTGGAACTCAGAGTGGTTGAGGGCCGGCAATGCCGCCTTCATGGCAGGGCCACAGCCCCGGTACTGGTCATCAAAGGAGTCCGGGGCCATGTCCAGGGGGATCACATCGACAGCCGTGGTGGCCATGGCCATTGCCAGCAGTGCCAGGATCTGAGCCAGGGTGGCCATGGAGGGGAGAGGCCACAGGGACCAGAGTGGGACACTGGGGGACACAGAGGGGACATGGGGGAGACAAGGGGAGGGTTCATCAGTGAGGGACTGGGGAGGGGAGTGGGGTCAGCCCAGGGGGAAGGGAGGCACTCCTGGCCAGCAGACCCCTGGGCATGTCCGGGGTCCCTGATCCTGAATCCTGGGGTTACTTATGCCTTTCCAATGTCCCCCAGCCCCAGGGACCCCAATCCCAATCCCACAGCACCATGGTCCCCCAGAAGCCCAATCCTACTCCCACGACTAAAATCCCTCACCTGACAAAGGACCCCAACTCAAATCCTGGGGTCACTCCCTGAGCCCCGCAGTGTCCTCCTAGGCCCATCCCCAGCCCCCAATCCCACTCCCCTTCCCCAATCTTTGGTGTCACCCCAAGACCTCAGCACAAATCCAGGCATAGCCCTCTGCCCCCACAGTGTTTCCCAGCCCCCCTATCACTCCAATGCTACTCCCACCATCCCATGTCCCCCCTAATTTTCCTCCAGAGCCCCCCATTGCCCCAATCCCAGACCTGTGACTCCCCCAGTTTCCCCCCAGCACCGCAATCCCAATCCCTCAGTCCCGTGCCCACGCCCAAGAGTGCCCAGGGGTCCCCCCAGCCCCGATACCAAAATCAGCCAGAGAGAACTCCCTGATGGAACTGCTGGTATCAGAAAGCCAGAAATCTTTATCAGCTCAGACTCACAGCAGATCTCTCCTGGTCCTGCAGGTCACGAGGGACTTTGCCATGGGGTATTATCCACCACAATTATGAATAGTCATTACACTTTGCCTCACCTGGTACAGAAACTTCACCTTTCCTATTAATAATTTGCATGGTTCTGCCTCTTTCTGGAAATCCTTTTATGGTCCTGGAGAGTTCTAAAAATGAATTTTCTCAATGTGTTCTCTCAATAGGGTCCTGGGAGGTGAGAAATGAGACAGAAAATAGAAAGTTTCAGATCCCTCAATGGTGCTGGATAGGGCTTAAAGAAGAACTAGTGAAAAACAATAAAAAGATGTAAAAGTGTGGACACAACAGACCAAAGGTTACTGCAACCTATGAAGTAACAAATAAAGCAAACCAGTGAGGGCTTTTTGGCAAGTTCTAGTACACTGGAAGAGCAGCGCTCGCCCAAAACGAAAGTTCAGCGTGAGGTCATCTGGCATATTGGGGCACTCAGTGAAAACCACATCCTGACACCAAATTTTTATGACCTTCCAGGGTAATAGAATTTTTTTCTTAAAAGTGGCAGAACCATGCAGATTATTTATGGGGAAAATGCTAGTTTTGTATTAGCTAAGAACCTCATTGTAATGAATATTTATAATTCCAATGGATAAAGACCCTGTGGCAAAGTCCCTCCCTGACTTGCAGGACCAGGAGAGATCTGCTGTGAGTCTGAGCGGAGAAAGAATTCCCGTATTTTGATACCTCCAGTTCCATCAGGGAGTTGGCTCCAGCTGATTTCATATCAGGAATGGTGAACACTGGAGACACTCAAGGGGGGGAACACAGGCCTGGGATTGCAGAGTGGGGCATGGAGGGCTCCACAGCGACATTGTGGGGGCAGGGGGTGAGCCTTAGATTTGGGTTGGGGTCCTGGGGTGACATGAAATGGGTAATGCAACTGGGAGCAGGACTTGGATCTGGGAGAGAGACCTGAGGGGCAATGGGGCCAGTGAGGAAGTGGCTTTAGGAATTTGGGTGAAATCCCAGAGGGGCCTGGGGTCACAAGAGGCTTGCAGAGGATTGGGAGCAGGATTGAGGTCCCAGGGAGCACTGGGGGGACATCAGAAGAGTAAACACAGGACTGGGATTGCAATTGCACTGCTGAAGGGACACTGGGGGAATCACAGGACAGAGATTGGAGTCATGGGGGAGCTGGGAAACACTGTCGGGGCAGGGGATGATGCTGGATTTGCGTTGAGGTCCTGAGGTGACAGCAAAGAAATTGGGGACTGGAAGTGTGATTGGTGTCTGGGGACGGGCTTAGGGGGACAATGGGGGGATGCTCAGGAAGTCACCCCAAGAATTGGGTTGGGATCCTGCAGGGGCTCAGGGACTTGTAGTGGTGGGAGTAGGATTGGGCTTCTGGTGGCCATGGTACAGTGGGATTGGTGTCTCTGGGGCTGGGAGATGCTGCAGAGGGATAAGTAAACCCAGGATATGGGATCAGGGACCCTGGACATGCCCAGGGGTCTGCTGGCCAGGAGTGCCTCCCTTCCCCCTGGGCTGACCCCAATACTCTCCCCAGTCCCTCACTGAGGAACACTCCCTTTGTCTCCTCTGTGTCTCCTCTGTGTTCTCCACTCTATGCCCCCCCTGGCTCAGATCCTGGCGCTGCTGGCAATGGCCATGGCCGCTGTGATCAAGGAGGTGGTGCCCCTGGATGTGGCCAGGGACTCCTTTGATGACCAGTATCAGGGCTGTCACCCTGCCATCACCGCAACATTGCCGGCCCTCAACTGCTCTGAGTTCTACCAGAATTGTGTCTTTGCCCAGATCTGGGCGAAGGCTGTGGCCAAGTGGCAGATGTGGGGGCCCCCTGTGACCCGTCTGTCCCCAGGCCAGGCCACCACCATCAGGGCATAGACAGTGGATGGCCTATCCAACATGTTCAATGAGGCTGTGCGTGTGGCTGGACATTCCCACCAGTAATTCCGGGACAACTTCCACTTCAAAACACTGCATTTCCTGCTGACGGATCCCCTGACCATGCTGAGGGACGCTCAGAAAGGGCAGAGTTTTGATGTGTTCAGTGGGTGTGTGGGGTCTGGTTCGACAGACAGCATGGCAACACCATCCAATTCGGTGAATTCACATCAACGTGGCTGCGCAAACCAAATTACCAGTGCTTTGGGAAGGAGACAGTGTTCAAGGTGCACACGTGCCACTGTGTGGACATCACTTCTTCTCTGAAAATTCAGGAGTCGGGGGGTGCTGACCCCACCCTTCATGACCTTTGAGGTCACTGAAGTCACCCAGTACAGGGAGAGAACGTGCATCCATCTCCACTCCACCGCAAACTTCAACAAATATAACTGAGTGGCTGTGAGGTGATTGCACAGGGGACAGCCTGGGGCCATGGGAAACACCCAGTGTAGCCATGGAGAAACCCATGGGATCAGGCACAGGGGACAATGACACTAACTGGGGATGGGGGGCAGGGAAAACTACTGTGTGTAGGGGACACAGACACTCCATGCTGGGGACACCAAGTCTGAGCACACCCATTGTGGGCACAGGAACAGGAACACCCATGACAGGGCACAGGCATGGAGACGCCCACATCCAGGAGCAGACAGGGATGCCCCTGCCAGGGAAGGACAGGCACAAGGACCTCTCCATTTTGACCCTGTTCTACCCCACCAGAGGCAGTGCTGTGGAGACAGTCCATGTGAGATGGATGTGGGTGGGCCAGGACTCCCTCCAAGAGCCCCCCCATAACAGTCCCTGAACCGCTGTCAGCCCCACTCACCCCTGTGGCACCCCCTGAGTCCCCCTGACCTCTATTACCCCTAAGTCCACCCTGACACCCCTGAAATCCCTGGTCCCCTGTACCCATTCTTGTGCCCTCCTCACACATGGGACATCCTAAACCCCTCACTTCCCCCAGGACCCTATGACACCCCTCTTTGTCCCTGGGGGGAAAGCGTCCCCAGAGCCACCTTTCACCTCAAGTGACTCCTCCTGGCCACCGCAGCCGTGGAAGTGCCCACTGGGATCGTCTGATCCATGAGGCCACGCATGTCACCAAGGTGGCTGTGGTCACTGTGGCAACAATGGCAACCATGATCACCAAGATCTCCTGGACCTCCAGAGAAATGAGGCCATCAAGGCTACAAAGGCCACCACTGCCACAATGAACACCTTGGCAAATACTGCCACCATGAGGACACTAGGACAACCACTGTCACTGTGGTCACGGTGGCCACTACAGCCACTCTGGCCACCATGGTCACTATAAGCAGCAAGCCCACGATGACCACCTTGATCACCAAGACTCCTTCACCCACAAGGCTACCACAGCCACTCTGGCCACCAAGCACACCAATGCCATTGTGCAAAGCAAATCTATTAAATAATAATACAAACAATTGCATTAAATAATTCTAACAAAGCCAGCAAAAATTGACCATTCTTAAACAGGGCTCCATGTCACTCCACAGAAAACACTCGTGGGAACGTTCCTTTCTCTCAGCCTTAAGGAGGAACCCTGGGGAGCATCTCCTTCCTGAAAGAGGAATCTCACGCACATTTCATTTCAAGCAGGAACGGGGAGAGGAATCTCTGTCTGAGTGGGGACTGGACATTCCAAGGGCCACCTGATAGACAGCCTGGCCCATCACTGGTGATCCACCCTCACTTGTCGATTTGAGGTTGGGTATTTGGGCTGGTTTTGGCTCAATTCAGCCCCAAAATCAGCAGCAGACCCCTCTCAATTCAACCCTGATGGCCACAAATGGTGCATTGTCCCTTGGCCCCATTCCAGGCAGAGCATCCTGACACATCCAGCACTTTAGGAGGACATTATAGGCTGGGATTTGGGGAAGTTCAAGAGGGCAAGTGCAGGTCCAATCCCCAGTGCCAGGGCAGGCTGTGGGCGACATGCTTAAGCAGCTCTGGAGAAGGACATGAGGTTGCTGATGGGTGAACTGTGGAGCTGGTCGGGCGGCCATTGGGTGAGGAGGGATCCAGACAGCATCAGGAGGAGCAGAGCCAGGCGGTCAGGGAGTGATCATGCTCCTCAGCCCTACCCAGCGAGGCGCATCAGGAGTGCCAGGTCCAGCTCTGTCCTGTGCTGTGTCCAGAACTGTGTCCAGTGCCGTATCCAGTTTTGAGCTGCTCTGGATCCAATCCTGGTCTCAGGGATGATGCTGCCTGAGCTGGGAGGTTGGGCCTGGTGCCCATTCTGGGTCCTTCCAGCCTGACCCATTCTGGGATTTGCGGATTCTGGAAGTTGTGGTTCAGGAATTGTCCACAGGATTCAGCAGCGAGCGCCGGGAAATCAGCGGCACTGTGCATGGGCTGCCTACAGCTGCAGTCCTGGCTGCCAACAGCAGGCGGCAGCACGAGCCGCTGGTGCTGCCGAGCGCCCGCCCCGCCCCATCCCAGCCCCGGGGGCTCTGCAATGGTTTGGGATGGAGCGACCTTAAAGCCCGTCCTGTGCCAGCCCTGCCATGGGCAGGAAAATCTTCCCCTGGGCTGGGCTGCTCCCCGCCCCGCCCCACACGACCTAGACCCTTCCAGCATGGGTCAGCCACATCTTTGTTATAGATGGGTAATGTGATGATTGTCTCACAATTAAGGGAATGGATATTGTGTATGTTAAGAAAAGTTTTGTTGATGAATGGTTATGTTATTGTAGTTTGCTGTTTGGGCACCTTCTGTTCTCCCCACAGTCTCCTTTCCCCCTCTCTGTATTGTTGTCACCAGATGGCCCTGGTTGTCAGGGTTCTCAGGGTCATGTGGAGGGAGGGTGTGTACCTGTGCCCCCTGCGTGGGGCAGTCGGGAATGGGCAAAGCCTGTTGCTGGGGAGACATGGCTTGACAACACCTCACCTCCAATCAGACTTAAGGAAGGTCTTCACCAATGGACAGCAAGGAAGGGTCACCTGGAAGGCTTTGGAAGGGGCCAGGCATTTGTATGGAAAGTTTTTGAGTATTTATGACTGCTTACAAATTTGTATTTGCCTGATGCAAAACCAGGGGTATAAAAGGCAGAGCCGCCATTTTGTTAGATGAGTCTCTGGCAGTTGGCCATGCACCCAGTGTTGTCTTTTTTTCCTTATTCAGTCCCTTTGTTGTGTTGTTTGGTTTAATAGACATTTAACATTTTAAAATGAGCTCTCCTTTGTCACAGGTTTCTTTTTTTTGTTCCTTTTTACTTACAGAATTTTTTCCCATAAGTTGCTAGGAAACACTAATGACTGGGCACTTAGGAAAAGCAAAAGAAATGGCCAAGCTCAGGGAAGGAGGGCATCTGGTTGCATTTATCTTACCTGGGAGTCTCTCTCTGAGTGGCAGAGATACTGTGAGAATTGGCCAGGTGAATGATGCAGCTAGGGCAGCTGCTGGGGCTCTCTCTCTCTCTCTCTCCCCCTCATCTTTGGAGAAGGACAGTCAGAGCTGCTGCTTGGGGAAGGGAATTCACTGCTGCTGCCACAGCCCAGCCCAGAGCTGTGTCTTCTGCCGTGGGGTGAGCCTCTGCTTGTGAGATGTGAGAAACACGTTCACTCTCCTGTGAAAATTTAGAAAGTTTAATAAAGGAGAACAGGAGACTAAGACAGTAAGAGAAATATTACGGCTGGGTGCATCTCAACACTCATCCAAGAGCATGCCATCATCTTCAGGGAAACCTCTTGAATACCTTTTCCATTGCATCAGCCCATTGCATACTCATAGATTGTTATGCATATCCATAGCTTGGCATAAACTAGCAACATATTCCAGGAACTATTTTACATGGCTCATCCTTGGATCTGCCTTTTTAGAGCGTGCCTGTTTCTTGGCTGTGGTTTTGGCTCCTTCTCTTCATCACTTCCAGTCTGGGCCTTGGCCCATACTTTCTTCAGATGGCAGATGCTGATGGTTGCCATATCAAAAGCAGGGTCCACATGACATGTGCACTGGATGTTATCCCGACTAAACAGACACTTCACGTGTACCTACATAAGCTACCACTACTACCACATCTAAGATTTTTTTTATAGCAGAAATAAAAGCAAAGTGATTTTAAAATACACATACAGCATTCATCTTAATATTTGCAAAAAACCAAGAGATTTGATTTCTCTCCCATTCTCTTTTCCCTTTTTTCTCATTTCATCCAGGGAAAATGGCAAGGGTGGCTTTGGGACCTTGATGACCTCATTTTTCTGAGGGCCATGGTTGCCTTGGGAGCGCCTGTGAGAAAAGACCCCTCACTTTAAATTTTTAAAGGTTTATTAAACCTCAACAACACAATAAAGGGACTGAATAAGGAAAAAGGGACAACACTGAGACTGTGACTAACTGCCACAAAATGGCAGCTCTGCATTTTATACTCCTTGCCTTGCATCAGGTAAATACAAATTCATAAGGAATGATACATATTCAAACATTTTCGTTATAAATGCCTGGCCCCTCCAAAAATCTGCCAGTTGACTCTTCCTTGCTGTCCATTGGTGGAGACATTCCTGCAGTTTGACTGCAGGTGAGGTGTTGTGATGCCACGCCTCCCCAGCTACAGCTTCTCCCATTCCCAGCTGCCCCATGCATGGGGCATGGGTACACACCCGCCCTCCACATGACCCTGAGAACCCTGACAAGCAGGGCCATCTGGTGACAACAATACAGAGAGGGGGAAAGGAGACTGTGGGGAGAACAGAGGGTGCCCAAACAAACTACAATAACATAACCATACATCAACAAAACTTCTCTTAACATACACACTATCCATTCTCTTAATTGTGAGAGCCGGTCATCACATTACCAATCGATAACAAAGCTGTGGCCACCACACACCTGGAAGGGTTCAAAGCCAGGTTGGGCAGGGCCTGGAGCAGCCTGGCCCAGAGGAAGATGTCCCTGCCCATGGCAGGGCTGGCACAGGACGGGCTTTAAGGTCGCTCCATCCCAAACCATTGCAGAATCCCCGGGGCCGGGATGGGGCGGGGCGGGCGCTCGGCAGCACCAGCAGCTCGTGCTGCCGCCTGCTGTTGGCACCTGGAACTGCAGCTGGGGGCGGTGCATGCACAGTGCCGCTAATTTCCCACACCCCCTGCTGCCCTCAGGTGGACAATTCCTGAACCACAACTTCCAGAATCTGCAAATCCCAGAATGGGTCAGGCTGGAAGGACCCAGAATGGGCACCAGGCCCAACCTCCCAGCTCAGGCAGCATCATCCCTGAGACCAGGATTGGATCCAGAGCAGCCGAGACCTGGACATGGCACTGGTCAGAGCTGGACACAGCACAGGACAGAGCTGGACATGGCACTCCTGATGTGCCTCACTGAGCAGAGCAAAAGGGCATGATCAATCCCTGACCTCCTGGTTCTGCTCCGCCCGATGTCCCCTGGATCCCTCCTGCCCCAAGGGCCACATGGCCAGCTCCACTGGTAACCCACCAGCAACTTCATGTCCTGTTGCAGTGTGTTGTAAAAACTTCCTTCCCCAGGTGTGCCAATACCTCTCTTCCCTGTCCCCCCTCACCCCCTGCTGGGCTGTCAATCAGGTTTAACATTCCAGCAAGGTGTGGTGTGGTGTGGTTGGTCAAGTTCAAAGGATGCCCCTCAGGCCCAGGGGTCATTGGCCTGTCTAGGTGTCATCCCCCCCTGAGACCCTGCCCCTCTCACCTGGTTGGGTGGCTCACCTGTTCCCTCCCCTTCCCCTGTCCCTGAGCTTAAAAAGGTGATCAGACCATGTGGCCGGGGTTCTGTTGGAGCAGTTGCTCACGTTCAGACCTCTGTAACCATGGAATAAACCTCTGGACATTAAACCCTCCAGCAGAATCCTCTCCTTTTTCTCTTCACCATCGCCTGAAGCTATTCCTCCTGAGGTAAACGGGGTTCCAACAAGCCTGGACTTGTTCAGTGCCCAGCTGCAACCACCAGCAAGCCAAGGTATCTCTGGGGCGATACACCGCAGTTGCTGCCTTTGGCCCAGCAGCGAGGGTCAGACTGGCCCAGGCACAATCCAACTGGTAATATTGGGAGCCTTTTTCCTATAATGTCCTTCTCCAGAGCTGCTTAAGCATGTTCCCCCCTAGCCTGTCCTGGCACTGGGGACTGTCCCTCCCCAGGGACATGACCTGCCCTTACCTTCTTGAACCTCCCTATTTCCAGCCTTTAATGTCCCCCTGAAGTGCTGGATGTGGCAGGATGCTCTGCCTGGAACATGCCCAAGGGACAATGCCTCATTTGTGGGTGCCAGGGCAGAATTGAGAGGGGTCTGCTGCTGATTTTGGTGCTGAATTGAGCCAAAACCAGCCCAAATCACCAACCCAAAATTTACAAGTGAGGGTGCATCACCAGTGGTGGGCCTGGCTGTCCATCGCCTGACTCTGGGAATGTCCAGTCCCCACTCAGAGATTCCTCTCCCCGTTCCTGCTTGAAATGAAATGTGCGTGAGGTTCCTCTTTCAGGAAGGAGATGCTCCCCAGGGTTCCTCCTTGAGGCTGAGAGAAAGGAACGTTCCCACGAGTGTTTTCTGTGGAGTGACATGGAGCCCTGTTTAAGAATGGTCAATTTTTGCTGGCTTTGTTAGAATTATTTAATGCAATTGTTTGTATTATTATTTAATAGATTTGCTTTGCACAATGGCATTGGTGTGCTTGGTGGCCAGAGTGGCTGTGGTAGCCTTTTAGGTGAGGGAGTCTTGGTGATCAAGGTGGTCATAGTGGCCATGGTGGCCAGAGTCCCAGGGGTGGCTACAGCAACCATAGTGACAGTGGTGGCAACAGTGGCCTCATGGTGGCCTTGGTAGCTTTGGTGACCTCATTCCTCTGGGGATCATAGTCCTTGGTAATTGCAGAGACCATGGTGACCTTGGTGGCCTCATGGATCAGACAATCCTGATGGCCACTGCCAGGGCTGCAGTGCCGAGGAGAAGCCCTCTGAGGTGGGAGGGGGCCCTGGGGATGATCCCACCTGGGGGAAAAAGAGGATGGTGAGGGATCCGTGGGGGTGAGGTGGTTAAGGGCAGTCAGAAAAGGGTCAGGGGTTACAGGGGGGGCATTTGAGGGCTTCAGGTGGAATGGAGGATGATGGGGATCAGGGGGTCAGGAGGGCCATAGGGGGTGTGAGGTGTTCAGCGGGGGGTTGGTATGACATGAGATGAGGAGTGACAGGAGAGACTGGGTCTATGGGCAGGGTTTGGGATGACCAGTGGCCGGGGTGCAGGAGGGAGATTGGTGGTCAGGGGGCCACGGGAGCTTTAGGGATGATGGGGTGTCAGGGGGGCAGTGGGATAACACATGGAGCAAGGGGTTTCAGGCGGTCATGGTGGGCTTCAGGGATGGCAGTAGTCAGGGCTATATAGGGGGTGCACTCCTGTGCCATGAGGGGTGTCAGGGGGTTCAAGAGGTTCAGAGGGGATCAGGCTGGTCCTGATCCAGGCCCACCCATGTCCAGCACACATAGCCGGTCCCTACAGAGCTGGTCTGCAGAGGGGAGGGACAGAGACAGCAGAGGAGTGTTCCTGCCTCTGTCCCTTTCCCTGTCTTTGTCCCTGACATCCCCTGGAAGGGGTGTCGCTGTCCCCTCCCAGATGTGGGGGTCCCCATCCCTGTGCCATGTCATGGATGTCCCTGTCCCTGTCCCCCATCACCTGTGGGTGTCATTGTCCCCTGTGCCTTATCATAGGTGTCCCCATACCCACAGTGGCTGTCCCTGTCCTCCAGGTTTTCCCCATGATGTCACATCGCAGCCACTCACAGCTGTATCTGCTGAAGGTCCCGCTGGAGCGGAGCTGGATCAATGCCCTGTCTCCTTCCTGGATGACACTGGTGACCTCAAAGGTCTCAAAGGGTGGGATCAACACCTCCTCCTCACTAGGATTGGAGGAGAATTCTCGGATATCCTCGCCAAAACACGTCTGCACCTGGAACATCGTGTCTGTCCCAAATTGCTGAGCAATCTGTTTATGCAGTGATGTTGACGTGAATCGACCAAACCGGATGGTGTCACCACACCGTGCTTTGAACCGGACACCACGCACCCCCCGAAACACATGGTGACATCGTGGTCCCCGAGTGTCCCTCAGTGTTGCCAGAGCATCGGTCAGCAGGAAATGCAGTGTTTTGAAGTGGAAGTTGTCCCGGTATTCCTGCCGGGAGCGCCCAGCCACATGCACGGCAGCATTGAACTCCTTGTACACATCCTTCATTGTGTAGGTCATGAGGGCGATGGCCTGGGCTGGGGACAGAGGGGTCACAGGGGGCCCCCGCCTCCACCACTCATCTGCAGCCTTCACCCAGGTCTGGGCAAACAGAGTCTGCTGGAACTCAAAGTGGTTGAGGGCTGGCAACAACTCAGTCATGGTGTGTCGGCAGCCTGGGTACTGGTCATCAAAGGAATTCCAGGCCATGTCCAGGGGCACAACCATGAAGGCTGTGTTGGCCATGGTCATTGCCAGCACTGCCAGGGTCCAAAACAGGGGATCCAGACAGGGGAGATGCCACCAGGAGCAGTGTGGGACACTGGGGGACACTGGAAAACTGAGAGGACACTGTGGGACATGGGAAACACTGAGGAACACAGCAGAACACTGATGGAACACTGAGAGGATGCTAAGGGGATATGGGGGAACACAGAGGGACATGGAGGGACACCAGGGAACACAGGGAAGGTCCCTCAGTCAGGGGCTGGGGAAGGAGGGTGGTGTCAGCCTGGGGAGGGGGGCAACCTCGGCCAGGAGACCCCTGTGCACATCCTGGGAGCCTGATCCCAAATCCTGAGGTGATTCCTGGATGTCCCAGTGTCCTCCAGACCCCCCATGGACCCCTATCCCACTCCCACAATCCTGTGTCATTGCCCAGGGATCCCCTTTGCCCCCCCAGGATGCCAGCCCAAAGATGGGGATCACCTCCTGCTCCCTGCAGTGTCCCCCAGCCCTCCCATGGCCCCAGTCACACTCCCAGTCTCTCCTTGCTGCCCCCCAGAGCCCTGTGAACCCCAGTCCCATGTTCCCCAGTGTCCCTCAGCTTCCCTCTGGGCTCCAATGCCACATCACATTCTCCCCAGGGTCCCACCAGTGTCCCCCAGGGCCCCAGTCCTGATGCCATGATCCCCTCACCCCCCCTTCCCCAGTGTATCCCCTGGAGTCCCCCCAGCCCCTGATACCGAAATTGGCTGCAGTGACCTCCCTGATGGAAGTGGAGGTAGCAGAAAGCCGGAATTCTTTATCAGCTCGGATTCACAGCAGATCTCTCCTGGTCCTGTAAGCTGGGGAAACTTTGCCAAAGGGAATTTATGCACCGTAATTAAAAATAGTCATAAAAATCGGCCTCCTAGCCAATACAGAAACAGCACTTTTCCTGTAATCAATTTTCATAGCTCTGTCTCCCTCTGGAAATTCTCTTGTTGTCCTGGAGGGTTCCTATAAAGTGATCAGGAAGTCGTTTTCATTGACTCCCCCAATATCTCAGATGACCTCGCCTCAAACTTCTGCTTTTGGCAGGCGCTGCTCCTTCTGTGTAATAGAATTTGTCCAAAACCCCACTGGAGTTCCCGTTATCTCTTTCTCCACTGCATCGAGACCCTTTTATTGTCCTGTGTAAATTCTTTTCAATTGTTTTATCATTTTTGAGAGTCAGACTTTAAGCTCTACCCAGCACCTTCAGTATGTGAGGAAAAGCCACACTATGAAAAGCCAAGTGTCCACAAAAGCAGTCTTGAAACTTGATTGAAATAAAGGGACAGAGTTTCCACAGCCATATCCCTGTGGGGATTCTCTCTCCAGGTTTCAGAGGGCGCAACCTCCTTTTATCCCAAACTCCTGGCTGCAAGTTGTCCTCTCGCTTTCCCCATTGGCTGAGGTACCAGGGAGGTGCAGCATTCCCAAATCACCTACCCAATTGCAATCCCTGACTCCCCTTGACCTCCCCCTTTAACCTGTCATTTCCTCCCAAAGTTCAGAAGTTCAGGCTGTCAGGGTGATGGAATAGACTGTGTGGGGACCAATTTCTCCTATTACCCGAATGTTCAGGACTTCAAACTTTCTGGTCAAACTGCCAGGTTTCTGTGACAAACTTCATGTCTTCTCATGCAGAGATGTCAAGAGCCATTTTGAAGACAACTGACAACAATTTCCCCTAAAGACCCCCAACTCAGTGAGTCATTTTTCAAAGACATCACCACCCATCTTTCCTATAAAATCCTTCCCTGTGGCAGTGGTGATGCCTTGGCACAGGCTGCCCAGAGAAGCTGTGGGTGCCCCATCCGTGGCTGTGTCCAAGGCCAGACAGGGCAGGTCCTGGAGCAGCCTGGCCCAGGGGAAGATGTCCCTGCCCATGGCAGGGCTGGCACCGGACGGGCTTTAAGGTCACTCCATCCCATACCATTGCAGAGCCCCCGGGGCTGGGATGGGGCGGAGTGGGGGTGGGCGCTCGGCAGCGCCAGCAGCTCGTGCTGCCGCCTGCTGTTGGCACCCAGAACTGCAGCTGGGAGTGGCACATGCGCAGTGCTGCTGTTTCCTGCACTCGCTGCTGCCCTCCTGTGGACAATTCCTGAACCGCAACTCCAGGAGATGAGAGCGTAAAGAGGGAAATCCCTGATTTGAAAGGAAAAAGAGTTTCCTGAGACAAACATGAGGGGTTTTCATCAATAAATGGGTGGTGCTGCCTCTCTTCCCCAGCCTCAGTCTGCTCTATAATCTCAGAAATGCCATCAGTCCCCAACGAGCAGCACCTGTTCTGAGCTCCTCCAAGCTTATCAGGAGCACAGTTTGCTCCCAGGAATTCCTGCTGCATGGATAACAAGCTCCCCCATTTAACATACAGCCCTGTGAACTCATTTTTCTTGCCTGAAGAACAACCCAAAAGGAACCTTTGCACTGTGGAACTTTCAGAGAGAGCTCCTGGGCTGAATTGCAGCTGGGATGGAAAATGACCATGGCCAAAGTCCACCCTCTCTCCTGTGACCTGCAAAAGCCTCCTGGAGCCTTTTCACAACGATGGACACATTTTTATACCTTTATCATTATATAACTACATATTAATTATTCAACTTCTATTTTTCTATTGTGTACATTGATTTCATCCAAGCATTTTTTTTTAATTTCCATCAACCCCCGCCCCGACATCCGTTCTCATGATTCTTGTTGCTATTAAACAATAATTATATACAATTGCCAAACAATCATCACATCTAACAATCATATCATTTACCATAGTGATTAAATGCTTACAGGTGCAGCCTAACATTTTCCCAAGCCTATCCTTCCTTTCTAAGTCCCCTGAATATTCCATGATTTTAGAAACATGTTGTCCCTATTCTATCACTGCCAGTTCCTCAGCTCTCCGTCTGGGGTGTGACTGCGTGCAGCAAACACACCAGGGGTGTTCCCCTGGGATCCTTCACTGTGAAAAATGTGTATTTTGTGACTGGCTTTTTGCAAATATTCAAATGAATATTATATGTGTTGTGTTAGAAAGTTATGCTGTGTTAATTTTCTTAAGTAGTGTGTTAAATATAGTTTTAGGTTACAACATAATGTTAAAATAGAAACTGTGCTGTGTGAGATACTTTTTAAAGAAAGGACTCACACCAGAGAGCAGCCACAGGACACCTCAGTCTTTCAGAGAAAAAGAATTTATTGCTCCTTTATCAGAAGAAACTAACTTCTTCCCACCTCGCTCAGCCCTGAAGAGCCGTCAGGATTCAGAGGAGGAAGCTGACACTGCCCAGACAGAATCCTGTGTTTGAATGGAATTTATGCACCATGGATGAGGTGTATGAATATGCAACAGGCTGTTGCTTTTAAGGGTTAATCCTCTGTTAACGTGGGTCCTTTTTCAGGCTTATTTTGCCCAGAAAGAGGTACCTGGACTGTCTGTAACTCTTTGTTTCTATTGTCTCATATTGTCCTAACTGTCGAAATTTTTGTTATTCTAATTATATTGCTATTTTTATAACTATTTTGTTATAATTAAACTTTGAAAATTTAAAAAATGAGTGGTTGGCATTTTTCACATTCACCCGTTAGATCTGGGGTGATTCAGGCTGGAGTGATTTTAGCTTTAGATTGACCAGTATTCGATTTTTGTCTCTGTGTGCTTTAACCACTGAGTGAGCTTTGCCCATGAACCTCATCGTGCTTTTGCTTTTATTTCAAACCTGCTTTTGCTGATGCCTTTGCTGGTGGTACTTTAAGTGACCTCAAGCTTCTCATGTGCCACAAAATGTTAAATGGCAATATAAAACCACTAAACTGTTTGCAGCAGTGCCAGCAGCTCACATCTGGGAATACATCACCACATGCAGGAAAATTGAATTGTTTTTGTAAATTGTCCCTTTTCGTTATTGGGGGGTTATAAATGTCCGCCATAAGGGAATTCCTGAGTTATTGCAGAGCTAAAATGACATTTCCATGAGTTGCGGATGCAGCTGATCCTGGCCTTCAGCAGGGCAGGGAGCTCTGTGTGGGAGCAAGCAATAGCGAGAGGGAAATGTTTAGAATTTGCCTTATTTTCTGCAGATTTTAATCCATACAGGATTTTTGTCAAGTGTGAGAAGAATTCCTTAGCTGTGCTGCTGAGCTTTAGTTCTTCTGGGAATTTAAGTTTGCAAACTTAAAAAACTTTAAACCTTAAACTCTAAGTTTTCCACCATGTGATATTACATGCTTCTATTCAGATTACACATCTTCTATTCAAATTCTTCTACTCAAATTACACACATTACAGCTGGGGTAACCCCAGGAGTTGTGGAATCACCTTGTCTGTATTTTTTAAATGTTTTTAATTACTGGGATTTAAATATTTTAAGCTACTGGAAGTTTTTCAGCTGGCAGGGCCTGGTTTTCCATGAAAAACTCTTGGCAGAGATGTTATTTCAGTGAAGGAATTTCGAGCCAAACACAGTTCTGGGGTTTTCCATCACAGCACATGAAATATTCCAACCTAATGATTCCAGCTTGTGTCCCTGGCAGGATGGATGAGGGATTTGGGGATGCTGTGTCTGCAGCAGCTGGGGTTTGGGAGGCTGGGATTGGGGATGGTGGGATTTGGGGATGCTGGGATTTGGGGATTTGGGGATGCTGGGATTTGGGGATGCAGGGATTTTATGATCCTGAGATTTGGGGATGCTGTGCCTACAGCAGCTGGGTTTCGGGATGCTGGGGTTTCGGGATGCTGGGGTTTCGGGATGCTGGGATTTTGGGATGCAGAGATTTTGGGATACTGTGTCTGCAGCAGCTGGGGTTTGGGATGCTGGGATTTGGGGATGTTGGGATGATGGGGTTTTGGGACACTGGGATTTTGGGATGCTGTGTCTGCAGCACCTGGGATTTAGGGATTTAGGGATTTGGGGATGATGGGGTTTTGGGATGCTGTGTCTACAGCACCTGGGATTTTGGGATGCAGGGATTTTGGGATGTTGGGATTTGGGGATGCAGGGATTTTGGGATGTTGGGATTTGGGGATGCCGTGTCTGCAGCAGCTGGGGATTGGGATGCTGGGATTTTGGGATTCAGGGATTTGGAGTGCAGGGATTTGGGGTTGTAGGGATTTTGGAATGCTGGGATTTTGTGATGCAGAGATTTTATGATCCTGAGATTTGGGGATGCTGTGCCTACAGCAGGTGGGTTTTGGGATGCAGGGGTTTCGGGATGCTGGGATTTGGGGATGCAGGGATTTTGGGATGCTGGGATTTGAGGATGCCATGCTCCAGAGTCCTTCACCTGCATCCAAACCTGGGGATGGCTGAAATCACCTCAGTTTACAGCCATGGGTGTTGTTTTAGGGTTTTTTTCTGTGTGAGCTGATTCCCAGGCTTTCCCCTGGCAGTTGTGTGGCAAGTGAGCAGGGAAGCCTTTGTTGGTCCGATAATTCCCACCTGGAGCCCAGCCAGAGCCTGAAGCAGAGCTTCATCTCTATCCCACCTGTTCCCAATGGCATCAGAGCTCCTGGGGAGGGTCCCTGGGACCTCCCTCCTGCAGAGCCCAACAGGTTGCTCCCACAGGAGCCATTTGCACTGAGAACCATCATTTCATGGAATTCTGGAAAATCTCACCCCACTGCCATGGGCAGGGACACCTCCTACCAGACCAGGCTGCTCCAAACCCCATCCAAGCCTGGCCTTGAGCCCTTCCAGGGCCGGGGCAGCACCTCCTCCCTGGGACTGAAGGAGAACATCAGTATGGATCTGTGTCCAAGCCTGGCCTTGAGCCCTTCCAGGGCCACCTCCTCCCTGGGACAGAAGGAGAACAACAGTATGGATCTGCATCAGTATGGATTTATGGTCCATAAATGTATTTGATGGACCCTTGTGCCAAGAGCTTCAAGCCCTCAGTGCTCAGAAGGGTTTGGCTGCTTCCCTGCTTGGCTCCTGCAGGCCAGGCCCAGGTGGTTTGGGGTGGTTTGGCATGGTTTGGGGTGGTTTGGGGTGGTTTGGGTGGTCTGGGATCAGTGGCTGGCCCTGGCTGGCAAGGAGGGCAGGCTGTCCCTGTGGCGCCGCGCTGGCACGAGCTGGAGACACAGGTTCTCCCGGAGCAGCTCCTCCTTCTGGTCCTGCAGCCGGACCCTGGTGTCCCTGAGCAGCTGGCAGTGCTGCAGGAGCCCCATCAGCTCGTGGCGCAGGAGCCTGTTCTCGGCCTTCACCTCCTCCACGTGCTGGATCAGGGCCTTCATGGCCACCTCCTGCGCGCCCCAGGTGAGCTGCTGCATCCTGCGTTGGAACTGCTGCTCGCACTCGGCCTTGTCCTGCAGGAACCTGCTCCTCACGGCGTGCGTCTCCTCGGCGCAGCGGATCCTGGTCACCCGCAGCTCCCTCTCCAGTGCCTTCAGCCTCTGCTCCGCCTCTATCTTCTGCTGCTTGTAGGGCTCCAGCTGCTGAAGCTCCATGTCCATGCGCGAGGCCTCGGCCTCCGTTTCCTCCAGGACGCTCCGCACCTCCTGCTCCTTGTCCGCGTAGCGCGGCACCAGCTCGTCCTTGTGCGCCTGGATTCGGGCCAGCTCTTGGCAGTGGTGGTCGCTCAGGGTGATGATCATGCCCGGGGGGTCCTGGCTGAGCTTTTCTCCGCAGCTCAGGTAGGACTGGCTCTGCTCCTCGGTGCGCTGCGCTTCCTTCTCCTGCTCTTTGGAGGCCTGCAGGACCTGCTCCGCCCGTGCCATGTAGGTGTCCAGGTGTTGTGAGATGATCCTACATTCCCCCTGCAGGTACAGCTTCCTCTCCCGGATGGGGTCCTCCGTGTCGCTGCTTTCCTGGGGTGGCTCTTCATCCTTGGTCTTCTTTGTTTTGGATGCCATATTTTATCAAACAGCGAAAAACTGAAACAGAAGGAAAAAAACCACCGCCTCAGAGTTTTTGCCCCAGTCCTGCCCCTGAATTCCCAACAGGTTCCTCCACCAGCTCAAATGTTTGACCCAAAACTGTTTGTTGCCATTCCTAGATATGCATTTCCCATCCTGATTTGCCTCAGGAGAGAAACAAAAATGCACTTTTTTAAAGATTTCTCTTTTTTTGCCTTGTAGTGTTGGGATATTCCTGCAGTTTGGAGGAAAAGTGCAATTCTGCCCCATTCCTTCCTCACTGATTCCGCTGTTTGAAGAGGCAGCTGCATCCCAAACCAGTATCTCCTGTCCAAAACCACATCCCAATTTCAGGAGATTCTCTTTTAAAAAAGTATTTGTCAGCATTAATTTAATGAGATTCAGGTTTTTTAAACACTTTTTAAGCATTAATTTCAGGATTGGCTGAATTCCTGAACTATTTATTCCAGTGTAGAATGCTGGAATTTTCAGGATTTACAGCTGGAGGCTGACAAGTCTGATGGTTTCAGTGAATATTTGTAATTACAAATTCTCATTTCCTAATGCAACCCATGTAAATTCTTAAGGAAACAAAAAAGCAAAATTCCAGAAGATGGGTGAAAACCAGAATGAATCCAGTAAAATCCCAGCCCAGGGTGCAGGGATTTGGGGGATTCCAGCGGTTTGGTGCAGAGGATGTGTGAGGGTCAGAGAATTCCCCTGTCCCCGTGGGAAAAGGAGGAAAATGGGATATAAAATGTGGTATTTTAGGGCACTGACCTTCCCTGCAGCCAGGTTTTCCCGGGTCCCACGGCTCTTGGCTGGCTCGTTGTGTTTGAGCTGTGTCCATGGAGATGAGCTGAGGTCACAGGGGAGGGAAGGAGGGGGATCCCACCCAAACAGGTTCCACTGTGAGGTCTGGGAGATGCAGCAGGACAGAGGGGGAAAGGGGCACTGGTTTCCTCCTCACCTGCCCGGGTGTGCCAGGGCTCCTTCCTCTTCCTCACAGCCTCCTCCTCTGTGAAAAACAACAGCCACTTGTTTTTAAAATGTTAAAAGTTTAGGCGTAATAAAATGGTTATAAAAATAGCAATATAATTAGAGTAATAATAATTTGGACAATTTGGATTAGGACAATATGAGACAATAGAAACAAAGAGTTACAGACAGTCCAGGTACCTCTTTCTGGGCAAAATAAGCCTGAAAAAGGACCCACGTTAACAGAGGATTAACCCTTAAAAGCAACAGCCTGTTGCATATTCATACACCTCATCCATGATGCATAAATTCCATTCGAACACAGGATTCTGTCTGGGCAGCATCAGCTTCCTCCTCTGAATCCTGACGGCTCTTCAGGGCTGAGCGAGGCGGGAAGAAGTTAGTTTCTTCTGATAAAGGAGCAATAAATTCTTTTGCTCTGAAAGATTTAGGCGTCTTGTGGCTGCTCAGTGACAGTCCTTTATTTTAAAAAAAGTAACTTATACAGCATAGTTTCTATTTTAACATTATGTTATAACTCTAGAACTATATTTAACACACTACTTAAGAAAATTAACACGGCAGAGCTTTCTAACACAACAGATATAATATCCATTTGAATATATGCCAAAAGCCAATCATAAAATACGCATTTTTCACAGCCAGAGCCGGTGCGCCCAGAGCGGGGTCCCTCCCAGCACCAGCGCCGCCGGTGCCGCGGGGCGGAGCCGACTCCGTTTCCCAGGACTCTGTTTCCCGTTTCCCGGGACTACGTTTCCCAGGATTCCATTTCCCAGGGCTCCGTTTCTCAGGACTCACTTTCCTATTTCCCACGACTCCATTTCCCATTTCTCTGGACTCCATTTCCCAGCATTCCCTTTCCCAGCACTCAATTTCCGGTTTCCCGGACTACATTTCCCAGCATTCTCTTCCCCAGGGCTCCATTTCCCGTTGCCCGGACTCCATTTCCCAGCATTCCCTTTCGCAGATCTCCATTTCCCGTTTCCCAGTACTCTATTTCCCAGCATTCCCTTCTCCAGCCCTCAATTTCCCGTTTCCCGGACTCCATTTCCCAGCATTCCCTTCCCCAGGGCTCCATTTCCGGTTTCCCAGACTCCGTTTCCCAGACTCCATTTCCCGTTTCCCGGACTCCGTTTCCCAGGCGCACCCGCGGACGGACGGAGGGCGGCGCGGCCCGGGAGCGGCCGGGAGCGGCGGCAGGCCGGGGCGGCGGAGCGGAGCCGAGCGGAGCGGGGCGGGGGCGCTGCCGCAGCCGCAGCGGGAGCAGCCCGGCCCGGCGCGGCCCCCGCACATCCGGGCGCTGCCGCAGGCCCGGCCCGTGCTCCCGTGGCGGCGGCGCGGCCCGGGCGCTCCCGGCCGGCCCGGCCCGTGCTGTGGCGGCGCGGCCCGGCGCGATGCTGCGCTGCATGCCGCCGCTCTGGCGCTGCAACCGGCACGTGGAGGCGCTTGACCGGCGGCACTGCTCGCTGCAGGCCGTGCCCGAGGAGATCTACCGCTACAGCCGCTCGCTGGAGGAGCTGCTGCTGGACGCCAACCAGCTCCGGGAGCTGCCCAAGGTGAGCCCCGCCGCTCCGGCCCCGCCGCTCCGAGCGCTGCCCCAGCCTGCGCCGCCCGCTGGGCCCGGCTGAGCCCGTGTGAGCCCAGCCGGGCCTTCCCCGAGCTCCGCGGCCGGCACCGAGCGCTTCGGGGCGCCCGGGGCTCCGTGCGGCCACCCTGGGCCGGGGAGGAGCCCCTCGGCTGGGAGCGGCGCAGCGGCTGCCGCCCGGCGGGATAAAGGGGTATCCTGCCTGTCCCGGGAGATCATGTACACGGGTCACAGGGATAAAGGGGTATCCTGCCTGTCCCAGGAGATCCTATACCCGGGTCACAGGGATAAAGGGGTATCCTGCCTGTCCCGGGAGATCCTGTACCCGGTTCACAGGGATAAAGGGGTCCCCTGCCTGTCCCAGGAGATCCTGTACCCGGGTCACAGGGATAAAGGGGTATCCTGCCTGTCCCGGGAGATCCTGATCCTGTACCCGGGTCACAGGGATAAAGGGGTCCCCTGCCTGTCCCAGGAGATCCTGTACCCGAGTCATTGGGATAAAGGGGTCCCCTGCCTGTCCCAGGAGATCCTGTACCCGGGTCACAGGGATAAAGGGGTATCCTGCCTGTCCCAGGAGATCCTGTACCCGGGTCACAGGGATAAAGGGGTATCCTGCCTGTCCCGGGAGATCCTGTACCCGGGTCACAGGGATAAAGGGGTCCCCTGCCCACCTGGGAGCTTCTGTACCTGGGTCATTGGGATAAAGGGGTCCCCTGCTCTCCCGGGAAATCGTTTACCCAGGTCATCAGCCCTGTGACAGTCACAGCTGCTGCCAAGCCAAGCACAGCATGAATTAAAAAACTCTGGTCTAGGCAGTAAGCTGAAAAAGCGTCAGGTAGGTTAATGGAAAGTGATAGAACTGCTTTGTAGTTATGATCATAACTATGATGCTGCAGCGTCTCTGCCATGCAGACAGGCTGGGGGTGTTTGGCCTCAAAAAGAGAAGCACTTGGGAGAGCTCAGAGCCCCTTGCAGTGCCCAAAGGGGCTCCAGGAGAGATGGAGGGGCACCTGGGACAAGGGGGAATGGCTTCCCACTGACAGAGGGCAAGGTTAAAGGCGTTATTGGGAAAAGGTTATTTTCTGAAGGGTGTGAGGCCCTGGCACAGGTGCCCAGAGCAGCTGTGGCTGCCCCTGGACCCCTGGCAGTGCCCAAGGCCAGGTTGGACAGGGCTGGGAGTGGCCTGGGACAATGGGAGGTGGCACTGCCATGGCCAGGAGCACCTGTCCATATGCACTTCCTCCATGGAAGGGGAGTGGAACTGGGTGCTCTGTAAGATCCCCTCCATCCCAATCCATTCCGTGATGTGGGGCTGCAGCCTGCACTTGCAGCTTCTGCTCTGTCCAGCACAGAGCTCTGCCCACAGGAGCACCAGGATAAGCTGCTCCGTGTCTCCCTGATCCCTGCAGGGCACAGAATGGAGATCTGCCCTGCTGCCAGCTTGGGCCAGCATGTCCTGCCTCCCCAGGGTTTGCTGTAGCAGGGCAGGGCGCTGGGGCAGGGCAGCTCTCGTGGCTGGTCCTGGAGCACCATCCAGCAGGAACCCAGCCGTGGTGTTCCCATTCTGCAGGTGGGAATCTGAGCCTGCCTCTGGGGAAGGAAAAGGCCTGGAGACAGTGACTGGGCTGAGGGATACTCCAGAGGAAGCTTTATTGAGTATCCCCTTTGGAAACTGTGGTTTTTAAAAGTTATTGAGGTTCTACCTGTGCTAGAGAGAGAAGGTGTGTGACTGCCCTGTGTTTGGAGAGATGCTCTTCAGGGAATGCTGACTCAGTTGTGTATTTATTTAAAAATTGAGAAGTGGGTCATTAGGTTTCAATGTTTTTGTTGAATACTGACATGTTATGGATTTTGCCATCAAATATAGGTAAAATAAACCCTTACAAAGCAGAAACTCAGTTTTGATTCAGGCCAGTGTGGTTTGGTTCAGTTTTGGTAAAACGCACAAACATCCACACCTGAGCAGGCTCTCTTGTGTGGAGGCAGCACTTACTGCTCTGCTGTTTTTGGGTTCTGTTTGTCTTTCCTGCTCGTCTCTTCCTGGTGAGCTGGGTTGCCTGTGGGACTCAATGTGAGGCTGTTCAGGTGTGGAGACACCAGTGGATTTCAGTGTGAGGCTGTTCAGGTGTGCAGACACCAGTGGATTTCAGTGTGAGGCTGTTCAGGTGTGCAGACACCAGTGGATTTCAGTGTGAGGCTGTTCAGGTGTGCAGACACCAGTGGATTTCAATGTGAGGCTGTTCAGGTGTGCAGACACCAGTGGATTTCAATGCGGGGCTGTTCAGGTGTGCAGACACCAGTGGATTTCAATGTGGGGCTGTTCAGGTGTGCAGACACCAGTGGATTTCAATGTGGGGCTGTTCAGGTGTGGGGACACCATTCAGTGTCAAGCTGTTCAGGTGTGGAGACACCAGTGGATTTCAATGTGAGGCTGTTCAGGTGTGCAGACACCTGTGAGAGCCTCTGAGCCCTTCTCTCAGGTAGCTCAGCATCTTGCTGTACTTTAGGCAGGGAGGTTTCCCAGGCTGCTGGAAAATGTGTGTGTTGTGGGCAGGCTGGGCTGGGCATGGCTGTCAGTGTGTCTGCAGAGGAGGAGGTTGTGACACACCCACGGAGCAGAGCCTGCTGGGCCCTGTGCCACCAGCTCTGTGTGCCCTGCTGAGCTGCCTCGTGCTGCACTGGACCCTGGAACTGGGGCAGACTGGGGTTTGTGAGCTTGGAACTGCATCTTTGGGATTGTAAATGCAGATTTTATAGTGGCTCAGCCTGTGTGGGTGCAATCCTGCCTGTCATGGCAGGTGCCGTGTGCCCTCCTGAGCCACCCAAAGAGCTTCTGTGCCACAGAGCTGTGGCATCTGCTCATCCTGGAGCATCAGAGCTGCTTCCATGGCCTGTCCTGGGCTCACAGGCTCCATGTCCTGGGCTACTCTCTGGGTTGTGCTGGGCTCACAGGCTCCTCTCTGGGCTGTCAGTTCCCCTTCTGGAGCCTCCTGCAAGGAATTACCAGAGGAACAAATGGAACAGAGCAGTGAGATGCTGGTCCCCTGGTCTCAGGAGAGGGACAGAGGATGGGGAGCAGCAAGGGCTGTGGCCAAACCCAGTGCACAATAGCTTTGCACAAGGGAGGTGAAGGCTGTCAGGGTGTCTGCATCTGTCTGGGACAGGTGGTGAAAGGTGGAGCCATTCCCCAAACCATGGCAGGGGCCTGGAGGGTGAGTGATGGCCCAGAGGAGGGGACAGGGAGCCACTGCTGCTGCTTGCAGGAGAGCACTGAGTGCAACCAAAGAGGGCTCAGTTCAGAGCTAATGACATCATTCTTCATGCAAAATGTAGTTTAACTGAGCTGCAGAACATGGCTTAACAGTGCTGTGGGTTAACATGAGCTCAGGAGAGAGCTGGAGCAATGCAGGAAGGAGAAAACAACCAAAACTTGAGGGTCTGCAGAGACACCACTGAGTGTTTGCACTCCCTCCTGGGAGAGGCCTGGAGGGAGTTTGGCCTTGCTGCACTCACACTCTTCCTTCCCAGCCCCTGTCTGGAGCTGCCCAGGGCTGTCTGTGGCCATGCTGGGTGTGCTCCCTTCCCCAGGCAGAGCTCAGTGCCCTCACAGGTGAGCATCAGGTGCCCCTGAAGGGAGAGCAGCCCCAAATGCTGCTGCTTCTGAGAGCAGCCAGGGAGTTTGGGCACACCAGAGGATGGGGACACGCTGGGCAGGAAGAGCAGAGTCCCCTCTGTCCCTCCCCAGCCCCTCCAGGTTCCCTGTGGCTGTGCCATGGCTGCTCCAGAGGCACGTGAGGAGGAGAAGGAGGAAGAGGAGATGTGCAGGAACAAGGAAGCAGGTTTGACCCACCTGAGGTGTGACCCAGTGTGTGTCCTGAAGGTTCCCTGGGCTGTGCCAAGGTGCCTTTGGTCCCAGGCACAAAGTCACTGCACAAGAAGGGCATTTTTTGAGGATGTTCCTTTTGGTAGGGATGCACACCTAAGGCATGGGCAGGAATCTGTGTGGTATGAGGTGAATACAGTGATGAAAATTGAAAATAAACTGCCTTTTCACCAGGAGGAGGGAAGAAGGGAGCTCTGGGTTTAGGCACACGCTGGCTCTGCAGGATGGTGGTGGGAAAGCCCTTTGGCTGGGGCAGGGGGATGATTTCCAGGTGAGGAGCCTTCATGAAACAAGGCTTTTTTTGGGAAGGAGACCCTGGGAGGAGGAGGGTTTGTGCTTGTCATGAGGTGGAGAATTTGTGTGCTTGTTTCACAGGAGGGGCTGCACGTGCCCATTCCCTGGGAGAGGGTCTGAAGGACACAGGGATGGGAAGATCTGTCAGAAAAGTGGGAATGAGAGAGCAGGCACAGCCCTGGGCAGCAAGGCTGTGTTTGAGGGGCTCAGGCAGGGCTTTTAGGGAAGGAATTCCCTGGGGAGGTGATTTTTGAGGTGAAAGGATTGGAGGGGTAGCTTTTGGGAAGGTCAGTCAGCTCTCTTGATAATCCCTGAGTTTATATGAGTTTATATGGTTCCTCTTCTGAGGGTTTCTTAGCCAGCACCAGCTGGGTGTTTCAGACAGGCTTTTCTGTGTCCTTATTTCACCTCTTTCAGAAACATGGCATCTCCTGCTCTTTCTGTGGCAGTTTTCCTCTGCAGCATTTCCAGTGCCCTTTGTGCTGCTGCTGTGCTCCAATCCCATGGGATGGATGCTCTGCCCATCTCCTGGGATTTCTGAGCAGCACTGCTGTGCCTTCCTCACCTCTCCCTTCCCAGCTGCAGGACTCAGCCTCTGTTCCTCTCCATCCTGCAGTGCCAGGTCCTCTTCTGGCTGCTCTTGCTTCTTTGTCACCTGTCCCTTGTGGAAATTTTGCCTGTTTTGAGCCTAAATTTCCCCTCAGGGTGGCTGTGCTTGGGCAGTTTGGAGGGATGGATTAAATCTGTGTGGGAGCATCTGCTGCCCCATTGCAGGGATTTGCTGCCAGGGCGATACCACACAATTTAATGGAAAATGATAAATTCCCCTTGATAAGTTTCCTGTGCTTTCCACAAAAGTGTCTGAATTCTAGAGGTGGAAAAGACTGACTTCTGCTGTGCCCATCTTGCAGAGAGTGGGGCTGCAGGATCTCTGCAGGACAGGGTGCAGAGCAGTTTTGGTGGTACAGAGGGTTAAATCACTGTGTTGGAGCTGCATAACAACACCTCAGTCATCCAGGCCACTCCTGAGCACTTGAGAAGCACAGGTCTCACTCAGCAGGAAGGAATGAGCACATTCCATGGAATTTGGAGCATTCGGAGGTGGCAAACAGAGCCGAGGTGGCAAACAGAGCCGGTCACAGCCCAGAAGGATCCAGAGACTCTCGGAGTGCTTTTGGAGGAGTGCTCCAGTTTGGAGTGTGGGGAGGGAGGCTGGGTGGAGCAGAGCTGGTTGGACCTGGTGTAGGAGGACAAGAGGGTGGAGCTGAGTAGGAACTGAGATCCTGAGCAAGTCTGAGCAGAGGGAGGAGACCTCGGAGCTCTGGTGTGTCAGCATGAGTGTGCCCAGGGTCAGGCTGCTGGACACCTCCTGTGGCAGTGCTGGCTGGAAGGGTCTGAGGCTGTGGCTGTGCAGAGGGGGAACCCAGGGCTGGCTGTGGTCCCAGGGCTTTAGTGGTGCTGGTGCTGAGGAGGGAAGCCCCAGGCACTTCTCATGTAGGGGCTGCAGTTCCTCACAGCAGCTCCCGTGCTGAACTGAGCCCAGTGCAGTAAACACTCTTCTCACTGCCAGTGGGCTGATACCCACTTGCACTGGAAACTGTGAGACACTGGGGAGAGGAGCCCATTTCTGTCCAGAGCAGGTCCTGCCCTGTTTGGGCTTGTTGCTGTTTGCATCATGGCAAGGCCCTGTGAAACCAGCCAGGTTTCTGCAGCTCCTCCATCATGGCAAGGCCCTGTAAAACCAGCCAGGTTTCTGCAGCTCCTCATCATGGCCACCCCTTAGAAACCAGCCAGGTTTCTGCAGCTCCTCCATCATGGCAAGGCCCTGTAAAACCAGACAGGTTTCTGCAGCTCCTCCATCATGGCAAGGCCCTTTGAAACCAGCCAGGTTTCTGCAGCTCCTCCATCATGGCAAGGCCCTGTAAAACCAGACAGGTTTCTGCAGTTCCTCCATCATGGCAAGGCCCTTTGAAACCAGCCAGGTTTTTTCAGCTCCTCCTGTTTGGCTGCTGTGGCCTGGGGTGAGAGCCTCCCCATGCCGTGTCCAGAGCCAGGATCTTACAGGGAGCTGGGATCCCACTGCACTCAGCAGCCAGGATCCCATTGGGAGCCAGGATTCCACCAGCAGCCAGGATCCCACTGCACCCAGGAGAAGCTCAAGGCCATGCCTGCCACTCTTTCCCAAAGCAAAAAGGGGCCTCGCAAAGCTAATTAAGAGCGGCTTTTAATTTCCTGGCATGTGAAGGCTGTGAGGAGGATCTTGGGGTTTATTTACTTCCATGGAAGAGTAAAGCTTCTCCCTCTAATCTCTCTGTATTAATAGCCCTTCCCTGAGAAAGTCAGGAGCCAGGAGTGCTCCGTGGAGCCTGCCAAGGCTGGATGTGGGGTGGGCACCTCCTCTTGCTCTGGATGTGCCTCTTTCCATCCCAGGCTGTGTCAGAGCTGCAGCTGCATTTGCTTAACAAAACCAGCCAAGAAACTGGTTTCACTTGCTGGCTGTGAGACTGGTGTGTGGAGCCAGCACAGCTCTGGGTGCTCTGCAGGAGCTCAGCAGCCCTGTGGCTTACTGGGACAGCTGGATGTGTGTTTGTCTCTCCAAAAACCATGTGTTCTGCATTGCTGCTGCCCAGAAAGTAGAATAAGTGCAGGCCATCTCCCCTGCACCCTCCTCTGGTGACAGCAGAGGTGTAGGATCTGTGCTGGGGTGGCAGCGCCAAACGCAGGCTCAGTCATGGAGAAAAGAGCTGATAAAACTTTTGGATATACAAACAGAAAACAGGAAAGAGGCACACAGGTGGATTTTATGCTTGAGGGCTGTGAAAGGGAAGTGACTGTTAACTTTCAGTTCTCTGAGGTGTGTTCAGCTCTGGGGGACAGGTGTGGGTGTTCTGCCAGACTGTCTCCCCCCTTGGAGGGGGTTCACGTGTGTGAAATAGGAGGTGCAGAGGCAGTAGAGAGGTTTAGGGGAGTAAAAAATGATGAAAATTCAGGTGGCCATGGTTGGAATGGCTCTGCCTCTCACCAGCCCTTGCTTGGCACTGGTTTGGTACCTGCTGGGAGGGCAGAGGTGGAAGCACCCGCTCAGTCTTTCCTGGGTTGTTACAAAGCTCTCTGTAGGTGTCTGCTGGGTGGTTTAACACCTGCCCGGTGTGTGCTGCTGCCAGCTGGGTTTGCTGTGCCCCTCTGGAGGTGTTTGGCTGTGTCAGGTCCCCAGCCCCAGCTGCTGCTCAAAGGGCTGTCCCTGGATGTGGCATTGCAGAGGCCCTGCCTGCTCCTCCCTCAGTCTCAGGTTCCCTTTGGTGCTGCTGAGGATGTGCCAGGGAGAATGAGTTCATTGATGGCTGCAGGTAGGGGTAGGGCTGGGTTAACCCCTTCAGCTCTCCTCTGACCTGTTCTGTGTGTTTCCTGCAGTTTGGAGCCCTGTTTTGGCATCTCCCTGGAGGAGCTTAGCTGAGGCAGAGGTGGGAGCGTGGTGGATGGAAGGATGGATGCTCAGCTGTGTGCTGGGCAGGGGGGATGTGGCATCACAGCACCTCTGTGGGCTCTGGCTCCCTGTTCCATTCCTGGTTCAGGGCATTTACTGTGTATGTCTGAGCTGTTCCCCAGGAGCTGCTCCAGCACCTGCTTCCTTGTCCTCTTCCTGCTCAGGGGAGGTGTTTGGGTACACTTAACTCTTCCTCAGGACTTCTCCAGTCCCCCAGATGTGCTTTCCTGCACCCCGAGGGTACAGGCTGCCTTTGAGTCCCTCACTTTGCACCAGTTACTGGGCTTGCTCTCATTACCTTCTCTTGGATTCCTAGTTTCAGGGTTAGACCTGGTTTGTTGGGTTTTTTGGTGGTTTTAAGGTGCCTCACTGTGCTGGAAATGTATCTGTTGGATGAACCCATTTATGATTTCTGCCTCTGGAAAGCACAATCTGATTGGAAACTATTGCAACAGGTTATTGTATAATACAATTTTGGCATTTTTCCCTCTGCTAATAGCTGTGGTATTACAGATCAGTCAATTACTTTTTGTAGTTGCAAGTTGACCCTTCTTTGCTGAGAGGGTGGTGTCCCTTGGCTGAATTGTGGGGCTGGTTCCCAGTGTTATATCAGGAACTAGAGGGACTGTGAAATATGGTTTATAGATATAGATAATAAGTTTTTTATCAATGGAGATGGAGAAATTGGAATGCAAAATACCAGCTTGTGGTTCTTCCTATGTGTTCTCAGCTCTCTAGCTAAAGCTGAAGACAATGGGCATCCCTTACAGTGCAGTGCTTCCTGTGAAAGTGTCTGTACATTGAAGTGGATTACAAAGGAAATACCCCAACAGCTTCTAGAACATGTCAAAATCATACGAATTTCGGTAACACGAAGGAAGTTTATTATTTTTGTGCATATCCACTGGAGTTCTTCAAAACATGAAACCATTAGGGTATATCAGAAATTAGTGAGACCCAAAAAGAGGCATTTGGATGATAATGGAGCTCATGAAAGAAGCATTCCTCCTTAACACCAGGACTCAGTGGGGACAAGGCATCTGTTTCATGAAAAATTAAGACTGAATTATGCTGCTTTTCAATGAGAAACAAAACTAATACCTACTGTCATTTACCATGAAAAAAATTGCCAGAAAGTACCACATATCTCACTGACTCAACAGCTTGGTGATGAGAGGTATTCATCAAAATTTTAGAAACATCACATCCTGAATGAAAAACCAAGGAGGAGGTGATTCCTGAGGTGCAGGTGTGCCAGGGAGGGGCCTGGCTGGGAAAACCTAAATGTTGAAATCAAAAAGGAGCAGATGTGCTTGGGTAGAACCTAGGGTGTGCTGGGTTTGGCTGCTTCACCCACACCCAGGATGCTCTCCCTGAAATGATCCCCACAGCTCTCTCCAGAATAATGATTTTGCTCCAGTGCTTCACTACATGCACAGGTAAGAATTTCTACCATATATCTAATTTAACCAGGCAGGAGGCACCTGCTCTGCAGCAGCTGGAAGAGACAGCACTGCATAGAACATCACTGAACATATAGAAATACTTTTTTATAATTCTGTAGGAGAATTATAGGAGATTGGCCTACTACTCTGACAGAAGGTACTTAAGGCTACATTATTTTAATGCTTGATACAGGAATACCACCAGATTAAAATGTGATTTGGATTTATTTTTTTTTTTTCAAAAGCAAGAGAAATTTTTTTAAGTGACTGAGGTCTTTAAAGTAGGCACAATGTGTAGTGGTTCTGTTATGGAAAAAAATTAGTCACAGAAGCATTGAGGCTGGAAAAGACCTTCAAGATCGAGTCCTACCTTTGACTGAACATCGTTTTGTCAACTAAACCACAGCTCTCAGTGCTGTGATTATTTTGTATATTCCAGTATATTTATGTTTATATTTATGTTTATATGCTGGAATATATGAAATATATTCATTCACAGAGCAAGATGGAGGCTGTGAGTGCTGGGGTTGTATGGAATATGGCCTGCACATATTCCATTGAAATATATAGAATAATATACTGTATATATATGAATAATATAATGTAAATATATGAATATATTTTGAATATTCCAGTATATTTATATACTGGAATATATGAAATATATTCATATATATATATATATATATATATATATATATATATATATATGCTCACCTTTTCTATATATACATATCATAAATAAATAAATATATATACTGTAAATATAGTCATATATTTACGGTATATTATTAATGTATCTGCAGTATATTATTCCATATATTTCAATGGAGAATGCCCCTGAATGCCCTGGGCCTGCCACAGGCAGTTCTGGTCCTTCCTTTCTTGTCCCATCCCACTGCACAGACCAAGGTGGAGGCTGTGAGTGCTGGGGTTGTGTGGGATATGGCCTGCACATATTCCATTGAAATATATGGAATAATATACTTTATATATATATGAATAATATAATGTAAATATATGAATGTATTTTGTAGTTTCCAGTATATGTATATACTGGAATATACAAAATATATTCATATATATGTATATACACACTGTATACATATACTGTGTGTATATATTTTTTTATGGTGTATATATATATATATGAATATATTTCATATATTCCAGTATATTTATATACGAAATATATTCATATATTTACGGTATATTATTCATATATTTACAGCATATTATTCCACATATTTCAATGGAAAGTGCCCTGTGCCTGCCACAGGCAGTTCTGGTCCTTTCTTTCTTGTCCCATCCCACTGCACGGAGCAAGGTGGAGGCTGTGAGTGCTGGAGTTGTATGAGGTTGTATTAAATATATTCATTCACACACCAAGGTGGGGGCTGTGAGTGCTGGGGTTGTGTGGGGTTGTATTAAATATATTCATTCACAGAGCAAGGTGGAGGCTGTGGGTGTTGGGGTTGTGCTCAGGGCCCCTCTTCACACAGCCAGAGTTTGCTGCTGCTGCTGCCTCGTGTGGAAGATCAGCATCGATCACTTCCCAGCCTCGGCAGCAGTGGGATGCCGGTTGTGGTGTCTGGGCTCAATCCTGGCTCAGGACTGCCCTTCTGGGGTTGGTTTGTTGTTTCACCTGGAGCAGGGGCTGCTCCCTGCTGCTGGCCGTGTGCTGTGTGCCCAGCAGCTGCTGCCGCGGCCCTTCTGAAGGGGACAGCATTCCTCAGCCCTGCTGCAGCAGCAGCTGCCGAGCCTTGGCTCCCAGACAGCCGCTTTGTCTTTGCTGGAATGCATTCCCAGCCCTTGAGTGCTTTTAGATATTGGCCGTGCATTCCTCAAGGCCCGATTCGGGGTTAAATAGTCGGAAATCCGCCGGGCTGCAGGGGGGGGCCGTGTGGAGCTGGCAGGGAGCAGCCTGCTGGGGCTGCTCTGCTTCTCCTGCTGCCTCCAGCGTGGGCAGGAGCTCCCCCTGCTTCTCCTGCTGCCTCCAGCGTGGGCAGGAGCTCCCCCTGCTTCTCCTGCTGCCTCCAGCGTGGGCAGGAGCTCCCCCTGCTCCTCCTGCTGCCTCCAGCGTGGGCAGGAGCTCCCCCTGCTCCTCCTGCTGCCTCCAGTGTGGGCAGGAGCTCCCTCTGTTCCTCTGCTGCCTCCAGTGTGGGCAGGAGCTCCCTCTGTTCCTCTGCTGCCTCCAGTGTGGGCAGGAGCATGTGGGCCCACTCCTGTGGGTGCCCCTAGTGCCCCTCCAGTGTGGGCAGGAGCATGTGGGCCCACTCCTGTGGGTGCCCCCAGTACCCCTGCCCTGCCTCACCAACACCTCTGTGCCTCTCCTGCTGCGGACACACAAGGAGTGTCCTCTCTGCCCTCTTCTCCATGCCCTCTGCCATGGCTCTGGCTGCAGAGCTGCGCATGGCTGGCATGCCAGCAGTGTCTCTTTGGGACTGAACTGCCTGAATTGCCACCTTTCAGGTGTTGGTGACCGTGTGCCTGCAGCCACAGTTCACTAGCCATGTCCCTCATATTTTCCCCTCCAAGTTGTGTCTTCCTCCTTGATTTTTTCCCCTGCTTTTGCAACATCTGTGAAGTTAGTTTTGGCCCCTTTTGGTCCTTTGCACTGCACCTGATCTCCTCCCAGACCACTTTCTTGTAGTCACTGAATCTCTGGATTTTCTGTGGTTTTTTTGGATTTTTTTTCAATTGCATTTCATTCTATCGTATCTCCTTTCCAGAGTCTTTCTTTTCTGTTTCATAAGATCCTGTTTCGAGGATCTTTTTGTTTCCAGGCCACAATTCACTAGCCTGGAACTAGTTCAGGATGTGGCTGTAAATGCTGTGAGGAGGGCAGAAGGAAGCACTGGTGGTGAATTGGTGAATTGCCACCCTTCAGGTGTTGGTGACCCTGTGCCTGCAGTCAGTTCACTGGCCTGGAGGTGGTTCAGGATGTGGCTGTAAATGCTGTGAGGAGAGGAGAAGGAAGCACTGATGGGGTGGTAACAGCTGGGAAGATGGTGATGTTAAGGGGCAGCTGGTCTGTGTCCCCTGCCTGAGGTGGCTCAGACCAAGTCCCCAGGTAAAGGACACCTGCATGGTGGCTGTGGTGCCCCTGCGGCTGCTCTGCTGGAGCTCCGCTGCTGATGTTCCCACCTCTCAGCAGTGTGATAGCTTGTTTGACCTTAGCTCGGGTTAACTCAGTTATCCTCATCAGATTTCAGTGATTCTTCTTGAATTGAGCTATTCTGGGAAGAACCATTTCCTTCCTGGTTTCTGTCTGTAGGGAGAGGTGTCTCTTGGGGTTGCTCACTGTCACCTGGAGGCACTGGGCTGTGCTGGAGGTGAGTCCTGCTCTGCTGAGGGAGCTGAGCAGCCTCTGGAGCTGGGCCTGGGCTGCCCAGCCATGGCACACAGGTGAGGCAGGTTCTGTGGCCTCACCTGTGCCATGCTGCCTTTGAGCACTGTGAAGTGCTGGGTTTAACCCTAGAGCTGATCAGCTTCTGCCTGTTTTGCTTTGCAGTCGCTGCTCCCAGCTCCTCCTGCCTCTGTCCCAGGCTGGATTCCCCCAGGGACAAGGCACAGCTGTGAGATCTCTCAGCATACCTGTGGAAGGAGGGCCCCAGGTCTCTTCACACTTCACCTGTGGGTGTCTGAGGCAGGCTGAGTGTCCCAGTGCCCAGCTGTGGAGCATGCAGCAGCTCTGCTTCCTCCAGGAGCAGGAGGAACATGCCAAGCCCTTGTTTAACCAGGAAAATGGGAAGGAAACACAAGGCTCAGATGCATGAGCTGGTTTTGCTGCCAGCATTAGAGGAGCTGCTGTGTTGCACTCTGACAGATGGATGGACAGACACCTCCTGCCTGCAGTGCAGGGTCCCATGCATTCATCCAGCCTAGAGACAAACTCAGAGCTCATCTGGGAGCCCAGCCCATGGTGGCATGGGAAGCAGGCCCTCCTGCTCGTGAATCACAAGGAGCATTGTAATTATTTTGCTGCTGCACAGTATGATGCTGCCTTTAATTAAACGTGTGCTGTCCTGCTGGAGGCAGGGACTGCTCTAGCATGGCTGGACTGGTGGGCTTGAAATTCTCTGAGGAGAAATGAGGGGTGAGGAGACTGAGGAGCACCTTAGCATGGGCACTTCCAGGGCTGAAGGGTTGGCAGAACCTCTGCCTTGGAGCCCTTGGCTCCTGTTGGAGGAGTGGCCACACAACAGGCACGGCTGGGGTGCTTGGTCCCTGGAGAAAATCACCTGTTACCAGCACTGCTGGCCCAGGGCTGCTGCCTGGGGCAGCCTGGCTTGTCACAGGTTGTTTTTGAAGAAGAGGAGTGTGGGAGAACAGGTTGTAAAAGAGTAGAGATGGTGCTGAAGGCAATCTCACCCCTGATGAATTGCAGCTGTACTAATTACCGAAGAGTGGGGACAGCCTTATCCTTAATAGTCCCAGGTGTGTCCAATAAGGATGGGTGTTAGAAAAGAGGGGGTTAGCTGGGTGAGAGTCCTTCAGAGTCAGAGTTTGCTGGCTGTGCTGTGAGCAGGAAGGGTCAGGATGTGCTGTGAGGGACAGACAGACTCAGGTGGCTGTGCAAGGGGCAGGAAGGAGTTGGCTGGTCCTGCAGAAGGAAAAAGGAAGAAGAGCAGGAGGCGATGTTGTGTGGAGCTGCCCTGGAAGTTTACAGAGAAGGTATGAGAGTTTTTTTCACTGTAGGATAACAAACTGATGGTGCCAGTCAGTTTGAGTCTGCTGTTAATTGGTGCCAAGCACCAGCACTGGTAAATGGTGCCCTGTGTGAGGAGAGAACACCTACAAGGGAGGTGTCTGAGCCTTGCTGTTCGGGCAGCAGAGCTGGGAGCACCATGGTGGTTTGGCTGCAGGAGCAGAGTCTCTGTCCCATTCCAGAGCCAAGATTGTGTGCTTGTGGTGTAGAGCCTGTTCCTGATTCCAGCTGTGCAAATTGTCACCACCTGCTTCCAGAGCCCTTGGCATGAGTGTGGCATTGTTGTAGCTCTGTGGTTAGGCTGGTGCTTGCCTCCTTTTCCCCTGGCACGTGTCCTGCTCTGCTCCAGCAGTGCTGCTGTTTGGTACCTGCAGAGGTTCTGCACTGGAACCTGCCTAAAGCTGCTGGGCTGGGGGAAGGATGTCCCCAGAGCCTGTGAGGACACTGGGCAGTCCCCCCTTTGTGTCTGCTCTTAGCAGGAGGGTCCTGGGGCCAAGGCAGCTCCACAAGCTGTGCTGAGCACAGCATGGCTCCTTCTCCATGGAGGAGCCCAGCTGTCTGTCTGTCTGTCCTCCTCTCTGTCTGTACCTCTTTTCACAGGTACAGGTGAGAACATGGGGAGCACGAGGTGATGCTGGGGAACAAAGACTCCCCTATATCCTGGCTCCCTTCCCATGACATTATGAGATTAGACACCAGGTGAAGGGAGAGCTGGAGCTTAGCCCTGCTTAGGCCAGAAACCCTTTTTTTGTAGCCTCAGGAAAACAAAGGTTTGGGAAAGAGTGGTGGTGCTGGCCTGGGAGGGGGGATCAGCCTGCTTGCAGTCACATTTGGTGTTTTCCAGGAGCCAGGCTCAGCAGCCAGACACTTTCTGTGTTTCCCTGGCAGTGCAGGTGCATCTCCTGCAGGTGTGCAGGAGCACCCAGGCTGGTGTTGCCCTTGTGGGCACAGGGATGGGCACAGGGCTCGGAGCTTGCTGCAGACACCAGCGGGCTGCCAGGGAGCTCGGTGGCTCTGTCCCTGACCCTGCCATGCTCCATCAGGGGGTTCCAGGCCTGCAGCCCGTTCCCCCTTGCCAGAGCAGCTGCAGCAGCCCCCTGGGCCAGCGTGGGGGTGGCTGTGGTGGCCCAGCACTGTCACCCCACAGCCAGTCTGCCTCTCTGTCCCCAATCCTCATGGTTGGCTTTCCAGGCCTGCCCTTGGGACTTTACTCTTTCTGGGAAATGGCATAGCTGAGTGGTGGCTCAGAGGGTTTGTCCTGAGCCTTTTATCCATTGTCCTTTCTCCCTTTTTCATTTTCCACCTCTTGGTCTGGCTGAATGAGTGAGTGGGGGGCGGACCAAGGCTCTGCCAAGCATCAGCTGCAGCAGGAGGGAGATGTGGGGGTGGTGTCTGAATTCCTGGCATCACTGGACACTGTGCTTCTCTTAGGTCACCTCACAGCCCCAGCAGCCCTTTGTTCATGTCCTGGGGCTCTGCTGCAGCCTCAGCACTCTTGCTGGGAGCTTCACAGACACATCACATCAGCTGGACAGACACAACTTGGAGGCTTGGTCACGGCAGGGAGGGGATGGAACCTGCTGCAGATGGTTCCTTAAGGACAGAGAATGGGCTTAGAGGGCCCTTTGAGATTCTGCTGTGTGTGTACATGTCACTTGTGACTATGCTGTGTGTGTATGCATGTCACATGTGACTCTGGTATGTGTGTGACTGCTGTGTGTATGCATGTCACATGTGACTCTGCGGTGTGTGTACATGTGTGTGACTGCTGTGCATGCATGTCATGTGTGATGTGTGTGTGCATGTGTCTGACTGCTGTGTGTGCGTGTCACATGTGACTGCTGTGTGAATACATGTCACATGTGACTCTGATGTGTGTGCATGTCACAAGGCATTGCTGTGTGTGCACATCCTGCCCCAGGGGCTGTAGCTGACCTCTCTCTGAGCAGAGCTTGGACCACCTGGGACAGCAGGTCCCTTCCAGGCTCACCCCCTGCGTGGCTCTGCATGGATCTCTGTGCTGCAGGTTGCCTTGTGGAGCGAGCTGCTGTCCCTGACAGCCTGTCCCTCCTCCACCTGCCCCTGTGCATTTCTGGGGCTGTTGGTTCTCCAGAACATCCCCTGCTGTCTGGACATGCCTGGCAGCTCCGTTCTGGAGCCTGCAGGGCCTGGGATGCCTCCCTGGTGCTGCTCCAGGCTGAGGACAGGTTCAGTCTCTGGGGCAGGTTTGGAGCAGGACAGTTGTTTCCCCATGCAGGGGGTGAGGAAGGGGTATAAGGGGATACAGTATGGGTAAATGAAGGTGGTACAGAATCTAATCTTATCCCCTAAAGAGTTGCAGCTGAACCAGTTACTAAAGATTAGGAGCAGGCCTGATGTTAACAGGCCACACCTGTAGCCAATAAGAACAGTGTTATAAAAGAGTGGATTGGTGGGATCTAGAGTCAGTTGGCTGCTGCAAGGACAAGGAGGAGTCAGTGCTAGAGGAGATGCCTACAAGAAACATCAAGGAGGTATGAAACTAGCAATATGGAACATTTGCAATGTAATGACAATAGAACTCTTGATACATAATGACAACACAGGGGTCCTGTTGTCCCTGCTCAGGAGTGGCTCATCTCATCCTGAGCTTGGCCAGTGCCTCCTCCAGTGTCACCCATCCATGCTGCTGGTGCTGGCCCATTGTGCCACGCTGGGTTATGAGGGCAGAGGGTTGTTCCTGGCTCAGGTGGGCATTTCCTTCCTCCTGGGAGCACTCTGCTGTGGACCTGGAGCTGTGCCCTGCCCTGCCTGAGGTGCAGGCACACCTTGGGTTGTTCCTGGCTCAGATGGGCATCTCCTTCCTCCCAGGAGCACTCTGCTTCCCTGTGGGCCTGGAGCTGTGCCCTGCCTGAGGTACAGGCACACCTCGCGGTTCCCCAGGGACAGGGACTTTGGTGCCCCTTGCTGGCTGGCCGGCTGTGCCAGTGGGCGTTGGCCATGCTGGAGGATCATGTGCAGGGTCAGCCGTGGGTGCGTGGGGCTGCCCAGGTGTTCCCCTGCTCGGCAGGAGCCAAAGGTGAGTGTGGCAGGGCAGGCTGTGTGTGCTGCTCCCAGCGTGTCTGGTTCCCAAACCGGCTGAGCCTGCTCCTGTTCCTGTGGGTAACACCAGGCCAGCCCAGAGTGGGGTGTGGGAGTGTTCCTGGGGCAGGACTGGCCTCCCCATGAGGGTGAGCATGGCTGGGCTGGCTCTGCTTCACAGAACCACAGAATAATGAGCTTGCAAGAGACCTCTGCCCATGCCCTAACACCTTGACTATAGCACCAAGTGCCATGTCCAGGCTTTTTTTAAACACATCCAGAGATGGTGATTCTGCCACCTCCCTGGGAAGAGCATTCCAGGGCTTTATTGTTCTTTCAGTGAAAAATTTATTCCTAATACCCAACCTGTACCTTTCCTGATGTAGTTTGAGACTGTGTCCTCTGGTTCTGTCAGTGCTGCCCAGTGGGAGAGACTGACCCCGCCTGTCTGCAGCCTCCCCTCAGGAAGGTGTAGAGAGCAATAAGGTCACCTCTAAGCCTCCTCTTCTCCAGGCTGAGCACCCCCAGCTCCTTCAAACGTTCCTCACAGGGTTTGTGTTCCCAGCCCCTCTCCAGCCTCGTTGCCTCCTCTGGATGTGCTCAAGCATCTCACCATCCTCCCCAAACTGAGGGCCGAGAACTGGACACGGTGCTTGGCTGCTGCAGGGGCTGACCTGGACGGGCTCATTTTGGGCACAGCTTTGGCTGTCACTGTGTGATCCTGCTGTCAGCACTGGGGTTTCCTCTTCCATGAACTGATGTCAAATGCAGTGCTCTGGATCAGACGGCTCGCTAATAATTGTGTGGAGTTTCATCCTTTGTCACTCCTGCATAAATCAGCCAGTTGGAACTGGCCCAGAGCAGGCCACAGGGATGATTAGAGGGCTGGAGCACCTCTCCAGTGATGAAAGGCTGAGACACTTGGGATTGTTCAGCTGGGAGAAGAGAGAGCTCTAGGAGACCTTAGTGCAGGCTTTCAGTACCTGCAGGGGCTGCAGGAAAGCTGGAGAGGGACTTTGCACAAGGGCTTGGAGGGACAGCACCAGGGGAATGGCTTCCCACTGCCAGAGGGCAGGGATGAATGGGATATTGGGCAGGAATTGTTCCCTGGCAGGGTGGGGAGGCCCTGGCACAGGGTGCCCAGAGACACTGTGGCTGCCCCATCCCTGGAAATGTCCAAGGCCAGGCTGGGTAGGGTTTGGAGCAGTCTGGGACAGTGAAAGGTGTCCCTGCCCATAGCAGCAAGTGGGATTGGGTGATCTTGAAGGTCCCTTTCTACCCAAACCTTTCTATGGTTTGGCACCCCAAAGCTGCCATCACATACCTTCCAGTCAAAACAGAGTTCAGCACTGAAATCCCAGTACCAGGTGTCTCCAATCTCCAGTTTAGGGGGGAAAAAAACCCACCCTGTGCCAAGGACAGGATGCAGAAAGCAAGAGGCAGGTCTGTAGAGAGGAGCTGTGGGACTTGTGGATGTGGAGGGATTGTGGGGTGTCACTGGGCGGGGTTTGGCCAAATTCTGCTGGTTCCATCCCATGGGTGATGCTGACCACACTCAGTGTGTGACTGGCGGCAGCAGTGAGGGGTGTTTGAGGGGTTTTATTGGTTTCACTGGGGCCAAGAGGCTGCCCTGGGAGGAGGGCATGTGGTGGAGCCAGGGCCCCGAGGCGTTTTGGGCCATCCCCTATGGTTTGAGCAGCCTTCCCTGGCCTCATCCTCATCCTGTCCTGAGCAGGAGCTGCACTGGAGATCTCCCAGGTACCTTCCACCATGAATTATTGCATGGCTCTGTGATGGAGGTCTGTGATACACAAAGGATTGGAAGGATATTATATCTGGTCATAGCTCAGTCCCTTTTGACTGAAAAAGCCATGGGTCTAGGTTGCCCCCTTTTGTCTTTCTTAAAGTTAATTTAGTTTCAGAACTTAGCGAAACACTTGAATGTGTTTGCATACATTTGGCTCTCAAGGGGCTGCTGAGGGAGGATGTTACATCTGAAAACCTGCTGAGGAACCTGAATTTCACAGTTTTCTGCCTTTTTTTGCAGTGTTGTCATTTTGTGGAGCATTTCTTACCTTTTGGCATATGGTTCTTCACAAACTCTTTATACCTGTCCCTAATTAATGACTATTTAATGTATTTCCAGTTGGCTGCACTGTGTCTGCTGTGGGCATTTTAAGAGCTTATGTCCCTGAATTTGCATTGCAGGACAGTTTTGTAGCTGTTTTCTGCCTTATCTACCCTGTGAATACTCCCATGCTTCAACAGAGAATATCTTTGTAGTGCACCCTGCTTGGCAAAGGCTTTTTCCCCCAGTGACACCCAGCTGCTCTTATGTTTTTAGGGTTTTTTTGTTAGTGATAACTTCCATCGCACTCTGAGATGCTGGAATATTCCTGTGCTGATTCTGGATTCCTGTGTGCTGGAATTTTTCTGTGCTGGTCCTTGTGGGCTTTGGGCTGCCAGGAAACAGGGAGAGATTGGGCTTACCTTTTTTTCAAACTTCTGTTTTTAATCTACTCTGAGTCCAGTTTGGACACTGAGGGATCTGGGTTGGGCAGATTTGGTGTTATTTTATTTTATAGATCAGCAAACATTGAAGTTTGGGGGGAGTTTCTCTTTAAATGTGGTGCCAAATCCAGGGGTTTGCTTTGTCAGCTCTGGGAATTGGGATAAGCTTTGATTAGCAAAAGGGATAATTGCCAGTCTGCAGAGACGTGTAATCAAGATTTCACTCTTAGTTCTAGTAAGAATTTAAAAATCATTTTGTTCTCACTTTCAAGTGTCACAAGTGAATCTCCTGTGCAGCCTTTGCTTTGAGTTGTTGGCTGAGCTGAAGGCTTCAGCTCCCAGAACACTGAGCTGGAAATGACATGGAAATTCATGCCAGAGGCAGCGTTTGCAGCTCTTGGTCACATCCTCTTGCCATCTCTCTTTGGCAAACATAAAACCTGCATTCAGGCATGAAAACACTGCAATTCTCACATTTGTTTTTCTGGCTACCACTGTTGGCTGGTTTTACTTGTTGTCACATCTACATGTTTTATTCAGGTCCAGTGTAAGTGATTCTGCCAAGGGGGACACAGCTCCTGCAGTTCTGCACGTGGGCTGTGCCCAGCTCTGGCAGTGCCAGGGGGTTCAGAAACCTTTTTTCTAAGAAAAAGAAAGGAGCTGGGAGCTGCTGCACCACACGCAGCCTGGGTTTATTCATTTAATACACCTAAATTGTCCTTTAAAAGTGTGGAGATGTGTTCTGAGGCCCCCTGTGCCCTGGGCAGCAGTGCTCAGCCCCTGTGGTTGTTTTCCAGTGTGCAGACTCTGGCAGGCCAGCACCATGTCTTGTCTGGAATTTCCTTGCATTCTAAAATTAGGAGAAGGCTCTAGGAAACAATAGCAAATCAAGTCTGTAAACTCCTGCTCCTCTGGATCTTTGTTGTCATTGAGACTTTCACCCACTTCCTTTTCACTGAGCTGGTCTGCATGAGATAAACTGAGCTAAACAGGGCCACTGATGAGCTGGTGAGAGGGGTTATCTTTAAATTTATTTACTCATTGCACAGTTATTATGGTCCTTTAGGACATCAGAGGTGTGAATTTCCCGTCAGTGCTGTCCATCCCTGATCACACCCCTGTGCAGAGTGGGAGCAGGAGAGCAGCTGGGGTTTGTGCCCATCAGACACACACCTGAGCCCAGCAGTGTGTCCTGTGGGATTGGAGCTGCAGAGCCTTGGGTGTATGCAGAAACTGCTCCAGGTACACCTGCAGAGCTTGTGGTGGTCACTGCAGGAGGGGGAGCAGCTCCCTTGTGCCCTGTGCATCTTCTCAGGGTTCTGTTTGCTCCTCCTTTGCTCTGCTCTGTGCTCGTTTTCTGCAGTGTTGGGGGTGCTCCACACCTGGAGGTACCTGCAGGAGTTCCTGGGGAGCTGTGCCCAACAGCTCCTATGCAGGTGGACACCTGGAAAGGCACCAGGAGTTCCTGTTGAGCTCTGCCCAGCAGCTCCTGTGCAGGTGGGCACCTGGAAAGGTACCTGGAAAGGCACCAGGAGTTCCTGTTAAGCCCTGCCCAGCAGCTCCTGTGCAGGTGGGCACCTGGAAAGGCTCCAGGAGTTCCTGGGGAGCCCTGCCCAGCAGCTCCTGTGCAGGTGGCTACCTGGAAAGGCACCTGGAAAGGCACCAGGAGTTCCTGGGGAGCTCTGCCCAGCAGCTCCTGTGCAGGTGGCTACCTGGAAAGGCACCTGGAAAGGCTCCAGGAGTTCCTGGGGAGCCCTGCCCAGCAGCTCCTGTGCTCCTGGAAAGGCACCTGAGGAGGGGGGCTCAGAGCCTGCTCTGGTCTGGTCCCTGTCAGTGTGGGCTGCAGGAGGAGCCCTGACCCTGGCCGTGCTTTGGGACCTCAGGATGACCCCAGGGTTGCCTCTCCTGTGCTGCTGTGGCCCCTCCCTGCCTCTGCTGGGGACAAACACGGGGTGATGTAATTTAGACATGGCCTGTGCCTGTCCCTGCCCAGACCTGAGTTTGTCCTCGGTCACTTGTGAGCGGTTTCTGCAGTGGCCCCACGTTGTTGTTTGTTGTTCCCAGCACTCAGAAACACTCCAGGAAATGCAGCGAACACCCCAGCCCTGGTTCCCATCCTGTCCAGGAGCTGACCTCTGGCAGTGGTTAGGATCAGCTGCAGTATGTGGTCAGTTGATAATTACAGTCCATTGTGTTTACTGAGCTCGCTGGGGCTGTGGTGACTTGAAGGAGTGATTGGTGGATCCTGGAATTTCCCATTTGCAGCTGATGGACTTCTGGGAGCCCCGAGGGATGTGTGAAAAAGTCAGATGTTGTGAGGGCCCTTCCAGCCACCATTCCCATGGCTGTGGTGTTTCTAGAAAGGAGTTTTTATGCCTTGTTTAGTTCAGTGTTACCTGGGGCCGTGCTAACAGCTCACCTGTGCCTTTTCCACCTGGCACCTGCTCCTGATGTCCTCACCAAACATGCTGTGCAGCAGCAGGGACAGCTCTCTGGGCTACTGCTCTCCTGTGTTTCTCCTTTGTTGGTCCTCTGAACCTGCCCCACAAACTCAGGTGACTGCTGCAAGCTGCTCTAGGTGACCTCCCTGTGGTGCTGGGCTTCAGAGCCTGAGGGGAGCTGTTATTGTAGGAAACGGGGAATGTCTGGTCTGTGTCCTGTGCAGGAGGGAGGAGAGCAGTGGGGTCCCAGATGCTAAACGAATGATCAACCTGAACTCATTCATGCCTTTTTTCTTGTACCCCCATCCCTTGTCACCATCATATTTTCTGAAAAATCCCCTTGCCCAGGATTCTTCTCCTGGGAAGCCTCAGAGAAAAATGAAAACCATAATTATCTGATTTGCTTTTCCTGTGTTTTGCTGCTTTGGAATGTGTTTGGACATTGTTTAACAACAGGTTTCATTGGTTTCATGTGAATTGTGTTTACTATTGGCCAATTACGGCCAAGTTGTGTGAGGCTCTGGAGAGTCATGAGTTTTTTGTTATTATCTTTTAGCCTTCTGTCTGTATCCTTTCTGTATTCTTTACTATAGTATTCTTTAATATAATATAGATCGTAAAATAATAAATTAGCCCTCTAAGAACACGGAGTCAGATTCATCATTCCTCACCTTTGTTGGGGCACCCCACAAATACAAGAATCCCTTCATGGGGGTTCTGATCCATGCAGTGGCTGCCCCTGGTGGGATGGGGTGGTGGGAGCAGGCAGGCTCTCAGGGGGGATGCTCAGGCTTCCCCTGAGATGAGGATGTGGTGTTGACCCCAGAGTTGCTGCTGCTGACCCCGTTGTGTCCCTTTGTCCCAGCCTTTCTTCAGGCTCCTGAACCTGCGCAAGCTGGGCCTGAGCGACAATGAGATCCAGAGGCTGCCCCCCGAGGTGGCCAACTTCATGCAGCTGGTGGAGCTGGACATCTCCCGCAACGGTGAGCCCAGAGCTGGGCAGCAGCGGTGCCCGAACCCCACCGTGCCCTCATGCTGGGGGGAAGCTGTGCCCTCCTCGCCCTCAGCGCTCCTCAGCTCTGACTGGGCTTGTGCTGCTGTGTCTCAGGCTGCCACCACTAACTGCTGTCCCATTTTCTCATGCCTCTTTTGTTCTTTCACCTGTTTTTTTCCAGACATTCCAGAAATTCCTGAGAGCATCAAGTTCTGCAAATCCCTGGAAATCGCAGACTTCAGTGGGAATCCTCTCTCCAGGTAGGAAGGCACATGCAGCCCATTAGTCCAGCTGAGAGGGAGAACTGGGATTGCACATTGTGCCTGGCTTTCTCTGATCTTCATTTTATAATTTTGTCCTTGTGAAGCCAAGGCTGGGGTTGCCCTGCCTCTTCCAAAGCTGCAGTGTCTGCTCTCCTGGCACTGGAACGCTTGGTGCTGGAGGAGCTGAGTGAGCTCCATCCTCGGGGCCTGGGGCTGTGAGTGATGAGCTGCTGTTGTACTGGTGCCAGCAGTGAGGACTTCTGTCCTCTTGCAATGAGTTTGTTGCTCTCTTTGCACTGGTCACAAGCCTGAATGGATAAGGGCTTGTGCTGCAGAGCAGAAAAAGCCTGCATGCAATGCTCTGCACCCCAGAGCCCCTTTTGGGCCCCACTCTCTGCCCTTTTTGCCCCCTCTTAGCCCCTTTTCCACCTCTCTATTATTCAGAACTAAGGACAGCTATGCTTTGTACCCCTTTTATCTCAGTGCCCAGAGCTGTGCCCAAGCAGGAATTGTCCTTCAGTACTCTGGAGCTTTTAATGCATAAATTTGGGATCCAGTGTGGCTCCCGTGCCTCAGTGAGCCAAATTTCCAGGCACTGGTGTCCTGCTGCAGGGTCCCTGTGTGGTCCCAGGTGTCCCTTTGTGCTCAGGGCAGGTGCTGCCCAGGTTTGAGGCACATTAACTCTGCTCCCTCTCCTGGTGCCAGGCCCTGCTGCTGTGGGACAAGCTTCCCTGTTGGTGACAATCCCTGCACCACAGGAGTGACCAGCACTTTCTGCACCAGGAGTTATTTGTCAGAGCTTTTCTGCTCAAGGTCAGATGAGTTGGGGGGTGGGTGCTGAGGGATCTGTATGAGCTGCCTGCAGAGCAATTTCCTCCAGGAATTTCCTTCCAGGGCTTTTCCCTGTTCTGTCACACCTTGGGTGTGTTGTGATGGTGCCTGGCCCTGGGGAGTGCTGCAATGCCATCTGCAGGGATATCCTTTGTTTTGGGCACTTGGAATCCTTGGGAGCCCTCCTTTCCTCAAGTAAATGCTCCCATGGCAGGGTTTAGACTGGGATTTGTGCTCAGGTACTGCAGGGCTGGGTTTGCCATCCTGGACAGGTAATGTCTGGTGCAGGTGGGTTTTGTGCTCTGGGAAGCAGAGCTTGTTCTGGATCAGCAGCCAGGGTTGGTGATGGCTCCTGTTCTCCTTTCCACACGTTGATGCAAGCTGGGATGAGATTGGCTTTGGTGGATATGAGTGTTTTGGGGCATTGTGTGCTTTGCACACAGCATTAATGGAGTCTGTTCATGTTCTCACAGGCTGCCTGAGGGCTTCACCCAGCTTCGGAGCCTGGGCCACCTGGCCCTGAACGATGTGTCCCTGCAGAGCCTCCCCACTGACATTGGGAAGTGAGTATGGCCTGTTCTGGGGAGGGCTGGGCTGGGGACACCTTGCTGCTGGCACCAGGACAGTGGCAGCACCTGCAGGGACAAGCCAGGGTTGTTAAAACACCTTCCTACTGAGGTTCTGCTCCCTGCTGGGGTTTGTGGCACAGCAAGGATTGATCCAGTCTCCTCAGTCCAGTTTTCCCTGTGCTCTCAGTGCCCATTTGCCCCTTTCCAAGCAGGTGTGAGCTGCCTGATGATGTTTGATTCAGATTTGTGCTGCTGGCCAGTGGCCTCGTGGGGTGCAGTGCCTCTCCCATGGGGTTTGCCCTTCCTCATGAGAGGGGTTTGACCTTTCTGGGGAGGCAGTCCTGTTGTGGCAGCGTGTTCCTTGTCCTGAGTATGGGCACAGTGTTGTTCCTTGTGGCTGCAGCAAGCACCTGTGTCCACAGAGCCATTTTCATCGTGTGTCTGTTCACATCTCCATCCACATGTGCACACTCATGCATTGCACAGGACACCAGGGGTGGTTCCAAGGGAAGGGACATGAGCAGCCCCTGGTATCCCTGAGCCCTGTCCAGTGAACCTGGCTTTCTTGCTCCCTTTTCTCTTGCAGTTTGGCAAACCTGGTGACTTTGGAGCTGCGTGAGAACCTGCTAAAGACTCTCCCCACGTGAGTGTCTGTCTGGGGGCTGCAGGAGTCTCCTGCCTGGTCCTTCCTGCTGCTCCCTCAGGGACCAGGGCAGGCACCATCACCTGGCTGGGGAGGGCTCAGGCTGGGCACAAATTGGCTGCACCTTGCTGGATTTCCTTAAATTGGGGCGAGGAGGGAGAGGATGGTGCAGGGCTGAAGAGTAGCAAAGGATGTTCAGAGTCTGCACTCAGCCTGTGTAAGGATTGGTTTAGAATAGGCAGGGCTCCCAAAACCAGCTGCTGGAAATAGTGAGAACCCCATTTTTCCTGAAGAGCCGGAGCAGGGTGGATTATTTTGGAAAGAAAGAGAAAACTGTGGATGGGTGTGTAGGAGGAGCTCTGTGCACAGTGAGGTTCAGGATTTGAGGAGCACAGCTGAAGGGTCCATTTTGCTCTTGACATCTGTTCTGTTGGATATCCCTCCTGTTTATTCTGGGTGGGATAACTGCCTCCCCTGCAGCAAAGCTAAGCCAGCAAGGGAGAAGAGGTAAGTGTTGTTCCATGTGCTGGAGTCAGGGATAGGGATGAGTTCATGGCAGGGAACATGGTTCATGGCGGAGGTGATGCTCTCAGGTGGATGGACGTGGAGAACTGCCCAGTTGCTACTTCAGTCTTTGCTCTGGCTCTATCAGAGTTTGTTGAGTTTTCTGCCCTCCAGCAGCTCTGTCAGCTCATTGCCTGCCTGCTCATGCATCCCACTGATGATTCCCCCAGCTTGCCTTGGAGTCACTGAAAGGATTCTGCTGACTCCTTCTTGAGCAGCAGCTGTTTTGGGGCCACCTGAACCCCTCAGGGAAGGTGTGATGTGTGCAGCTGCTGTCACAGCTGTCTTCACAGCTCTCTTGCAGTTCCTTTTGAGCAGCAGTTGTTTTGGGGCCACCTGAACTCCTCAGGGAAGGTGTGATGTGTGCAGCTGCTGTCACACCTGTCCTCAGATTACAGCTCCTGGCAGGAGCTCAGTTTGTCTGCTGGCACTACCCCTGTAGGAGCACAGATCAGAATCACAAATGGCCTGGTCTGATGCCAGCCAGCACATCCCTTGTGCCCAGCAGTGACCCTGTCACAGAAAGGTGACAGGAAGGGACAGCTGAGATGGTCCCATGTGGAGTGTCACCACACAGGGCAATCTGGGTTAGAGCTCCTTATTCTGGAGCCCCAGGATGGTTTGGCTTGGAAGGGACCTCAAGGCTCATCACATTCCAGCCCATTGCCTTGGGCAGGGATTAGAGCTCCTTATCATGGAACCCCAGGATGGTTTGGGTTGGAAAGGACCTTAAGGCTCATGATGTTCCAGCCCATTATTGCCTTGGGCAGGGGCACTTTCCAAGGTGCGGGGAGCTCCAAGCCTCGTCCAGCCTGGCCTTGGACACTTATTGTGGGCTGAGAACTGGCAAGCAGAGGAGTTGGGGTCCTGGTGTGGCTGCTCTTGTGTCTGTTCCTGTCCTGGTGCTCACACAGGCAGCTACCACAGCTGGCTGACCCCATGTCAGCAAAGGGTGCAGCAGCTTCATCCAGGGCTGAGCTTCCAAACTGCAGAGTGTCACTGTGATGTTTTCTGAAAAATCCCTTCACCAGGATTTCTTCTGGGAAGTTGAGGAGCCTCAGAGAAAAATGTAAATGATAATTATCTGATTGCTTCTCCTTGTGTTTTGCTGCTTTAGAATGTGGTAGGTGATTCTTTCATGGGTTCCATGTGAATTGTGTTGTCTTAATAACCAATCACAGCCAGCTGTGTCAGACTCTCTGAGGAGTCACAAGTTTTTATTATTCATTCTTCTGTCTGTATCCTTTCTCTTTATTTAGTATAGTTTTAGTATATAATTTCTTTTAATATAATATAATGTCATAAAATACTAAATCAACCTTCTGAGAACTTGGAGTCAAATTCTCATCTCTCACCTTATCCTAAAAATCCATCAACACCACAGCAGAGAAGTTACTCCCAGTAGCTTTTGGCCATCTCAGAGCCACCAAGTCTCTGGAGTCTTGAGAATTCAGTCTGTAGCCACAGCCCTTGGGTTTCTGGGGAGATCTCTCCTGCCCAGTGCTGGGTGTTTGGGGAGATCTCTCCTGCCCAGTGCTGGGTTTCTGGGTAGATCTCTCCTGCCCAGTGCTGGGTTTCTGGGTAGATCTCTCTTGCCCAGTGCTCCCAGTCGCCCTTTGGTAGATTTGGGTGCCATCCAGCAGGATGCTGGTAGTGTGCTGTGAGATTTTGGTGTTTTCACTGGAAGGTTAATGCAGGTTTGATACTCACTCTGTAATGCAAATTCAGCTTCTTTTCATCTTTCCCTGTCATTTTTCAAACCAGGACACTCCCCAATTCCCCAAATAGTATTTTGGGGTGATTTCCAGAAGTAGAACATGGATCTTGAAGGCTAAGGTGGTTCTGATCAGAGGTGTCAGTCGAGTACAGGATGGCAGGCCATGGCCAAACCCCTTTCAGTGATGCTGTGGGGTTCTCTGCCTCAGGCCCTTGGCTGACTGGCTGCACAAAAACAGCTCTAAATGAGGTCAGGGGGCCTTGCCAAAGAGGAGAATGACTTAAACAAGAAATGGCTGGTGCTTTGTTGCCAGGGTTCCTGAGCCTAGTGAATAGAGAGGTGGGCTTCAATGCTGAGAGTTTGGAGCAGCAAAATGCATCAGGGTCCTTTTGGTATTTTGTTGTTGTAGAGCTTTTTGAAAGGTCCATCTTGCAGTGACCTTTGTTTGCCAGAATTCCATGTAATTGGTCAGTCTTCTGATATTGACTGAGCTCTGGAATGGTGCAGCTTGTGCAGCAGGTGATCACCCTCATTTCTCCCATGCAGCTGGGATGCAGCCAGAGACTTGGGAAGGACAGCTCTCCTGGATTCCTGTGGAATGGTGGAGGGTGGCCTACACTGAGGCCTTTTACCAGATGTCATCAGTGTGGATTCCCCAGGTTGCTTGTTCCTGTTTTGGGAATTCAGGCTGTGAAGGTGCAGAGGGACACTCAGGGCTGTCTGTGGATCCCCCAGATGTGGATTCTCCAGGTCACTTGTTCCTGTTTTGGGAATTCAGGCTGTGAAGGTGCAGAGGGACAGTCAGGGCTGCATCACCTCCAGAGGAGTCAAAGTTGGTGCACATTCATGGTGAAGGAGTGCTGTGCAGCAGGGTCCTCTGGGTGAAACTGCTGATAAAGCTTTGCTGGAGTTTATCTCAAAATCCACCGCTGCATGCAGCAGGAAATTCATTTTCCTGCATAGCCCAGATGTTTTTACAGGCAAGACAGTTCCCTTTTATTGCACCCCCAACAGCCCTGGTTTGGGTAGCCTTGAGAGGGGGACCTGTTTCCAGAGAAATGTGGGGATTTCTCTGTTTGGACAGTTCCTGAAGAGGAGAATGAAGCTGTTCCCTGCTGGGGGAGTGGGCAGGGCTGGCAGCTGGCACACAGTAAGGGGCAGCAGCCCTCTGGGGAGCTGGAGTGGATGGGTCAGACTCAGGTGTGAGCACCTGGACCATGTCATGAGAACCCCCCCATGGGTTTGTGGGACTGCAGGGCTGGCCCAGCCCCAGGTGTGGTGTGTGGGGTGCTCAGGGCTGTTGGTGTGGGTGAGGACAGGTCCTGTGCAGTGCCTTCATCGTGAGCTTCTGTCTGTACCACTCCCCTCACCCGAGACATCAGGCCACTGTCGTGTTCCCTTCCTCTTCAGAAGCACGAGCATCCTGTTTGGGGAAGGCTGTGGAATTTGTCATTGCTCCCTTCCCTGCAGCTGTGTGCTCCCCTTGCCCCCCACACATGTCCTGTCCTCTGCTGAGCCCCTCCTGTTGCCTGTCAGTCCGTGCCCAGCTCCCTGTCCTCGCTGGGGAGCAGCAGCCGTGGGAAGGTGTGGCTGCTCACCTGCTGTGCTTGCAATCACAGGGTTGTTGTGGTGGGGGGAGCAGAGGGCAAACTGGTACTGGTGGGACTGCTGGAGCCTCTGAACCATTCCCTGGGGTGAGCAGTCTGGCCTGGGGAAGGGAGCAGCTCCACAAAGTGCTGGGCTCAGAGGGACTGTGGGAAAGGCCAGATTGCCCCACCTGCTGCAGGAGTTACTGGAGATGGTGTGGTTTGTGCAATGTGTGTCCCAGGTGCTAACCTTCCGCTCTTTATTTCTTGTTTTATCTCTCTGTGCCCTGTGCCTCGCAGCTCCCTCTCCTTCCTTGTCAAGTTAGAGCAGTTGGATCTCGGTGGCAATGACCTGGAAGTGCTGGTAGGTGAGGGCTGCTGGGGAGGGGCTCGGGGGGTTGGCAGGGGTTTCCACCTGCAATGCAAAGAGACAGGCCCTCAGGTTATTGGGGAGGTTCTGATCTGGCCAGCATGGCCCAGTCACCATTCCCAGGTGAATTTTCTCTCCATGTGTCAGCCCCTGTGTCCTGCTGGCCTCACACTCTGCCTGCACTGTCCTTTCCAGGCTCTGGGATGGAGATTCTTCCTGTCTGGCTGCCAAGGATCTTTCCTTTCCAGCAGGACTCTGTGCTTCCCTTCTCTGTCCTGCACTGCCCCCACCTGTTTTCCTTCTCGTCCAGCTTCCTGCCTTTCTGCTTTCTGATGTGATTTCTGCCCCACACAGTGCTGGGCCACTCCATGTTGCCCATGGCAGTGAGGGTAGCCCAGTGTGGGGGCTCTCTCCATGGAGGGCTCAGCATGTGGAGAGCAAGGGCACAGTCTGAGTTGAGGTTATCTGGGCATTTGGGGCCACCCTGTGATATTCTGCAATTTGCAGCTGTGGATTAAGCTGTTACTGGATCTTCCTCTTTGTGTTCTGGTGGGGGTTTTGGCGGAAAGCTGGGAGGCACAGGGGCTTGTGCAGCTCAGCTGTGCACAGGCTGAGCTCACCTGTGAGAATATGTGTGTGACACTGAGCCATGCTCCAGTGGGACAGACTCCAAACCCTGATTGCCTCGGGGGCTGTGGGATGTGCACATGTGTCTGTCACAGCTGATGGTGCCACTGGGTCATCTTGAGCTGGGCAGTGGTACCCAAATGTTCATTTTCATGTCTGAGAGGAGGAGATGCATTCCTTATGTAAGGCCAGAATTTCCAACCCCCTGGAATCACGGAATCATTTAGGTTGGAAAAACCATCTGAGACCACTGAGTTCAGCCACTCTCCCAGCATTGCCAAGGCCACCACTAACCCATGTCCCCAAGTGCCACATCCACACAGCTGTTAAGTCACCCCAGGGGTGAGGACTCCACCTCTGCCCAGGGCAGCCTGTGCAGGGGCTGGACAGCCCTTTCCAGGAGGAGTTTTCCCAGTATCCAACCTAAACCTCCTCGGCACAATTTGAGACTGTTTGTCCTGTCCCTTGTTCCCTGGAAGCAGAGCCTGACCCCTGCCTGGCTCCATTCTCCTGCCAGGGAGCTGCAGAAAGCAGCATCTCCCCTGAGCCCCGTTGTGCCCCAGTTCCTGAGCTGCTCTCCACCAGAGCTGTGCTGCAGGCTCGGCTCTCCTTGCCTGCTGACACAGCCCTGCTGATGCTGTCAGTGTTTGCCATCCCACTGCAGCCATCCCAGACATTCCCAGTGCGCTCCCAGGGTGAGAGGCACAGCAGTGCCTGGCTGTGCAGAGTGCTGTGTGTGCACACCCTCAAGCAGCCTGTCCCTGGAGGGGCTGATGTCCTGGTGATGTCCTCACTGTGCTGTCTCTGCAGCCGGACACTCTGGGTGCGCTCCCGAACCTGCGCGAGCTGTGGCTGGACAGGAACCAGCTCTCGGCTCTGCCACCGGTGAGTGTCTGCCCAGCACTCCCTTCCCTTCCCTTCCCTTCCCTTCCCTTCCCTTCCCTTCCCTTCCCTTCCCTTCCCTTCCCTTCCCTTCCCTTCCCTTCCCTTCCCTTCCCTTCCCTTCCCTTCCCTTCCCTTCCCTTCCCTTCCCTTCCCTTCCCTTCCCTTCCCTTCCCTTCCCTAAACTTCCCTTCCCTAAACTTCCCTTCCCTTCCCTAAACTTCCCTAAACTTCCCTTCCCTTCCCTAAACTTCCCTTCCCTAAACTTCCCTTCCCTACTGCTCCCTGAGCCATGAACACACATCCACCCTTTCCCTTTCCCCTTCCCCTTTCCCTTTCCACTTCCCTTCCAACTTCCCTTCCTTAAACTTTCCTAAACTTCCCTGCCCTGCTCCTCCCTGAGCCATGAGCACACACCCACCCCAGCCCTGCCTCTCCCTGAGCCGTGGGCCTTCCTCTCTGTGCAGGAGCTGGGCAACCTGCGCCGCCTGGTGTGCCTGGACGTGTCAGAGAACAAGCTGGAGCAGCTGCCCAACGAGGTCAGCGGGCTGGTGGCCCTGACGGACCTGCTGCTGTCACAGAACCTGCTGGAATGCATTCCCGATGGGATCGGTGAGTGCCGCCAGCTGGGGGAGCTGCAGGGCTGCCTTGGCAGGAAACAGGAACTTGTTTGTGCCAGGGAATCAGGGATTCAAGGATACAGCCATGGAGGGTGGGACAGGTGAGCTCTGCAGGGCAGTGCAGGGGCTCTGTGTGTGCCAGGCAATCAGGGATTCATGGACACAGCCATGGAGGGTGGGACAGTGAGCTCTGCATGACAGTGCAGGTGCTTTGTCTGTGCAGGGAATCAGGGATTCATGGACACAGCCATAGTGGGTGGGACAGGTGAGCTCTGCAGGGCAGTGCAGGTGCTTTGTCTGTGACCAGGGAATCAGGGATTCATGGACACAGCCATAGAGGGCAGGAGCAGTGGGTGGGACAGGTGAGCAGAGCTCTGCAGGACAGTGCAGGTGCTCTGTGTGTGCCAGGGAATCAGGGATTCGTGGACACAGCCATGGAGGGTGGGACAGGTGAGCTCTGCAGGACAGTGCAGGTGCTTTGTCTGTGCCTGGGAATCAGGGATTCATGGACACAGCCATACAGGGCAGGAGCAGTGGGTGGGACAGGTGAGCAGAGCTCTGCAGGACAGTGCAGGTGTTTCATCTGTGACCAGGCCTGCTGGGAGGAAAAGCAGAGCCTGTGTGGTTGGGTTGTGTGACCCTGGATGGGATCACAGGTGAGTGTAGAGCAGCACCCTTCACTCTGGCACAGCTCACGCCTAACTTGTCGCCCTGGCCAGGTCAGCTGAAGCAGCTCTCCATCCTCAAGGTGGACCAGAACAGGCTGACAGACATGACAGAGTCGATTGGCGACTGTGAGAACCTGTCTGAGCTCATCCTGACTGAGAACATGCTGACGGTGAGTGCACAGCAGACACCTGCCTCACAGAATCACTGTGGAAGACACCTTCAAGGCCATTGAGTCCAACCCAGCCTTAACACCTCAACTAAGCCCTGGCACCCAGTGCCACATCCAGGCTTTGTTAAACACACCCAGGGATGGTGACTCCACCACCTCCCCAGGCAGCGATTCCAGAACTTTATCACCCTTTCCATGAAAAACTTTTTCCTAATATCCAGCCTAAATTTCCCTTGGTGCAGCTTGAGAGTGTGTGCTCTGGTTCTGTCATTCCCAGAGACAGAGCCCAGCCCCAGCTGATCACAGCCACCTTTCAGGAGCTGTGCAGAGTGATGAGCCTCTCCCAGGCTGTTCACTGCAGCCAGCTGCAGGGATCCCTTCCCTTCTTCTGCCCTCCCAGCTGAATTCCTGAGCTGCTCCAGCTGCTTCTACAGTTTCACCAAATTCACACAAGTTTGGAAGCTGCTTTCTCTCACTGACTTTTTTCCCCCAAATCATTCTCTGGGATGCTGGGATTGCCCATCCCATAGCCCATCCCATCTGACAGGTGCCAGACCCCATTCCAGGCTGCATTTCTGAGGGATTTTTTTGGGATGGTGTGATTGAAAATGGCCCTGCTCCAAACTGCCTGTGATTTGATTGGTAAAACAGGAGGATTGGGAACAGGCAGATAAACAGAAGAGAAGTCTTGACCAGTGGTTCTGTGTTGAGGGGAAGAGTTGGCACAGATCAGTCTATGAGCCTGAGGGAAAACCTGTCCCAAAGATGTCCCGAAAATGTTTTCCCAAATGTGTCTGTTGGGACAGAAGGCAGCTTGCTCCCCAGGCTGAGGGCTCTGCCTTTACCTGTGTGTATTTACCCTTTCCTCTTGTGAGACAGAGTGGAGATTTTCCAGAGTAGAAATCTATTTTGATTTAGGTGACATGTACATCTTTGAGTTAAGTCTGTAGCTTGCTGTTTAGTCTGACTGCCTGGTCTCACAAAAAACCTATGCTCAGAGAAACTGCTTCAGCCAAAAGACAAGAGATAAAGGAGGAGAGGGGCAGACAGAACAAGGCAACATGGCCCAGGAGTTCTTTCTGATAAAGAAGAATTAGCAGCAAATGTCACTTGAAATCAGTAGAGTGAATATGTATGAGCCTATTGTGAAATTGCAATCATATTTATTTGAGAGAGAGAGAAAAAAAATCTGGAGTTTCCAGAGGTACACATGTCATGTTAGGAGAAGGATTCCCACATGTGTGCAGTGCTGTGATAAACATACCAGTGTTGTAGTTATCCTATAGATAGTATCCTGTAGATACTGTAGTTATAGTATCCTCCTCCAGCCAGGTCCGATGAGCTCCAGGTGGCCCATAACACACCCAGGATAGCTCAGCTACCCTTGGAGGCACAATAATCAACAGGATGGCCTCTGTTGCAGCGTTGGAAACAAAAAGATTTAATAAAAGGCAAAATAACAAACAGAAGAACGGAGCCAGGTGCCAGACGTTGCTGCTTCTGGTAAAAACACTTCACAAAAGGGATTAGTTTCTTTGCTCGCATATTTTTCTAGTAAATTACCCAGGCAGGACTTTTTGGCTTCTGTCCAATTAGCGATCCTTAAGTTTGAGGTCAAGTCCCCTGGGTCCTCTGAGGAGTCTTTTTACTTAATCGAGGAGAGAAACTTCTGGGCTTCTTTCCTTTTAAGGGGACAAAGGATAGTTTTGTCACTCTGTCAAGAGGGGACACATTCCTACATACCAGCTTTACAACTTCCACAAAAACATGCAATGTTTGTTTGTTTACAACCACTGACTGGGCTCCTTTGCAGGCCTTGCCCAAGTCCCTGGGCAAGCTGGCCAAGCTGACCAACCTGAACGTGGACCGGAACCGGCTGACAGCGCTGCCAGCAGAGATTGGAGGCTGTGCCAACCTCAACGTGCTGTCCCTGCGCGACAACCGCCTGGCACTGCTGCCCCCCGAGCTGGCCAACACCACCGAGCTGCACGTGCTGGATGTGGCTGGCAACAGGTGAGCAGCAGCATGGCTGTGAGGGGTCTGGGTTTGGACAGACAGGTGTGTTCCCTGAAATGGAAACTATGGCCAACACCACCGAGCTGCACGTGCTGGACGTGGCTGGCAACAGGTGAGCAGCAGCATGGCTGTGAGGGGTCTGGGTTTGGAAATGCGGGTGTCTGCTGTGGAAGGCAGGAGCCTCACCTGAAATGGAAACTGGCCACCATCACCGAGCTCCACGTGCTGGATGTGGCTGGCAACAGGTGAGCAGCATGGCTGTGAGGGGTCTGGGTTTGGAAATACAGGTGTCTGCTAAGGAAGGCAGGAACCTTCCCTGAAATGGAAACTGTAACTTCCCTGGAAACTGTAAACCCCCTTCCTCCTGGAAAATGTAAACTCCCTCCCTCTGAATTGCCGTAAATTTGAAATTAAGGGGCTCTCAGGCAAAGATATGGGAGCAGGGACTAACAGTTCTTTATTAGGGAAGAAAATAAAATAAACAATGCAGTAATACAAAACAAGACTGACAGAGTCAGAACACAGCCTGACACCCTGTGGGTCAGGGTGTTGGTGGCAGTCCCGTTAGAATTGTGGCTGCAGCCCTCCTGAGGTGTCAGGTGTCGTTCTGTTGGAGCAGGGATCCTGTAAAAGTCCCATTGGAATTGTGGCTGCAGCCTTCCTGGAGTGTCAGGTGTGGTTCTGCTGGAGCCAGGGCGATCTGTAGAAATGCAATTGGAATTGTGGCTGCAGCCCTCCTTATTAATTATTAATTGTTTGCTGTTGTTATGAGTGTTCCCCAGGATGAGGCGAGAGATAAGAATTGACTCTTAAGTTTTCAGTAGGCTGATTTATTATTTTATGATCTTATATTAAAAGAAAATTATATACTAAAACTATACTAAATAAAGGGGAAAAAACATTTAAAAACTAACAAAGAATGAATAATAAAAACTCGTGACAGACTCAGAGTCCAACACAGCTAGCTGTAATTAGCCATTAATTACAAATAAGTCGCATGCTAAGTAAACGGTTTACCAAATCACATTCCAAAATAACAAAACACGGAGAAGCTGAAGCTTCTCAGCTTCTTAAGAAAAAAAACCCTAGCAAAAGGATTTTTCATAAAATATCACAGTGACAGGCAGGTGTGGTTCTGTTGGAGCAGGGATCTTGTAGAAAGGTGGAGTTTTCCTCTGAAGATACAGTGGAAGAGGCAGCTGCTCCTCTGGGAATCCAGTATTTTACTAACAAGTTACAAAATAGTTAATTTTTTTCCTATATAAAGTCTTTTAAGGTTAAATTATCTAATTAAGAAATTGTATTTAAATTATTTTTACTTTTAATTTAATAATTAATCACTTAAAGTTTGTAATGTGGGTTTTTTGTTTAATTATAAAATATTACTTAAACTCAGGAAGAAGAAGGTGAAGAAGGACTAGTTGATGTTTTAAAACTTCTATTTTAGCTTTATATATATTACTATAAAACTAATTTTTAAAAATTATAAAACTATTATATACATTTTTGTATTTAATTATTAAATTGTTATTTATATATAAAGTTATATAGAATGTAAAGATTATATAATAAAAACAGTAAATAAAACTAAATTACTAAATTCTAAAATTCTGAATTTTTGACTTTGTGATATCACCTACTTTTAATCAACTGTGTACTTGTAATCTTAGTGTTATCAGTTAATTTTGGTTGTATTTTCTATGGCCTCAGGTCAAATGTAATGTTCTCTTGGGAGTTAGTTTGTTGGTATAGAAAGTTTAATACCCTTAGTATCTAACAGCTAGAGAGGGAGGAGCTGGAGCTGTGTGGGTCCCAGGATCCTCAAGGTAGGAGAGCCCAGGCTAATTGCTGAGGGCTTGAACTATGAACCCTTCCTTTTTTCCCCCTTCCTTTTTCCCCTTCTTTTCCCCTCCCTGCAGATTTTGGGGTTTGTGTCATCAATGCTCAGCTGGTCGGTGCCAAAGCCTCATCCATGGTGTGTGTGTGCCTGGAGCTGTTCTGAGAGCTCCTGTGGTTCTGTTTTTGGGGTTGGTGGTTTTGGGAGCAGTAGGACACTGACCACAGCTTGTGTAGGGAGCATTCTGTACTCGGATCTGTGAGGGCATTGCTTTTCTGTTTGTAAACCTCTCCACACTGTTGGAGGGAGCTGTCCCCTGCTAAAGGCTGGTGAGGATGGGGTACTGCAGCCCGGTCCCACAGCCAGGGACAGAACCAGCTGGGAGCAGGACTGGGGCATCCACAGCAGCTTGCTCAGTCCCTCTCTGCTCAGCTGGGCACTCTGGAGCTGAGATGAAGCTCCTTCCTGACTAGGAAAGTTAACAAGCAGTTGCTCTTCTCTTTTGCAGGCTGCAGAACTTGCCCTTTGCTTTGACAAATCTCAATCTGAAAGCCCTGTGGCTGGCAGAAAACCAGTCCCAGCCCATGCTGAAGTTCCAGACTGAGGATGATGAGAAGACAGGAGAAAAGGTTCTCACTTGCTACCTGCTCCCCCAGCAGCCCTCTCCCAGCCTGGGTAAGAATCTGCAGCACCAGCACAGGCTGCAGAGCCTTTGCTCTGGAGGGGGCTGAAACCTTCTCTGCTGGGCTGGGCTGTCCTTGATGGGATTCCTGTGGCACATCCAGACTCTTGTGTGGATGGATCTGGGGCGCCTTTCCCAGGCTGTCATTGTTAAAACTGAGGAATTGCTTTCTGACAGGTGACAGGGCTCTGCAGCCTCATCTTTGAGTGTTCTGCTTGGATCTGCTGGCCAAGCAGTGACTTTTCATTGTCCTGTCAGCATGCTATTGTGCTGGTGTTCACAGGGGTCCCAGGATGAGGGAGGAGATGAGAATGTTGACCCCATGTTTCAAAAGGCTGATTTATTATTTTATGATATATATTATATTAAAATTGTACTAAAAGAATAGAAGAAAGGATTTCATCAGAAGGCCAGCTAAGAATAGAAAAAGAATGATAACAAAGGCTTGTGACTGACTGAGACAGTCCGAACCAGCTGACTGTGATTGGCCATTAAATAGAAACAACCACATGAGACCAATCGCAGATCCACCTGTTGCATTCCATGGCAGCAGATAACCATTGTTTACATTTTGTTCCTGAGGCCTCCCAGCTTCTCAGGAGAAAAGATCCTAGCAAAAGGGTTTTTCAGAAAATATCATGGCTACAGCTATTCCTGCCTGAATTCTGCCTTTTCCTGCACTCCTTGGGTAAGGAGTGCTTAAGCTGAAGCATCAGACACCTCTGGAGGCTGCTGTAGGTCTGGTGGGAGGTGTACAGAAGATGACAGGATGGTGATGCCACAGCCTTTGTCCTCAAGGCCTCTGATGCCATGGGCAGATACAGCAGAAGCTCTCTCATGGGATAAGAGGCGACCTCCATCCACATCTGCAACCCTGCTCTTCCCAAAAGGAGCTCCCACTGTGTTCCCTTCCTCCCCAGAGAACCTGCTGCAGAACAGCGTGGATGAGAGCTGGACAGACAGCAACTTGAACAGAGTCAGTGTGATCCAGTTCCTGGATGAGCCCAAAGGGGATGAGGATGAGGAGTCTGGAGCTGAGAGACGGGTAAGGCATTCCTGGAGCTTGTTGGCTCCTGTGGGAGCACAGGGACAAGCTGAGCTTCCAGAGATGGAGCCACTGTGGTGTCCATGTTTTACACTGCTGTAGGTGTGTGATTTCCACACTCTGAAGGCTCTTTGGTGCCCAGGCAGGAGGGGAAGGGGATGAATTCCCTGGGATCCATGGTGCAGAGCCATATTTTGAGGCTTTTCTATGGGAGTGGGGCACTCAAAATGTCCAGAGATCCCAGCAGAGCACTGTCAGGGTAAGGTTTTTTCATCCCCACCATGGGGAAAGGCTGCCCAGCCCAATCCAGGCCATCCCCATCCCTCCAAGCATGCAGGCAGTGCAGCCCATTGTCAGGGTTCTTTTGGCCAGGGTCAGGATTAAGTGTGTGAGACAGGATTTCTTGCTGGGACTCGGATGTTTATTAGTTCTTATCCATGCTACAGTCTCACAAACCGTGAGTTCTACAGCACTTCACTCTAACAAACCAGAAAATGGAGCCCCATCTCTCTCTCTCTCTACAAGATCTTTTAAAGGTAAACTGTCCAATTAAGAAATGACACCTAAATTATTTTTACTTTTAATCCAGTAACCAACCACCCATGGCCCACAGTGTGGACTTTTTTATCCAATTACACAAAACCACCTAACCCATGGAGAAGAAGATGAAGAAGGACCAACCTCTGCTCTAAAACCTCCATCTTGCTCTCTATATATATATATTACTATATTCTAAAACCTTTAACTGTAGGGTTTTCACCCTGTGATATCACACACTTCTGTTCAAACTCCACACCCATAATTTTAGTTTTGTCATTCCATTTTGGAAGTTTTCTCCACAGCCTCAGGTAAATGCAGTATTCTCCTGGGGATCAGGGCCTGGCAGCACAGAAAGTCTGAAATTCTCAGCACCCACGGTTCCAGCAGCCCATGCTGTGGAGTGTCCTGTTAGTAAAATACTAAACACTGTCTCAAAACCTGCAAGAGCTGGTTGTGCTTCCAGGGCAGATGCAAAGGCCAGGACAGCAGTTCTCAGTGAGTGTTCTGAGGGTTTCAGTCTCCTGCAGGACTTTGTTCCTTTTTAGCTTATGGAAAGCCATCCTTGAGATCTGAATCCTTCCAGTGAATGGTGTTGGCAGCTGTCCTGGCAATGCGTGTGTGCTGCTGGCATTGGGAGCTTTGGGGATTTTTAAAATTGTTCTCAGCATTGTGACTAGTTTTAGGATGCTGGTTTTCTTGGCCCTCCACCTGAGATGGAACTCTATAAGCAGCACCAATTCTGCTGCATTTGGGCTTGGCAGACCTGTTAAGTCCAGAGGAGTTAGGAGGACATCCCAAGATTTCTCACCTGTGCTCTGGAGGAGTTTCTGTGTCGAGAGTTTTTCATTTACTAAGCCTGAAACACCACTTTAAACTTCCCAGCTCCATCATTCTTCCCAAAGCCCCTGCTAGCTGGAGAGCAGGATGATGGAGAGAGCTGTCAGGGCTCCCTGTCTCTGTTCTTTCCCCATTTCCAGGCTGAGGAAGGCCTGGAGCAGGTCCTGCAGTAGGAGGGGTTTGTGGTGTCCCCTTGGGGCTCTGGATCTGATAAAGGTGTTGCTCACCTGCAGAGGGTCATGGCCTGGTGTCTGGCTTTGAACAGACAGGTGTGTGCTAAGGAAGGCAGGAGCCTCCCCTGAAATGGAAAATGGAAGCCCTCTCCCTCTGAATTGTCATAATTTTGAAATTAAGGGGCTCTCACGCAAAGATATGGGAGCAGGAATAACAGTTCTTTAGTAGGGAAATTAAAAATGCAAATGCAGTAGTACAAACAACAACAAAAAAACCCATTGAAAGAGTCAGAATAGACCTGGCCCCCTGTGTGTCAGGGTGGTGTCCCAGCCCCATCCCATGGGGGCTCAGCCCTCCTGCAGTGCCAGCTGTGGCTCTCCTGCAGCAGGGATCCTGCACAAGGGGGGAGTTTTCCTCTGCAGCTCCAGGGCTGCTGCGGATGGGCCTGGGCTCCTCTGGCAATGCAGGGCAGCAGAAAGCTGCTCCTCTGGCAATGCAGTGGGCAAAGGCTGCTGTGGTGTTCCCAAAGTCAGATTCTTTCCAGGTGGGAATGCCTGGGTGGAGCATCTCCCCATGGGATGATGGAATTTTATCAGCCGTGCAGGGACACTCACTGGCCCAGGAACAGAAGATAAATAATAATTAATGGCCCATGAACAGAAGCTGTCTCCTGGAGGGAGGACTGGCTGTGGAAGAGATAAACTGCCCAATGAACAGCAGATAACTGCCCCACCTCTGACAGATGGTTATAGAATACACACACATCTCACAAGCCAGGAGCCTGGCAGTGCTGGCAGGCTGGAATCCCCTTCCTGAGGGTTTCTCCTTGCAGGGCCTGCAGCGCAGAGCCACCCCTCACCCCAGCGAGCTGAAGGTGATGAAGAAGGTGATCGAGGTGCGGCGCAGCGAGGTGAACGCTGCCAAGGCTGATGCCAACCCCAGCTCCCCCAACTCAGAGGTGAGTGCTGGGCCCTGGGCAGTGCAGAACCACAGAGAGCAGGGGGTTGTGTGGGGTGGTGTTCACAGGGGTCCCAGGACCAGGGAAGAAATGAGAATCTTGGCTCCATGTTTCAGAAGGCTGATTTATTATTTTATGATATATATTATATTAAAATAAAATTATATACTAAAACTAAAAGAATAGAGAAAGTATTTCATCAGAAGGCTTACAAGGAAAGGAAGGAATGGAATGATAATAAAATATAATTAATATTTTGTTATTATAATAAAATAATAAAATCTTGTCACTGACCAGAGAGTCTGAGACAGCTGGGCTGTGATTGGCCATTAATTAAAAACAACCACATGAGACCAATCACAGATGCACCTGTTGCATTCCACAGCAGCAGATAATTATTGTTTACATTTTGTTTCTGAGGCTTCTCAGGAGAAGAAATCCTAGCAAAAGGATTTTTCATAAAATATGTCTGTGACAGTCATGGAATGGTTTGGGTTGGGAGGAACCTTACACATCAGCAAGTTCCACCTCTGTGGCATGGTAAAGACATCTTCCACTGGGAACATCTAGCATATAAAAGGACTGGCTTTTGGGAAAGATTGGGAATGGATTGCCTGGAGAGGTTGGGAATCTGTCTTGAGATGTCATGGGGGGCCTGTGAAACAGAGCAGGAGATAGAACCGGGAGGCAGAGAACAGTGGAAGGGGAGCTGTGTGTGTCAGTACCAATTTTATAGTACAGGGAGAAGAAGAGAAGGCTCTGATATTCCCAGTAAAGAGTGGTGGGGATGGAGCACTTGGAGGAGGCACCTTGCTGCCCTGGAGGGAGCTGGGAATAAATCCCTGCGCAGGAGGGTGCACCCAGTCACATGGAGGGAGCAGAGAAGGGGAAGCTGTGGGCACCCTGAGGAACAGCTGGTTCTGTTGGAGCTGCATTCCCCCCTCACACCATGACTCTGCTCTGGCTCCATGCTGACCACCAGAACCCTTTTCTCAGGAGAAGAGGCTGAGTGCCACGTCCAACCGCAGCGAGGACTCGCACCTGTCCGCCAGCACGGCCTTCGTGGAGGGCAGGGCAGAGGACAGGGACAGGGGCTGGCCCAACGGGCAGCTGCCTGACCTGCACAGGGACCTGCACAAGGACAGCAAGCCCAGGGCCCAGGAGGAGCACAAGGAGCCTGCTGACCACGAGGAGGAAGATGTGGAAGTGGAGTACAATGAGGTACAAGCCTGGGAACTGCTGCAGGGTCGTGAGAAACAGTGAGGGGAGCTGGAAGTTTCAGAGGAGGTGGGAAATAGAGGTGCAGGGAAATGGATGTGGGATTTGGGCATGGCTGGAGGCAGATCCAGGCCGTGGAAGGCAGTGCAAGCAGAGGCTGAGGCAGCTTGTGGGAGCCTGGCTTGCTGTAGGAAATCTGGGGTGGCTGTGAGGGGTTTGAATGCCCTCCATCCCTGGAGCTGACAGAAGAGTGTCTGGGGAAGGTGTGGTTGTGGAAAAAGGCAAGGATGGGGAGGTGGGAATGCATTCCTGCCTTGTGCTGGGCACAGCAGCAGTGCCACTGGCCTGGGGAAGGTTGTGGAAAAAGGCCAAAAGGAAATAGGAATCCATTCCTGCCTTGTGCTGTGCACACCAGCAGTGCCACCGGCCTGGGGAAGGTGTGATTGTGGAAAAAGGCAAGGATGTGTGGAATTGGGAATGCATGCAGTGCCACTGGCCTGGGGAAGGTGTGGCTGTGGAAAAAGGCAAGGATGGGGAATTGGGAATCCATTCCTGCCTTGTGCTGGGCCCAGCAGCAGTGCCACCAGGCTGGGGAAGGTGTGGCTGTGGAAAAAGGCAAAAAGGAAATGGGAATGCATTCCTACCTTCTCCTGGGCACGCCAGCAGTGCCACTGGCCTGGGGAAGTGTGGCTGTGGGAAGAGGCAAAAAGGAAATGGGAATCCATTCCAGCAGTGCCACCAGCTCTGCCTGCGTAGCAGAGGGCTCCCAGGGACAGCAGGTTCTGTGTGCCAGCCCTCTGTCCCCTGGGGCTCACGCTGTGTCTGGGCTCTCCTGTCACAGCCCACCGTGCACTTTGCCGAGGACACGCTGATCCGCAGCGAGGATGAGGATGAGGACGAAGAGCGGCCGTTCCCCGTGGAGAAGCAGAGGCTCATCCGCAAGGACACGCCCCACTACAAGAAACACTTCAAGATCACCAAGCTGCCCAAGCCAGAGGCAGTGGTGGCACTCCTGCAGGGGCTGAACAGCGATGGGGTCCCCAAAGAGGAAGAGGAGCTGGGAGGCTGCAATAATAACACGGAGCCCAGGGATCAGGAGGAAGCGTGGGATGAGGAAGACATAAAGAATGGAGCTCTGTCTGCTCAGCCCTCTGTGAAGGTAAGGTCTTGTGGGGAGGAGGAGCTCACAGGGCTGCAGACCTGCCCCTGCTCCTGTGGCCAGCAGCCAGCTTGATGTGGTGCTGAGGAAGGCTCTGGCAGGAGGCTGCAGCACTGGGGATGTGCTGAGGGTGGCAGGAAGGCTCTGGCAGGGGCTGCAGCACTGGGGCAGAGCTGCAGGTCACAGGGGCTTGTGAGGCTGCCCTAGAGCTGTGCTGTGTGGCTGTGTCTGACACCTCCACTGTGTCCAGGTCCATCAGCCCCATGGCACATGCTGCAGGGACGGTTCTGTCTCACCTCTGGTGGGTTCTGCTGCTCCTTCCAGCCTCCTCCTCCTCACTGCTGGTTGTTGCTGCTGGTTCCTCCACACAGGAGGATGAGCTTTGTCCCTGTGTGGATTCAGTCTTAGACTGGCACTTGTTGGTACAGTGCTTCCTGGAGCATGTCAGTGCAGCCAGGAGTGTGCCCTTCCCTGTGCTGCCACCCAGGCACAGCCTGAGGGAGGCTGCACTGGGATTAGGGCAGCTTGGGCTCTGAAGTTTGGCCTTACTGGTTATACTGGGGCTTAAGGGATGGGGGGTCCTGGGCTCTCCTCAGCTGAACCACCATGTCTGGCTGGGGGCACACAGAGGTTCCTGCCTGAGGAGGTTCCTCACAGTGGAGTGGGGATACATGGATGAGGGACTCCTCATGAGGTCAGCCCAGTTCTCACCCAAGGGTTTGAGGATTTTTTTGAGTTGTGTTTGGTGGGCGGAGGTCAGGATGTGGCTGAGTCTCCATCCCAGTCTGACATCAGCAGATCTGAGGGTGACATGTGTGTCTGTGGAAGATGCTGGAATGCTTCTGCTGTAACTGCACCTGCTCCAGGTGCTGGGGTCATTCCCATCCCTTCTGGAGCTCGGGTTGCCCAGGGAAAGGTCCTGTCCCTCACTTTCCCTCAGTGGGTGCTTGCCTTGCTCTGTGTGAGCCAATGCAGCTCATCTTGTGCTCCCTGGGGGTAAGGCCACTTTTCCCACTGCTGGTGAAGTCCCTCAGAAGGAATGTTAAGCTGTCCCAAGTCCCCTTCATCCAGGACCCATCATCCTCACCTGAAAAGGTCATTTCAGCTGGGCACTGAGCCGAGGAGGCACTGCCCCACTGTGCTGCCTGCCCAGGGGTGGGAACCTGTCAGGAATGACCCTGGCTGCCAGCTCAGCCTCTGCTGGGGCTCAGCTCTCCTCCCTGGGCTGGCATGGATGCCTGCTCCGTTTCTGGGCTGTGTGCCAGCAGCGGGGATGGATGCAGGGAGCAGGGTCCCTGGGCAGGAGGTGCACTGAGGAGGAGGCAGCTGAAGCCTACAACCAGAGGGTTTTGTTGCAAGGGCAGTTGGTTTTCAGAAGAAATCCTGAGGTTTCCTGCGCTTGAGAGCAGGATCCCAGGTGCCTGTCAGGGGGTGCTTTTGCACCAGAGAAAGGGATTGGTGCAGTTATGTTTGGGACTGCAGTTGCGTTTGGGGCTGCTTTTTTGCAGTTGTGTTTGGGACTGCAGTTGTGTTTGGGACTGCTTTATAGCTTTTTTGCATTTGTGTTTGGGACTGCTTTTTTGACTTTTTGCAGTTGTGCTTGGGACTGCAGTTGTGTTTGGGACTGTTATTTTTGGTTTTTTGCAGCTGTGTTTGGGACTGCAGTTGTGTTTGGGACTGCTTTTTTGCATTTTTTGCAGTTGTGTTTGGGACTGCTCGTTCCTGTGCAGCAGCTTGTGGCACCACAGGCTCCTCGGTGCTTCCTCCTGTGTTTAACCCTTCCTGTTCCCAGAGTGACCTGGAGGGGATGAGGTCAGCCTGTGGTGACCCTCAGGGTGCCAGCATGGCCAAAGCCTGGCCTCAGGGGTGCCCTTGGCAGGGCTGGCTGGCACCTGGCACTCTGAGGACCCATGAGCAGCCCTGCTGGGGTGCTGAGCAGGGCTGGGGGCTGCTCTGGGGCTGAGGGTCAGCTCTGGAGCTGTGCTGTGAGAGGGCTCAGCTGTGGAGCTCTGGGGGTCAGCAGTGACTCGGGGAGCTCTGGAGCTGAGCAGTGACCCAAGGAACTCTAGAGTGGCCCTAGGAGCTGGTCAGCCCCAAAGCTCCTGAGCTCAGCAGTGACTCTGGGAACTCTGGTGCTGAGCAATGACACCAGGAGCTCCAGAGCTGAGCAGTGACCCCAGGAGATCTGGAGCTCAGCAGTAACCTTGGGAGCTCCAGAGCTCAGCAGTGACTCTGGGAGGTGGATCAGCTCTCTAGCTGTGGAGCTCAGCAGTGACTCCAGGAGCTGAATCAGCCCCAGGAGCTCTGGAGCTCAGCAGTGACTCCTCTGGGAGCTCTGGAGCTCAATAGTGACCCCAGGAGCTGGTCAGCTCCAGAGCTCAGCAGTGACTCCTCTGGGAGCTCCTGAGCTCAGCAGTGACCCCAGGAGCTGGATCAGCCCCAAAGCTTCGGAGCTCAGCAGTGACTCCTCTGGGAGCTCCAGAGCTCGGGAGCCAGCCCAGCTGTGGCCCAGTGCGTGTGTTGGGTGGTGGTGGTGGTTGTGGTGGTCGTGGTGGCGGGTTTGGTCGATGCTCCACTAATCCGCATGCCTCTTTGCTGGTTCCTGTCCTAACAGGGGGTGTCGTTTGATCAAGCCAATAATCTGCTGATTGAACCTGCTCGCATTGAGGAGGAAGAGGTCTGTACCACTCCTACTGTTCTCTCTCTGCCAAAAATCACCCAGCCTGCTTGATTTGCTTCCCAGCCTCACCCGTTGTTGTACGGGGACTCTGATCTCTCTGGGTCAAGTGGCTTCTGGACCTGGCTGATCCCAAACACAATGATTGTTTCCTCCTTGCTTTCCCCCTTTCCTCCTTTCCCGGCCTTGAGGTGAGAGTGGCTGCTGCAGAGAAGGAGTGAGCTGGAAATGATGTAAAAACCAAAGGGCCTCAGGTGGGAAGGTCAGTTCCTATTTGCTGCGTGTTGATAGAGAAGTGGGGTTGAACAAATGGATATTTCTGGACGTGTGGGTAACCCCGGAGGAGCAGAGACCTTGAGAATCAGCCAAGTGTTGTGTACTGACCCTTTGATAAAAAGAGGGTCTCACTCAGGGCACTGTGCCCCTGCCTGGGGAAAGGACTGGAGCCAATTTGTGCATCTCCTGCAGCCTGCCCCAAATCTCTTCAAGGATTACATGCAGCATGAGGTGTCAGGAAGGGGCAGGTGGCATCTGAGGGACCTGGCATGGGGATGGTGATTATGCTCAGGGTAAAAATCCTCTGGCTGTGAGCAGTTTCCTGCGTTTGTCTGCAGGCTCTCAATGCCTGGCCAGTGCCTGGCCCACGGGTCAGCAGCTCTCTGCAGGCAGGTTTCCCAGGAGCTGCTGTACAGCATCCCTGCTGACACTTGCATGGGGATTTCTCCCCTGGGACAGGCAGTACAGGGCCAGCAGAGCCGAGTGCTGGGCAGGGTGTCTCTGAGAACTTGGCTCTGCTGTTCCCTCAGGTGTGAAACTGAGATCTTTCCTGGTTTTGGAGTAAGGCTTTCCAAGTGGGAGGTGACAAATCCTTTCCACCCAGGCAGAACACGAGCTGGCTCAGGTGTTGTGGAGGGGTGGAATGTAAGAGAACAGTGCAGAAGGCAGTCTCACACCTGAAGAGTTGCAGCTGTACTAATCACCAAAGATCAGGAACAGACCTGCCCTTAAGAGGCCACAGCTGTGTCCAATAAGAAGAAGAGTGCTACAGAAGAGGGGGTTAGCTGGGTGAGGAGAGGGTTGGAGTCAGTTGGCTGTGCTGTGAAGAGGGTTGGAGTCAGTTGGCTGTGCTGTGAGGAGAGTTGGAGTCAGTTGGCTGTGCTGTGAGGAAGAAGGAGTCAGTGCTGTGAGGAGATGCCCATGAGAAATCACTGAGAAGGTATAGAAGATTTACAATAAGATGACTACAAGGTGTAGTCTCCTGTTAGCGCATCCTGAATATTTCATCTGTCTCCATCTTTAGGTCCCTGAAAACCACTTGCATTTCTCTTGTCCCAATGAAACTTGCATTTCTCTTCTGTGTAATGTTCTGATCCTGGAGGTCTTTTCCAGCCTCAGTGGTTCTGTGCTTCCTGGGTGTGGCTGGTGTGAGGCTGCCCCAGGCTGGCTCTGGTGTTCCCTCAGCACAGACCTGTTCCCATATTGAGGAAAATGTGGCTGTGCAGCTCACAAGGAGCTGGAGATCTCCCAGGCTGGTGGTTGGAGTCACCCAAGAGCAGCCCAGCTTTGGGAAATTGTTTGGGAGAGAATACCTGATTGTCCTGCAGCCCTGGGCAGTGCTCAGCAAGGAACCTTGCACGAGAGCAGGTTGCTCCATGCCTGCCCAGCCTGCCCTTGAACACTTCCAGAGGTCATCTGCCTGCTGCTCCAGGGATGATTCCTTGAGAGGAACCATGGGGTGATGGAGCTGAGCAGAGAGCCTTGGGCCCTTGAGCAGCAAGGTTTGTTCAGTATACTGCTGTCACATTTCTTATATAATGTAATACAATCCTGGGAGAGGAGGCACTGCTGATTCCTGACTGTTCCTTATCCCTGAACCATGGCTGTGAGCTGGAGACTGATCTTGTTGGAGCAGAACTGGAGAGACACACCCAGCTTGCTCCAGCCCCAGCGTGGGGCACTCCCAGAGCTGCTCTTGGTGCCAGGAGAATAACTTTGTTGGAATATGGGATGCCCTGTGCTGCAGTGCAGAATAACTTTGTTGGAGTGTGGGATACCCTCTGCTGGTGCAGTAGAATAACTTTGTTGAATTCTGGGGTACCTTCTGCTGCAGCAGGAGAATAACTTTGTTAATGTGTGGGATACCCTGTGCTGAGTTGAGGGAGAGAATGTAAGAAAATAAAGATAGTGTAGAAGGTAATCTCACACCTGAGGAGTTGCAGCTGTACTAATCCCCAAAGATTAGGAAGGGCCTGAATTTAATAGGTCACAGCTGTGTCCAATAAGACAAGTGATACAAAAGAGTGGGTTAGCTGGTGGTGAAGAGCTTTGGAGTTTGTTGTACTGTGAAGAGTTGGAGTTTGTTGGCTGTGCTGTGATGAAGGAGGAATCAGTGCTGTGAGGAGGTGCCCATAAGAAATCACCAAGAAGGTGTAGAACTTTTGAAATAAGATGACAACAGTGCTGCAGCAGAATAACTTTGTTATAGAGTGTGGGATACCCTGTGCTGCAGCAGCAGCAGAATAACTTTGTTAAAGTAACTTGTGGGATAGCCTGTGGTGGATATCTGGGTTCCTGGGCTGGTTCTGTCCTAGGGTTTGGTCTCCATCCTCCTGTACCTGGCAGAGTGGCTGTGCTGGATTTAGAGAGGCTCTGAGAGGAGAAAAGCAGCGTTCAGTGCCTGTTTGAGGTTAGACATGAGCTCTCTTTTCAGGTGGTTCTGATGGAACAGCCTGGAAAGCTGCTGGGCAGGTTGCGGAGCAGTGGAAGGAGGGTCCCAAGGTTGCAGCGCAGTGGAAGGAGGGTCCCAAGGTTGCAGCGCAGTGGAAGGAGGGTCCCAAGGTGCAGAACAGTGGAAGGAGGGTCCCAAGGTTGCAGAGCAGTGGAAGGAGGGTCCCAAGGTTGCAGCGCAGTGGAAGGAGGGTCCCAAGGGTGCACAGAGCAGTGGAAGGAGGGTCCCAAGGTGCAGAACAGTGGAAGGAGGGTCCCAAGGTGCAGAGCAATGGAAGGAGGGTCCCAAGGGTGCACAGAACAGTGGAAGGAGGGTCACAAGGTGCAGAGCAGTGGAAGGAGGGTCCCAAGGGTGCACAGAACAGTGAAAGGAGGGTCCCAAGGGTGTGCAGAGCAGTGGAAGGAGGGTCCCAAGGTTTCAGAGCAGTGGAAGGAGGGTCCCAAGGGTGCAGGAACAGTGGAAGGAGGGTCCCAAGGGTGCAGGAACAGTGGAAGGAGGGTCCAAGATTGCAGCGCAGTAGAAGGAGGGTCCCAAGAGTGCACAGAACAGTGGAAGGAGGGTCCCAAGGTCCAGAACAGTGGAAGGAGGGTCCCAAACTGTGTTCCAGTGGCCAGGGCTGCTCTGCTGTAGCAAAGGCTGGTACCATCCACAGCCTTGGGTGTGCCCAGCCTTAACCCATGTCCTGCAGAGCCCCTGCAGGGGCAGGAGGTGCAGAGGGCTCTGTGCTGCCAAAGCTTCTGCTGCTGGAGACATGGACAGGATTTTGTGTCTCACTCTGCCCAGGGACAGCAGGAGCTGCCTTTCCACTCCCTGGGAAGGAAAAAAGGTATCCAGAGGTGCTGGATGTCTTTGCTGCTGCTGCTCAGGTGTCACATCCTGTTGCTCTGCAGGCAGGGAAGGAGCCTGATCCTGTGGAAACTACTCAGGAATGGCACCATTTGTGTTGGAATGCCAGCCTGAAGCCTGGCACCTGCTAGGATCTGCCAGCAGCAGATGGGACAGCACAGCCTGGGGTCCTGGAGCATCCTGTGCTCAAAGGGTTCAGGTTTGGGAAAGGCTCCACAGGGACTGGGGAGCACTGGGATGTGCTGGGAGCCATCCTGAGCTCAGACTCAGCTGTGGAAGGGCCAGCACAGGGACTGGGAGCACTGGGATGTACTGGGAGCCATCCTGGCTCTCTGCCTGTCCACACACATGGAGCCCTTCCTCTTGCTCTGGTTTTGCATTTATGGGGTGAGTGTGTGCTGCATCAGGGCATTGTCACACTTGGAATTCTTATCTAGCAGATTTGATTTTCTCATAACGTGGCCCCTAAATTTTAAACCCAGAAAAGTTTAATGAACCTCTTGTGTAGTGCAGGAGAGGTGACATCACCTGTGTTAGCTCACCTGGCTTGGCTGGAATATGACAGAGTGGAGTGGTTTTGATATTAAAAAGAAGATACAACACTCCCATTTCTCTTATTTAATTTTTAAGGATATCAAAGTTCCTATTGAGAAAAGAAAAATGTGCCATATTTTCTCCTTTAATTTGTCTGGCTTTTAATGTATTCCCATCACAATGTTTTTATTACTTTTTTCTACTGGGTTGAAGGGTCCTCAGTGTTCTTTATGGAATCATAGAGTGGCTTTGGATTAGAAGGGACCTTTGAAATGTAGCCCCCTGCCATGGGCTGGGGCATTTTCCACTACCCCAGGTTGTTCCCTGCCCTGTCCACCCTGGCCTGGAACTCTGCCAGGGATGGGGCAGCCACAGCTTCTCTGGGCCATGGTTCTGAGACCTTTCCAGGCTGTAACACTCTGGTTTGGGGGTGGGTTTGTGACCTCAGAATGGGTTTGTGACCTGAGCTGTGTTTGTAACCTGGGGTGGGTTTGTGACATTGAGGTGGGTTTGTGACCTCAGGGTAGGTTTGTGACATTGGACTGGGTTTGTGACCTTGAGCTGGGTTTGTGATCTCTTCCTGTAAATGTTCAACCTCACCCATGCACCTGTGTCAAGGACAGGGACACGAGTCACCCCCAAAGTGTCAGAGATTGAGGACTGATTTATGTGGCTCCTGCTTGTTCCCCATCACTGATCCCTGCTCAGCTGCAAGTTTTGCCTGATCCAGAGTTCTCTGGGGACCAAGGAGCAAAGTGTGCAATGACTCTCACACAAATGCAGTTCCCCTTGCCTGCTCCAAGAGTGGGGCAGGATCATTTTGGTTCTGCTCTGCCACACAATCATCTCTTTGGCCTTCACAGAGAGAGCAGAAAGCAGCAGGGAAGGGGCTGATGGAGTGAAAATTGCACATTTAAACACAGTGCTACAGCAAATCCAGGTCTCCCCTCTGCGCTGGGCAGGGCTTTGCTGCTTGGGGCCAGGGTTATGTGCAAGAGTCAGGCATTGCAATAACCCCCACAGCAATCACAGGGGCTGGGACATTTACCTGCCCTAAAGCTGCTCCCTGTGTGCTGCAGTGAGCTCTGAGTGTCACTGAGGAGAGCAGGAGCTCCCAGCCAGTTCCAGGATCACACTGTGGTGGGAAACAATCCCCAGCTGGGCACTGGGCACACTGGGACAGGCTGGGAGAGAGAGTTCAGCTGGAAAGGGGCTGTGCTCAGCTCAGGAGCTCCCAGCCAGTTCCAGGACCCTGGGACACACTGGGGCAGGCTGGCATTTCTGGAGTTGAGCTGGAAGAGAGCTGTGCTCAGCTCAGGAGCAGCAAAGCTCAGTTTGCAGGGAAGATAACAGATGATTTAGAAGGAAGTGCTGAAGTCAAATCTCCTATCAGGACTGGCAACCCAACATTATACTCTGGTTAATAAATCAGTCAAACTTTTCATTAAATACAGCTTGTTTCATCCTGTTAGCAGTGTGTACACACACAGATCCCTCCTCCAGGGAGAACCCCAAAACTTCTCCATATTTCTGCTTCTGGAATCATCAGAAAACTTACTTTTAATCTGTCATTTGTTAGATCATGGTTTTCATTGTAGTTTATCTTGTGCAATCTCTTCCCTGCTAGCTGACCCATTGCCTGCTTGTCTTTGGTGTAATTCTATGGACCCCAGTCCTGACTTCTTCCAGCCTTCCTTTTGCTGGATTAGAGAAACCAAGTTTCCATGGTAAGAGGGATTTCCATTTATTCCCTGCGTTTTCTTTCACCTGATCTGCCTGAGCTCAGGGTTGGTGGCTATAGACAACATGAGAGAGTTTATCCAGACCTTGGTCCACTGATTTCCATGCTTGTTTTTCCATTTCAAACAAGGCAGTTCCTGCTCCTGCATGGGAATTTCTCTTTGTTCTTACCTTTATTGCACCTTTAGCTTTTCTTCCTGTGTCCTTTGGAGAGGCTTGGCCTCTAAACAAGGGGCACTCAGAGATGTCTCTGCCTGTTTGTTCTGAGGCAGGTGAGGCCAGGTTTAATGGAATTTTTCCATGTATTCCACTGCTCCTTGGATAAATGTTCTCCTCCTTCAAGGCCTGCCCTGAGCAGCACAGCTTTGAAGTAGGTTTTGGTAGAGTTGTAAACTCCCAGTCTTTACAGCCTTGTAATTGTGTGTTAAATGATGGGTAAAAGGGCCTTTAGAACAGTCTGAAACTGCTGGGCTGAGAGCAGTCTCCAGTGGAATTTTATAGTGGAAAATACAGTTCAAAAAATGGCTGCTCCAGGGATTTCACTGCACAGGAAGGGTCAGTAAGAGCAGGAATAAAAACTCTGTGCTGCTGAAGAGATGAAATGGGATGTGTTCTGGTGTTACCTGTCCCAGATGAACCTGGGGGTAGGTTTTTGTCCTGTTTCTGGTTCTGGAATGGTTTGAGGATTGGTAGCTTTTGATAATGCTTTTTATTTCTCTCTAAGCATTTGAGTGTTATCATTTCCAGGGAGACCCTGTCCTGCTGCATTCCATAGTTTGGCCAGGCCAGATCCTTGCAGGATTCTCTTCTTTTTCTGTCTCTGTGGCCCTGACAAAGCTGGCTCCCAACTGTGATGAGAAGGAAGTGCCAGCTTCCTAAGTGCCACTCTCTGTATTTCATTAATGAAATAACTCATCCTGGAGTCTCATTTTGTGTGGTTCATTAATGAAATAACCAATCCTGGAGTCCCATTTTGTGTAGTTCATTAATGAAATAACTCATCCTGGAGTCCCATTTTGTGTGGTTCATTAATGAAATAACCAATCCTTGAGTCCCATTTTGTGTAGTTCATAATGAAATAACTGATCCTGCAGTCCCACTCTATGTAGCTCATTAATGAAATAACCAATCCTGGAGTCCCATTTTGTGTAGATCATTAATGAAATAACCTATCCTGGAATCACAGAGCAGCCCAGGGGCCTGGACAGCCCCAGGGCTTTGAGGGAAGGAGCCCTGGTGAGGCTCTCAGCCCCAGCCTGTCACAGCCAGGGCTGTGGAGCCTGTCCCAGTGGAGGATTGCTGTCACTGCAGACATTTCTCCCATGCCCCAGGATGAAGTCAGGCCTTTATACAGACACACATCATCACTGATGTGGATGTGGATCTGCAGCCCTGGCACACACACAGCTGTCAGAGGGGGGCTCACGTGATGTGTGAATGTTCTCATAGCTGTAGGAGCCCTGGGTTTTGTTGATGCTGCAAATGTGACCATATTCCCTGTTCCAAAAAGGCATCCTGGCTTCCTTCTCCCTTTGGGAAATGTGGTCACTGTCCTCAGGTGTCCTGGGGAAGGGATGTGCAGGAGCAGAGCAGCACTCTGAGCATGGCAGGTCCCTGTACCATCTGCTCCCAGTGCTGCTGTCCCCAGTGGGACTGTGCCTGTCCCTGTCCCTAATGGGGCTGTGGCAGTCCCTGTCCCCAGTGCTGCTGTCCCCAGATCAGGGACTGTGGCAGGTTCCTGCTCTCAGTGGGGCTGTGGCAGGTCCCTGTCCCTTCCTTTGCTGCTGTCAAAGATCTCCTTTGGGGTTCTGTGCTTTGCACTGTGTTTTGTTTTGCGCTGCTTTTGTGGAGTTGCTCAGTGGAGTGAAGTCAGTGAAGTGCTCACACTCCCCTGCCCTGTGCCCCCCATCTCTGCCCTGGAAGGGCTCAAACTCCCCTGCCCTGTGCCCCCCATCTCTGCCCTGGAAGGGCTCAAACTCCCCTGCCCTGTGCCCCCCATCTCTGCCCTGGAAGGGCTCAAACTCCCCTGCCCTGTGCCCCCCATCTCTGCCCTTGAAGGGCTCAAACTCCCCTGCCCTGTGCCCCCCATCTCTGCCCTTGAAGGGCTCACACTCCTCCTGCCCTGTGCCCCCCATCTCTGCCCTCCTGGTACCCTTTTGAGAACTGAACCCCCTGGAACAGGGGAAGGAATCATATCAGAGCCAGGAAACCTCCAGCCCATGGCCAGGGGCTGCTCTCCTGCCAGGGCTGCTTTCCTTTGTGTTCCTTTCCCACTGCCTGGGGTTAATTTATCTCTCAGCAGCCAGTCCCATCTCCCTTTTGCTCACTGTTATTTTCAGCCTGTCTCTGTGTCCCCATGAGCTGTCAGTGACCAAAGCCAGACAGATTTAGCTCTTCTCATCTTTCCTGGTCAATCAGTGCCTCCTGCTCTTCCCTGTCCCAGCTCTGTGCACCCAAGCTGAGCAGAATCCCAGAGTTATTCAGGTTAGAAAAGATCTCCAGGACCATCAAGTTCAACCTCTGACTGATCCACACCTTGTCACCAGCCCACAGCCCTGAGTGCCACATCCAGTCATGCCTTGCACACCTCCAGGGATGGTGACTCTGTCACTCACTTAGCAGCCAATGCCTGTGACCCTTCCTGGGGAGAAATTCTTCCTGATGTCCAGCCTAAACCTTGAGGCTGTAGTGTGACAGTTAAACCAGTGTGTTGTGTCATATTGCACTGACTGAACGTGTGCCAGAGCACAGTGACAGGAGCTGAAGGGGCCCAGACCCAGCAGGACAGAGGGATCTTCCCCTGGTGGGTGCTCAGCTCCTGGCACTCTGTGGGTCATGTTCATGCCCAGGTATGAGGCACCATGGGGCTGCCATCCATGGTTCTGTCTGATCCTCTCTCATTCCTTTTATGCATTTCAGTCCCACAGAATCTAGTGGCAATCAATTATAAATTCACTTGAGCTTTACATCCAAAAGTGTTTTTTAAGCTTGCCACTGATATTTAATTTGGTATCTTACTGAGTTCCACTGAATATCCCTAATTCTTTTGTGATTACAAACATGGAATAACCATCTCCTATAAAGTTATTAATGCCATGAAAAGGTAAAAAGGGTCTATCTCCCCCTCCTGAATTGGAAGGCCCCCCCAGCCTCCCCTCATATGGAATTATTTCAATTCTTTCTGCTTTAGAATAAAGCCACACCTGACAGATCTTGACAGAGCCCAAATTCTTGTTTCTCTCCTGATGGCTCTTACCTGGTTCTTTCTTGGAGCACAGCTTCCATGTTCTGCACAAGTCTGCTTGTGCAAAAGTGAACCTTCACTTCATCAGCCAATTCTGGAGTCTTCTCAGGATGAAATAGTTTGGCTTTTGAGGGACCTGGTTTTCATAGAATTCAGCTGTTCCTCATGAAAGCCATTTGGTATCTGCTAAGAGCCACATTTGCCCCTCAGTTACTGCTGGAGTGGTGTCTGGGTGAGGAGCTGATGGTCACAGGAATCCCCCTGGGTCTCAGAGTACAAAAAGCCCAGAATTTCGGAAATGCTCTATAAGGATCTCAGGCAAATGTTGGGACTCTTGAACACAAGTTGTCCAGCCCTCTTGATTTTTGAGAAGGTTGTTGATGATATTTTATGGATTCTTCAGCTGCTGTTGAGGCGGGATTGCTCACCTTCACATGGCAACTGTCCCTTGTCACATGTCTGTCCCAACATAAATCCAAATCACTTATTGCAGTGTGCATTTCCTGTGTCAGTGTGACAGTCTCAGATAAATCTTTTGGGACATGTAAACACCAGGATTGGGCACTGAGAGTCGGGGATTCTGTCTGTCCTAACATAAATCCAAATTATTGCAGTGTGCATTTCCTGTGTCAGTATGACACTCTCAAATCTTTTGGGACACATAGATGCCAGGATCGGGCACTGAGAGTCAGGGAATCAATCAGGTTGGAAAAGACCTGTAAGAACAGCAGGTCCAGCCATCAACCCAGCACCACCACCATGTTCATCACTAAACCATGTCCTCAGGTGCCATATCCACATGGTTTTTGAACACTTCCAGATATGAGGACTCCACCCCTGTCCTGAGCAATCCATGTCAGGGCTGGACAGCCATTTACAGTAAGGAATTTTCCCAGTATCCCATCTAAACCACTCCTGGTGCAGCTTGAGACTGTTTGCCCTTGTCCTGTCCCTTGTTCCCTGGGAGCAGAGCCTGACCCCCACCTGGCTCCACCTTCCTGGCAGGGAGCTGTAGAGACTGAGATGGTCCCTCCTGAGCCTCCTTTCCTCCAGGCTGAGCCCCCACGAGCTGCCTCAGCTGCTCCTGGTGCTGCAGGCCTTTCCCCAGCTCTGTTCCTGGCTCTGGGCTTGCTGATGCCCCTCAGTGTCTTTCTGGTTCTTAGGGGGCTCCAAACTGACCCCAGCTGTGTGCATCCACTCGTAGAACCATTTATAAATTGGTGCCTTTCCATCTTCTGGATGTGAAGCCCTTGAGCCCCACTCCTGTGGGTGTGTGTGGAGGAAGAACTTGGTCTTTCAGCAGCTCTAAGCTTTGTCCCTTGAGTTCTGTCCTTAAATGCCTCCAGCTCCTGCTCTTCCCTGTCCCAGCTCTGTGTGCCCAAGGTGAGCAGAATCCCAGACTTATTTAGGTTAGAAAAGACCTCCAGGACCATCAAGTTCAACCTCTGACTGATCCACACCTTGTCTCCAGAGCCCTGAGTGCCACATCCAGTCCTTCCTTGCACACCTCCAGGGATGCCATGGTTGGTGCCTGCCGTGCCCCTGGCAGGCTGCAGGGATCCTCAGGGATGAGTTGCAGGGCACAGCAGCAAATTCGGACTGCCCCAAATCTGCTGGGCAGCCCCCAGATGTCCCTGGCTCTGCCTGAATCTGTCCAGTGTGCAGCAGCTCTGGTGTGTGCAGCTACTACTGAAAGCTGGGAATTCCTACAGGAGCACTGAGTCTGGTAACAGAGAAGGGTGGGTGGGTGAGCTTTAAGGTCCCTTCCACCCAAACTGTGAAAAACGCCAATCGCTTGTTTTTAAAATGTTAAAAGTTTAATAGTAATTAAATGGTTATAAAAATAGTAATACAATTAGAGTAATAATAATTTGGACAATTTGAATTAGGACAGTATGAGACAATAAAGACAAAGAGTTACGAACAGTCCGGGTACCTTTTCAGGGCAGCATGAACCCGAAAAAGGACGCCCGTTAACAGAGGATTAACCCTTAAAAGCAGCAGCCTGTTGCATATTCATACACCTCATCCATGATGCATAAATTGCATTCAAACACAGGATTCTGTCTGGGCAGTGTCAGCTGCTTCCTCTGAATCCTGACAGCGCCTTTGAGGTGGGAAGAAGTTCATTTCTTCTGATAATGGAGCAATGAATTCTCTTTCTCTGAAAGATTCAGGTGTCCTGTGGCTGCTATCTCGCTGCAAGTCCTTTCTTTAAAAAAAACATCCTACAAAGCATAGTTTGTATTTTAACATTTTTTATAACCTAAAACTATATTTAACACACTACTTAAGAGAATTAATACAGCATTACTTTCTAACACAACACATATAATACTCATTTTAATATTTGGGAAAAGCCAATGATAAAATACATGCATTTTTCACCCAAACCATTCCATGATTCCATGTTAAAAGACAGTTACACCAAAAGCCATACGAGAACTGGGTTGAGGTGGCCCTGGGTCATGCTTGGTGTGTCCCCAAAGAGGCACAGGGTGGAACTGCTTCCCTGGGTGTGTTTGGTGTGTCCCCAAAGAGGCACAGGCAGGATGTGGAACAAGCTGAGGTGCACAAGGGATGAAACTGCTGGGTGTATTTGGTGCCACTGATGGTGAATGGGTTCCCAGTGGGATCCCAGGGTGAAGGATGGCAGTGTGGCCATGTTCACAGAGGTCTCAGGTTGAGGGAAGAGACGAGGATCTGACTCCATGTTTCAGAAGGCTGATTTATTATTTTATGTTATATATTATAATAAAACTATACTAAAAGAATAGAAGGAAGGATTTCATCAGAAGGCCAGCTAAGAATAGAAGAAGAAGGAATGATAACAAAGGTTTGTGGCTGGGACAGAGAGTCCCAGCCAGCTCACTGTGCTTGGCCATTAATTAGAAACAACCACATGAGACCAATCACAGATGCACCTGTTGCATTCCACAGCAGCAGATAACCATTGTTTACATTTTGTTCCTGAGGCCTCCCAGCTTCTCAGGAGGAAAAATCCTAAGGAAAGGATTTTTTATAAAAGATGTCTGCGACATGGCAGCTCAAAGTGTGGCAGCTTTTCCAATTTCCCCACTTTCCCCTGGCGCTGCAGCACTTTTCCTGCAGGGCTGTTCCCTGCTGAGGACCTGGGAGCATGGTGTGCTCTCCATGAAGGTTTGTGCTTTCTGCAGAGGGAGAAGCACTGAGTTTTGGTGAAAATCAGCTCAGATCAGATCATCTGAGAGGGGCTGTGGGTGGGTCCCTGTCTTTGGGGGAAAATACAAAAAGGGTAAAGTACACAAAGGATAAAATGCCCTTTGAAATCCATGGCAGGAGCAATGGCAAGGAGGGAGCTGAGCTGTCCCTGCTGGGGCAGCTCTGTGCTCTGGTTTCAGTGGTTTCTGTGTGGTTTTGTGGCAGTCCCAGAGCAGCCTTAGGAAAGAGGGACTTGGGGGAACAAAGAGCTTCAGGGTTTAGAGCCAGAAACAGCCTGAGCTGCACCTTGAAGGGCCATTCCAGGCTGCTGGATCCAGGTCCTTCTTCTTGAGGTTCATGCCTACTCAAACATCCATCCAACCAATCTCACCACACTGGCTTTTGTGTGATTTTCTTGGGAATTTGAAATCTTTTCAGCCTACATATACTCATATATAATTCAAGCTCCTCTGCTGCAGTTGTCCCAGCATTTTTAATCTGGCTTGTTTTCTCCTTGGGGTTTTGCTTTTCACATTGATGGACAGAAGGTTCCTCCCCATCAGGCCAGTTGGCTTTTCTAGCAGGTTTCTCCCTATTTCTAGACTGGTTTGCTGAATTTGAGGGGTGAAATCCAGGGGGTTTCTTGTGAAATCCAAGGGGTTTGTGGCATACCTCTCTGTTAGTTTACAGCATCAGCTTCCCATGCAGCTGGAAGTGACATTCTGTGACCAGTGACATCAGACAGTCCTCAATCATTATCCAAAACCATGATCCTGTCCAATGGATCTGGGCCCTGACCAGACCTGGGAAACACCAGGATCCTGCTCTTAGACCAGTCTGTAATCCCTGCCTGAAGCCTTGGTTTGCTGTAATTCCTGCAATCCCTGCCTGAAGCCCTGGTTTGCTGTCCTGTAATCCTTGCTTTGCTGACATTCTTGTAATCCCTGGTTTGCTGTAATTCTTGTAATCCCTGCCTGAAGCCCTGGTTTGCTGTCATTACTGCAATCCCTGGTTGGCTGTCATTTCTTTTTTGCTATAATTCCTGTAATCCCTGCCTGAAGCCCTTGTTTTACTGTCAATCCTGTAATCCCTGCCTGAAGCCCTGGTTTGCTGTCATTCCTGTAAATTCCTGCAATCTCTGCCTGAAGCCCTGGTTTGCTCTCATTCCTGTAATCTCTGGTTTGCTGTCATTCCTGCAGTCCCTGCCTGAAGCCCTGGATTGCTGTCAATCCTGTAATCTCTGCCTAAAGCTCTGGTTTGCTGTCATTCCTGTAAATTCCTGTAATTCTTGCCTGAAGCCCCGGATTGCTGTCAATCTTAGAAACGTTTGTGTTGAACATAGAATTACACAATTTCCTGATCACCAGGATCCTCAAGTCCAGCTTCTGGCCCTGCACAGAACAACCCCAAAAATCCTCCCATGTGCCTGGGAGCATGGTCTGAGCACTCCTTGGACAGTACAGCTGTGAGTCTTCAGAGCATTTCTAGAGTCCAGTGAGTCTGGGTGGAAAAACAAGGGTTTTTTAGTTAGTCCCTAATAGAATCATGGAAGAAGCATTGTCTGGTCAGGAGCTGGTTTGAGTTGGGCTGTCTTGGTGCTGTCTCCTCACCACCCCATTTCTGTCTCGATTGGGTATTCCAAAACTTGGAATTTGACTCAGTTTCTGGCTCTTGCACAGTGAGGTGATGGCAGGTCTGGAACCAGGGATTTCCCTGGGATGATCCCTCAGTGTTCTGCTGTGCTGTAATCTGGGCACCAGAGGAGCTGGCCGAGCAGAGCACTCAGCTTGTCCCACATTTCCTGCAGGGGATTTTGGTTTGGGTTTTGTTTTAGCCTTAGCAGAACATGTGTAGGGGGATACAGTATGGGTCAATGAAGGTGGTACAGAATGTAATCTTATCCCCTGAAGAGTTGCAGCTGAACCAATTACTAAAGATTAGGAGCAGGCCTGATGTTAACAGGCCACACCTCTAGCCAATAAGACCAGTGTTACAAAAGAGTGGATTGGTGGGATCTGGAGTTAGGTGGCTGCTGCAAGGACCAGGAACAGTCAGTGCTGGAGGAGCTGCCTATGAGAAACATTGAGGAGGTATGAAACTCTGGTGACATGTAACCCTTGCACCATAATGATAGAAGAACTCTTGATGTATAAGACAACAAATATGGAGCTCCACAAGATGTTGGTTCTGTCACTGCAGAAGTGAAAGGGGGTTGGAAGGGAGATGTTAAGGAAGATGATCCCTGCTTCCTTTGCTGCCCATGCTGTGGCAACGAGCGACACACCTGAATCTCTGCAGCAGCCTCTCTCCATCCTGGGCTTTGCTCACAAAGAGGTGACATGGAGGACAGCCAGTTTGGTTCTCTGTGCTCATTTCTGTCACTGAGCTCCCCAGCTCCTTGGCCCTGAGAGAGTCCTGTCTGTCCTGTTCCTTTCCCTGTGTCCTACCACGTGCTCCCTGTCTTCCTTCTCCTGACTGTGGCATTGGGAATGGCTCGTGCTGGTGTCCCTAAAAGAAACAGCTTCAGTCTGAGTCACATCAGCATGGCTGGGTGTGTGGAGGTGGGAGGTAGGAAGGAGAAGACTTGTGGATTGCTCAGCTGTGATCCTGAGCAGCTGGGGCAGAGGGGAGCAGAGCATCTGGGGTTTTTGGAGTTGCGTGTTGATTTCCATCAATACAACAAAGCCCAGTGTCCGTCCAGAGTATTCTGGACAAGGTGCCATCCTGGTCACTGCACACTGCTCTGGGGTGGCCTGGAATGCCCCTGGGGTGCTGGAATTACACTCAGAGGGAGCCCTGGCAGAGCCAGGCTGTGGTGTGAGCACTGTCCCTGTCCTGTGATCCAGTTCCAGTCCAAACTGGCTGCCCAGTTTGCCTTGTGCTGGAATCCCCTCTGCTGTGCCCACTGTGGGCAAGCTGGCTGTTGGCTCGGGGCTCAGCTGTGGGAAGCGATTGGTGTGTTCCGTGGGTTATGGGGTTGCTGCCTCTGAGGCATGAGTGCCAGAGCACCCCCAGTGTGTCCCACAGGTGCCAGAGCACCCCCAGTGTGTCCCACAGGTTCCCTTTAGGTCCCAGCCCGCCCCCCCAGTGCCAGGAGATGGCCCAGAGTTGCTGTTTTCCATGCAAGGGAGCCGTACTTGGCTGTGGGTGCCCTGACCCATGTCCTGTCCCTGTCACAGCCCCCCCAGTGCCAGGAGATGGCCCAGAGCTGCTGTTTTCCCTGCAGAGGAGCTGTCCCTGGCTCTGGGTGCCCTGACCCTGTCCCTTGTGTTGCAGCTGACCCTGACCATCGTGCGGCAGACGGGCGGGCTGGGAATCAGCATCGCCGGGGGCAAGGGCTCCACGCCCTACAAGGGGGATGACGAGGTAAGGCCTGGCTCTGTCACTGCCCCTGTCACTGGTGAGCCAGCTCTGCTGGGGACGGGGTGTCCCTCGTGGGAGTTTTGGGCCAGGTGGGAGCAGTCCTGGATGCTCCCAAAGGGAGGGTGGTGGGGTGGAGCAGGATGAGGAATGAGCTGGATGAGCCATGGTGGTGGCGTGGAGCAGACCCCAGCAGGATATGGGGGATGAGCTGGATGAGCCATGGTGGTGGGATGGAGCAGACCCCTGCCCCTGAGCCAGGATGGTCTGAGCTGGAGCTGCCATGGAAGCAGGGGTTCCTCCCCAGCTGTGGGGCACAGAGTGTGGGGTTGTTCCCCACCTGGTGGCATCAGCTCCATCCTGTGATGCCAGTTCCACTGGAAGAGGGTTAAGGTGTCATTCCCTGGTCTTGTGGCTCACCTGGGGCAGCCTTGCCATGAGGCTTCTGTCCCCCTCTTGTCACCTTGGGGCAGCCCTGCCATGGGGTTTCTGTCCCCCTTGTCACCTTGGGGTTTCTGTTCCTTCTCCCCAGCTCCTGAGCTGCCATGTCCTCCCCTCATTGTGGGTTCAGGACTGGCCAGGGGCTGGGGCTGAGGGGTCCCTGCCCTGCAGAGGGGTGAGGAATGGGCTCTCCATGAACAGAGGGTTTTGTTTGCAGGGCATCTTCATCTCCCGCGTGTCCGAGGAGGGTCCTGCAGCTCGGGCAGGGGTCCGTGTTGGTGACAAGCTCCTGGAGGTAAGCACTGGCTCCTGGCACAGCAAATGCTGCTGCTGATGGCTTGGAGGGGAGGTGTGACCGTGTTCACAGGGGTCTGAGGGTGGGGGGAGAGATGAGGATCTGACTCCATGTTTCAGAAGGCTGATTTATTATTTTATGATATATAGTATATTAAAACTATACTAAAAGAATAGAAGAAAGCTAGCCTTCTGATGAAATCCTAAGAATAGAAAAAGAAAGAATGATAACAAAGGCTTGTGGCTCAGATAACAAAGGCTTGTGGCTCAGACAGAAAGTCCCAGCCAGCTGACTGTGATTGGCCATTAATCAGAAACAACTCTATGAGACCAATCACAGATGCACCTGTTGCATTCCACAGCAGCAGATAATCATTGTTTACATTTGTTCCTGAGGCCTCCCAGCTTCTCAGGAGGAAAAATCCTAAGGAAAGGATTTTTCATAAAAGATGTCTGTGACAGGGAGGTGTGAGATGATTGGGAATGGATTTGCATCAGACATGTTATAGACCAAGATGTGTAAGAGCTAAACAAAATCCCTTTGGCTGAGAGATGGTTGTTTAATTTATGTTACCGTGAATATTTTGTTGCTTTATAAGCTCCTGCATTTGCTCTGGCCCAGCTCTGAAGTGTTGTGTGGCCCAGGTGGGAGTAAATACAATAAAAGAGCACATACCTGGGCAGAGCAAAAGTGAACCCTGTAAATAACTTCTTACCCAGGGAGCCAGCCATGGGGATTGTTTGGGTGGGAGAGGACATTAAAGCTCATCTCATTTCACCTCTGCCATGGGCAGGAGCACCTTCCACCAGCCCAGGCTGCTGGGCTAACCCCCTGGTCCTCCCTTTTGTGCCACCCTGGAGATGATGTGCTCTGTGACATCCCCACACCGAGGGCTCTGTCACACTGACAGCTCTGGGTGTTCCAGGGCTGTGAGCAGCTCCATGTCCCTCCTGGAAGATGGACAGGGGTCAGCCTTGTGTTGAACTGTGCTGAATTGTGTTGGTGGAGATGGTTCTGTGTGGGGTTATCTGTCTGGGATGTTACCTGTGGGGATGATACAGGTGTAGGGAATTCAGGACTCCCTGTGGGGAAGGAATTCCTCTGGAAGGGCCTTTGCTTGGTTGGCCTGGCCTGGGACAGGTTGCAGGTGCTGTGGGAAGGCAGTAAAACCTCCCAGAGGTCTGGGCACACCTGTGGGACCGGGCCCAGGTGGGGTGTGAGGGGCTGGGCCAGCTCCCTTGGGCAGCAGTGGTTGGGCTGGGATGGGTGTGAGACTGGGGCTGTGTGAGATTGGGCTGGGTGTGAGTGGACACTGAGTGTGGGACCGGGGCTGTGTGTTAGAGGATGCTGAGTGTGAGGCTGGGGCTCTGTGTAGGTTGAGGCTGTTTGAGGTTGAGGTTCTGTGAGTGGGCTGGATGTGGAGTCTGGATGTGAGGGTGGGCTGAGTGTGAGGGGACACTGGGTGTGAGGTGAGGCTGTGTTTGAGGTCAGGGCTCTGTGTAGGCTGTGCTGGGTGTGAGGTCAGGGCTCTGTACAGGTTGGGCTAGGTGTGAGGGCTGGCTGTGTGTGACACCAGGGCTCTGTGTTTGCTGGGCTCTGTGTTGGTCGGGGCACTATATCAGGACAGGCTGTGTGTGAGGTTGGGGCTCTGTATTGGTCAGAGCTCTGTGTTCACTGGACTCTGTGTTTGTTGGGTTCTGTGTCAGGACATACTGTCACTTTCCCCATGCCCAGGTGAACGACGTGTCCCTGCACTGTGTGTGTTGGTCAGGGCTGTGTTTGTTGGACTGTGTGTCTCACGGCAGTCTGTCTGTCTCTCTCCCCCTGTGCCCAGGTGAACGGCGTGTCCCTGTACTGTGTGTGTTGGTCAGGACAGGCTGTGTTTGGGCTCTGTCTCAGTCTCACAGCACACAGGCTGTGTGTTGGTCAGGACAGGCTGTGTTTGGGCTGTATCTCAGTCTCACAGCACACTGTCTCTCCGTGCCTAGGTGAATGGCGTGCTGGTGCACTGTGTGAGGTTGCTCTCTGTGTTGGGCTCAGTCTCACAGCTATCTATCTCTCCATGCCCAGGTAAATGGCGTGTCCCTGCACTGTGAGGTTGGGCTCAGTCTCACAGCAGTCTGTCTCTCTCTCTCTCTCCCCCCATGCCCAGGTGAATGGCGTGTCGCTGCACTGTGTGAGGTTGGTCAGGGCTGTGTGTGTTGGTCAGGGTTCAGTCTCACAGCAGTCAGTCTGTCTCTGTCCCCATGCCCAGGTGAACGGCGTGTCCCTGCACTGTGCCGAGCACCACGTGGCGGTGGAGGCGCTGCGGGGCTCGGGCAGCTCGGTGTCCATGACGGTGCTGCGGGAGCGGATGGTGGAGCCCGAGAACGCCATCACGGTGACCCCGCTGCGGCCCGAGGACGACTACAGCCCGCGGGAGCGGCGCGGGGGGCTGCGCTTCCCCGAGGGCCCCGAGGCGGCCGCCGAGCGCTTCTCCACCTGCCTCATGCGCAACGAGAAGGGGCTGGGCTTCAGCATCGCCGGCGGCAAGGGCTCCACGCCCTACCGGGCCGGGGACACGGTCAGTGCGGGCCCTGGGACCCAGGTCCTCGTCCCTGGGGACCCCAGATCCTCATCCCTGGGACCCAGATCCGCATCCCTGGGCGTGCAGCAGGGAAGCCTGGCCCTGAGCTGCTGGGCAGGGTTTGGAGGGACCTTAAACCTCACCTTGTGGTGAGCAGGTTCCACTGTGCCAGTTTGCTCCAGTGACCATGGCCTTCAACACTTGCAGGGATCCAGGGACAGCCACAGCTGCTCTGTGCCAGGGCCAAACCACCCTCAAAGGGAACAATTCCTCATTCCCAATGTCCCATCCAGCTTGGCCTCGGGCACTGCCAGGGATCCAGGAGCAGCCACAGCTGCTCTGAGCAAGGGCTCCATGCCCTACCGGGCTGGGGACACGGTCAGTCTGGGCCCTGGGACCCAAATCCTCATCCCCGGGCGTGCAGCAGGGCAGCCTGGCCATGGGCTGCTGGGCTGGGTGCTCTAAAGTCAGGGGATCACAGAATTCTGGGATGGTTTGCATTTGGAGGGGCCTTAAACCTCACCTTGTGGTGGGCAGATTCCGCTGTGCCAGTTTGCTCCAAGTCCTGCCCACCATGGCCTTCAACATTTGCAGGGATGCAGGGGTAGCCACAGCTGCTCTGGGCACCCTGTGCCAGGGCCTCACACCCTCACAGGGGAATATTCCTGCCCAATATCCCATCCAGCCCTGCTCTCTGGCACTGGGAAGCCATTCCCCTTGTGCTGTCACTCCAGGCCCATGTCCAAGTCCCTCTCTGTCTTTTTTATAGAAGGAGGGTGGCTGTGGCTCCGAATCCGTGCCAGTGACATCCAATCCTACTGCTGCCCTCCTGGCACAGATTCCAGGCCCTGGGCCCCGGGAGGATTTGCTGCCAGGGGCTCTGGGAGCAGCGGGTTTGTGTAGAAGGGGAAGGGTCAGGGCAGGGGGGAGGACTGAGAGCTGGGTCTGGGGACAGCCCGGGCTGCTGTGACCCTGTGCCTGTGCTGCAGGGCATCTTCATCTCCCGGATTGCAGAGGGTGGAGCTGCGCACCGGGACGGGATCCTGCGCGTTGGGGACAGAGTCATCTCGGTGAGTGCCGGGCAGGGGCTGCTCCTCTGCCCCTGGAGCTGCATTTTGGGGTCCCTTCTTCAGCTCTGAGCCTGCTGGGAGAGCGGTTAATGTGGGTGGTTCTGCCCTGTCTGGGGCTGGGTGCAGTTACACCTGCCCTTTCCCCAAGGGATGGCATGGAGAGAGGGGACACGGCAGCACTGCCCAGTCTGGGGGGCTCTACCACGGGGAGGGGGAGCCCCATGGGGCACAGTGGGGTGGGCTGGAGCACAGGGAGCTGCCCAGGGGTGCTGTGGGGAGCACCATGGGGCACAGTGGGGTGGGCTGGGACACAGGGAGCTGCCCAGGGGTGCTGTGGGGAGCACCATGGGGCACAGTGGGGTGGAGGGAGCTGCCCAAGGGTGCTGTGGAGCAGGACAGGGGTACCCCAGTGCTTCCCTGCCTCATGTGGATCTCTGGCCCTGCCGTGCTGTCGCTGCGGATCTCACTGCTCTCACCTGTGTCTCTGCCTCCTACTCCTCACTCCCCTCCTGCGGGAGCCTTCCTCAGCCTCCTGACCCTCCTCCCACGCTGCATGCTGCCTCTGGGAAGCTCCAGCTCCTGGTGCTGGTGGTGGTTTCTGCCCAGCTGCTGTGGTGAGAGCACAGCGCTGGCGTGAGTAAGCACTGATACAGCCTCGTCAGTGCTGGCTTCTGTCTGCTCTATCCCTGGGCTGGGGCTGGCTTGGGTTTGCTCAGGCACAATGTCTTAGGGCAGATCTGACACTTGACAGCAAGCTTGAAGTGGTATGGCATCTCTCACTCCCTCCTAGTGCTCCCCACTGCCCAAAATCAAGCCCTGACCCTGATTAATGCCAGAGTATTTTGGATTTGTTCATGGTTTGATGCTCTATGGTGCAGAGGTAATAGTGAGGCCCATTATTTCATCATTTGGGATTGGTTTGCTCGACCTGTGGAAAAAGGAGACACAAAACCATAGAACAGATTCAAAAGTCAAACCTGCCCCCACCCTGCTTCAGCAGCTCTATTTATATCCATGGGCAGCTTTGTAGGAAAAGCAGATCCAATTCCCTGGTAATAGCTTGCATGGATTCCTCATGGGATGTGTGAGTTCAGGGCTCACAGAGCTGGGGCCTCTGCTGGATTTGGATGTGGCTGAGGTGCTGCTGTCATTATTTCTGTCACCCCCAGTGGAGTCCCTTGGCTACCTGTGCTCAGGTGTGTGTGACTGTGCAGGTTTGGTCATTATTCCTGACACCCCTCAGTTCCTGTGCTCAGGTGTGTGTGACCATGGGGGTTTGGTCATTATTCCTGACACCCCTCAGTTCCCTGTGTGACCATGGAGGTTTGGTCATTACTCCTGACACCCCTCAGTTCCCTATGCTCAGGTGTGTGTGACCATTATAGAGGTTTGGTGCTGAGCAGCAGCTGAAGCTCAGATCCCATGCTCACCTCTGAGGAATGCAGGAACATGTCACCTTTCAGGAGAACACTCCCAGGACTTCCAAGCCTGCTTCCTACACAATTTGGAAGCAGCAATTTTCCATTTTTGTTGGAAATCTTCCACGATGCCATGTTTCCCAGGATGTGGGTGCAGGTTGCCTGTATCCCCATGGGGAAGGGGAGGACCTCACTGGGTACAGGGCGCATTTCCAAAGCTGTGCTCTCCTGGTCACACTCAGCTCTCACTTTGCCAAAGAATTCTGTTTTCTTAAGATACAGATACAGCTTCCTTTCTTCCCCTGTGCTCTAAATCCTCCTGGACTTGTCCCCAGGAGAAGAACTCGGATTATTCCTTTGGCTTTCTTCGGAGAGCTTTGAGCACAGGGGTTGAGGAGCCCAGCTGGGTCCCACTGAATTAACACCCCTCAACATGGCCCAGTGACTGTCACTCATTCCCTGTGTTCCTGTGTCTCTTGGGACTCGTTTTGGGGGAGAAGACTCTGGACAGGCACTGCTGGGGGGTGCTGCAGAGCTGGAGCTGTGGGATGGGAATCCAGCAGGGAGCAGTTTCTAAGGGCAGCTGATTTTTTTGGGACTGGGAAGAAAACTGACATTGGAGAGATGTAGGATAGTGGTGGGTGACACGTGGAGTCCTAATGATGCAGTGTGACCCCTTAGAGACTTGCCAGGATAATATAATTCCCTGGCACACAGAGAATAATATCGTTCCCTGCCACTTACCCTTCCCCATGGCACTCAGAGGGCCGTGCTGCATGGCTGGCCTTGCTCTCCAGCTAGATAAAGGCCATGGAAAATCAGCTGCCACAAAAGCTGTGTGGCCACCAGGATTGCCAGACAGGAGAGAGTTACTGGGTGAAATGCTCCAGGGGCTGTTACATTTGAGACAGATGTGGTGATAGAACCAAAGAGCCAAGTCTCTGCTGGGTGTTGCCTTTGTTAACCATCAGAGGACCCCAGGAATCCTCCCTTCCCAGTCCCCTGCACACAGAGCTGCTGCTTTCCCTGCTCCAGCTCAGCCATCAGCAGGGCAAAGTGCAGGCTCCAGATGTGGAACACGGGGCAGACACAGCTGGTCCCAGGCTCCAGATGTGGAACACGCGGCAGACACAGCTGGTCCCAGATCAGCATGGGAGCAAGACAGGGCAGTGCCCTTGCAGGTGCACACCTGAGCACAGGTGGTGCTCACAGGGCAGCAGCACAGCCTGGTGCTGCCTCTGGCTCATCAGGGTTCAGCTTGCTGGGTGATGGCACAAATCCTTCCTCCATCACTCAGCCCAGTCAGGGCTGCTGCCTGCAGCTCTCCAGCCTCTGCTCCAGCAAACAGGGCTCCCAGGCTCTCTGGTCACCCCCAAGCCTCTCATCCAGCCTCTGGGCCACCTCTTGAGTCTTCCCACATTTTGGATTCCTGCTTGGTGGCTGTTCCAGCTTGAGTTTTACCAGCAGCTCTGCACATGTGCCCTGAACAGAGTGAGCTAGCCCAGTAAATACAGAATGTGGGGAGAGGCAGAGCAGATGTGCACTCAGGCCCAGGGCTTGGCCACACCAGCACAGACCAGCAGCCTCCTGTTCTCCCCTGTATTTCCCAGTGCTTGTTCCTCACCTCCAGCCCTCTTCCTGTTCTGCTGAACGTCCCATAACAAGTGCTGCATATCCCCACAACACCTCCCTCAAGCTTCCTGCAGCCACTTGGCCCTTTCCTGAAAGAGATGTGCTGAGACAGCCCCTCATAATCCCCATTTCTTCTGCAGACTGGTTGCCAGGTCTGGTCATGCTTCTCTAATGTGGGGATTCCTTTGTGTGATTGCTTTTGGTGACTCTTTGAGAGGATCCATGTGCTGATTCCTTTGTGTGATTGCTTTTGGTGACTGTTTGAGGAGGATCCATGTGCTGATTCCTTTGTGTGATTGCTTTTGGTGACTCTCTGAGGGTCCATCTGGGGTGTCTGAGCTGTGTGTCTGTGACCTGCCCTCCCTTAGGGGCTGTGCACCACCTGTGTGGTTCATTTGTCACCTTTCCTGCTTGGTGCCCTGTCCTGTGCCCTGGTCCCTCTCATCCTTCCCCTTCCTGGGGGCATGTGCCAGCTGCTGCCCTGGTATCCTTCTGGTTCATGCCAGAATTGTCCTTTGGGGACAGTGCTCTCGGCAGAGGTGACACTGGGCTGTCTAAGGAGAGCAGTACCCACAGCCATGGGTCACAGGGGGTCCGGACAAAGCCCTGCATGCCGGCCTAGTCCAGAAACTGCTCTTTGGGAAGGAGCTGGGGAGTTACAGTAATATTTCTGGGGATCAGGCACTGGGGAGTTGGCCTACAAGGCCCAGTTGCTGTGGCTGTTACAGTCTCGTTATTTCATGAGCTGAGGAAAGCCCATCTTGCAGCTCCTTTTTTCATATGTTCATTTTGGAGAGCTTTTCCAGAACCTAATGACTAGACACTTTTTGATTTTCAGCTTTTTCCTGTCTGGTTTTGTTGCTCTGGCTGTGTTCTCTCAGCTCAGTTTCTGCCCCTTGTACATCCATGGAAAACAGTCACATCCTTTGAGTTTCTAGGGAGGCAGTTGTAAATCTTAATTTTGTAGGAAAGGCTCTCTGTTTTTTCACATCTCCCTGTACCTGGGGTCACTTTTAATGCCTTAGAGCTGCCAGCATGGGCAGCCAGTGGGGCAGTGACCAGTGGCAGGTCCTGTCAGCCACCAAATCGTGCCCGTGGTGTCTGTGTCAGGGCTTTGGGTGACAGATAAGGGCAGCTGCCTCAGTGACACAGCAGCAGCTGTTCCTGCACGTGCCTGTGTCGTGGCACTGCTGCTGGAAATTGCTGTTTTGCCTCTCCCACATGGAGACGTTTGGCTGTGGCAGGTGGAACATCACCCCTGGCCTGTGTGAGCCCCTGGAGCACCGTGTCAGGGAATGGGGGAATGGGGCAGGAGAGCTGAGCAGGAAGGGAGCTGGGGTCAGTGGGGATTCCCAGGTGCCTGTGCCCCTTTGCCAGGTCAGAGGGAGCTGGGAGCCCCCGAGGTGCTGTGGGGCACAGGCGGCAGCAGGACAGGGCTCGCAGGGCTCGGCCCTGACGCCGGCTTTGTTCTAGATCAATGGGGTAGACATGACAGAAGCCAGGCATGATCAGGCCGTAGCGCTGCTTACCGCGGCCTCCCCCACCATCGTGCTGCTGGTGGAGAGAGAGGCCAGGGCAGAGGAGCAGCCCGGCGAGGGGGGCTCGCCCCGCGCCCGCATGCACTCCCCGCCACCGGGACCCGGGGACAGCCTGAGCCTGCCCGAGGATGCAGCCAGGAACCACCTCCTGAGCAAGGGGCTGGAGGACCAGTACCCCATCGAGGTGAGCTTGGCTTTGGATGGCATGGTGTGACCCTGAATTATGGGTGTTGTGGTGGGAACCAGACTGCTGGGTTATTGGGGCTGGAGGACCAGTACCCCATCGAGGTGAGCTTGGCTTGGGGGGCATGGTGTAACCCTGAAAGATGGGTCATGTGGTGAGAATCAGCCTGGAGGGTTATTGGGGCTGGGTGACCAGTACCCCATCGAGGTGAGCTTGGTGGAATACTGAGAGATGGGTGTGGGGATGGGGACAGACCTGCAGGGTTATTGGGGGCTGAAGGTGTCATTGTAGAAAGGCTTGAGGTGGAGGGACCTGAAAGCCCATCCAGACCCACCCCCTGCCATGGGCAGGGACACATTCCACAACCCCAGCTTGCTTCAAGCCCTGTCCAGCCTGGCCTTGAAAATTTCCAGGGATGGGGCAGCCACAGCTTCTGGAGCACCCTGTACCAGGGTCACCCCATCCTCACAGGAAAGGATTTCTCTTCAATATCCCATCTAGCCCTGCCCACTCTCAGGGAGAGCCTGTTCCCCCGTGTGTCACTCCAGGCCCTTGCCCAAAATCCCTCTCCAGCTCTCCTGGAGCCCCATTCCAGCTCCTCTCCAGGTTGTGGAGTCCCACATGGGGAACCCCCTTGTCCCATGGGTGTTCACCCTGTGCTTACCCCATCCAAAACAGCCCTGACTCTGTGTTTATCAGTGATTGTGGTGTGTAGGTGACATCCTTCATGGCCTTTGACACTGCTTTTTGTTCCCTTCAGGAAATCCACCTGGTGAAGGCAGGGGGTCCCCTGGGCCTCAGCATCGTCGGGGGCAGTGACCACTCCAGCCATCCCTTCGGCATTCATGAGCCTGGTGTCTTCATCTCCAAGGTAGAGTCCCAGCAGAGCTGCCCTGGGTGTTCTGAGCTGTTGGTTGTTGGCATTAAGGTGAAGGATTTGGATGTGAGTCTATCTGTACAGGATGGATTTGTGAACTAAGGGCATGGGACGGGGATGTGTGAGGTTTGTACTGCAGGTGCTGCTGCTGGAGCCATCTGAGGGCATGTAAAAGCCTCAGACCTTTCTAATCCATGCTGACCCCTTTGGAGGGATCCCAGTGTGCTTTTGAAATTGCTGGGTTCAGGTTGGCTTTAGTGAGTCCTGGGAAGATGCTGGCATTGCAGGAAGCCAGGCATTACTGGGAAGGTGCTGGTGGGACAGCAGCATGACAGCTGGTGGGACATGAGTGTGTGCCTGCTCTGCTGCACTCAGACCAGTGTCCTTGGATCCACATTGATCCTTTGATTCCATATTCCCATTCCAGTGGTGATGCCATGCAGGGGCAGCACACACCTGGCCACTGCCTGCAGCCCATTCCCTCACAGTCCTGCACTTCCACACTCATGGAAATGGGGATGGTGCAGAGGACATCCCTGCAGAGCCCTTTCTGCTTCCTGACTTCTCTTGTCCCTTGGAGGTGCTGAACCTGACTGACACCTATGTCTGGGTTCACACCTTGTTAAGGGCTGTTTGGAGTTCTGGGAGTGATGCCTGCCAGGCCTCTCCCTTGGTGTGCCCATGGTTTTTATTGCTGTGCATCAGCAGGTCAGTGGGGCAGGATTTGCTCTTCTCAAAGCCTGACTGACTCTTTCCCACCATCCCTGCTGCCCACGTGCTCACAGATTTCACCCTTTCCATGCTGGCTCCTTTGTTTCACCAGGAGCTCAGGTTTGGTTGTATTTCAGCTCTCAGGAGCCCCTGCAGAGCACTGAGTGAGGACTGGAGCAATCCTGGTGCTGTCAGACCTGGTTACACTCACAGGCAAAATAATGGCAACACTGGAACAGGATTGGCTCACATTAAATTGGGAATATGAGAATAATATATGGAATAGCACTTGAAAGCACATCCCACTTCATTCTTCAGTGTTCCCAGATGTGTCACCTCTTGGGGAGTTTTGTCTGCAGAGAGAGGAGTCAGATCAGGGCTGCAGGGTGCTGGAGGATGCCTGGGCACACAATCACATCTCCAAGGAGAGATGGACTGTCCTGGTTGAGACAGTCACAATGCAAAGCAACACGCTCCATTCTCAGAAGGCTTCAAACTGTTTTTATTACAGCAACCATGCTTTTTATACATTCTGTCAGTGTCCCAGTTGTGGGTTTCTCTGTGTCTGAATTGAAGGCACCACCTGAGACAGTAATCCATGTTCAGACTCAGGTGTTTATTATTTCTTATCAGTAAAACAGTCTCACTACTGTGAGTTCAGCAGTTTTTCATTAGAAGGCACAAAATGGCCAACAATCACTTGTTACAAGGTCTTTTAAGACTAAACTATCCAATTAAGAACTGACACCTGGATTATTTTCCCTTTTAACCCAATAACTGATCCCAAAGAGCCCCCAGTGGGGACTTTTCTGCTCAATTAAAAAAGGCCACCCAAACCCATGGAGAAGGAGGAAGAAGAAGCATGAAGGAGAAACCCAGGCCAGCACCCTGTGCCCTCCATCTTGCTTCCATCCACACCATACTAAAAATCCCAAAACCTACATATCTCACACCTAAACTACTGTCTATAATCTGTTGCACACTTTTGTGGATTCCAGTCTGTCTTGAAGTCCAGGAAACTTTCTCCATGAGTGAGGGTCAAAGTCAGTGCTGCCCTGGGGATCAGGGCACCCCAGAGCAGACAGAGTATGCTGTGGTGCACTGGGTGCTCTGGGTTTCCACAACATTCTTACAAAACTCATGAATTTACACTTCACTCATTAATCACAAGAGACAAAACAATGAGCTTATGTTGCAGACATCTTTTATTGAAAACCCTTTCCTTAGGATTGTTCCCCCTGAGAAGCTGGGAGGCCTCAGGAACAAAATGTAAACAGTGGTTATCTGCTGCTGTGGAATGCAACAGGTGCATCTGGGATTGGTCTCATGTGGTTGTTTCTAATTAATGGCCAATCACAGTCAGCTGGCTCTGACAGAGAGTCCGAGTCACAAGCCTTTGTTATCATTCTTTCTTTTTCTATTCTTAGCCAGCCTTCTGATGAGATCCTTTCTTCTATTCTTTTTAGTAGAGTTTTAATATAATATATATAATAAAATAATAAATCAGCCTTCTGAAACATGGAGCCAGATCCTCATCTCTTCCCTCATCCTCCTGTGAACACAGTCACATGCTCATTGGAATAGACAGTTGCAGATTTCTCTTATTTATCCCTCTGTCCTTCTTGGTTTCTGCATCAACAACCTTGCTAGGGAATTCCTTCAGGGGTACCCATGGATCCTGTTACCAGATGTCTTGGTTTGGAAAGACAGGAGTCTGCTAAGGAAGGCAGGAGCCTCCGCTGAAATGGAGAATGTAAACCCTCCCCACCCCTCCCAATTGCTGTAAATTTTAAGTTAAGGGGCTCTCAGGCAAAAATATGGGAGCAGGAAATAACAGTTCTTTAATAGGGAAAAGAAAAAAAATAAAGGATAAAATAAACAATGCAGTACACTAGAACACCACTGACAGAGTGAGAACCCAACCTGACACCCTGTGGGTGGCAGTCCAATTGGAAATGTGGCTGCAGCCCTCCTGCAGTGTCAGGGGTGATTCTGCTGGAGCAAGGGGGATCCTGTAGAGAAGGATGTATTCTTCCTCTGAAGATCCACAGGGAGAAGAGACAGCTGCTGTTTCGCTGGGGAATCCAGTGGAGAAAGCCATGCTGGTGTCTCAAAACCTCTGGATTATATCTGGGTAGCAATGCTTGGCTCCTCCCTCTGGATTATATCTGGGTAGCAATGCTTGGCTCCTCCCCCTGGATTATATCTGGGTAGCAATGCTTGGCTCCTCCCTCTGGATTATATCTGGGTAGCAATGCTTGGCTCCTCCCTCTGGATTATATCTGGGTAGCAATGCTTGGCTCCTCCCTCTGGGCTTGCATCTCCCAATGGGATGTTATAGTTCTTGTGACTGTGTTCACAGGGGTTTTCAAGTGAGGGAAGAGATGAGGATCTGACTCCATGTTCAGAAGGCTGATTTATTATTTTATGATATACATTACATTAAAACTACACGAAAAGAATAGAAGGAAAATTTCATCTCAGAAGGCTAGCTAAGCTAAGAATAGAAAGCACAAGAATGAATAATAAAGGTTTGTGTCTCAGACAGAGAGTCCAAGCTAACTGGGCTGTGATTGGCCATTAATTACAAACATCCAAGATGGGCCAATTACAGATGCACCTGTTGCATTCTACAGCAGCAGATAACCATTGTTTACATTTTGTTCCTGAGGCTTCTCAGCGGGAAAAAATCCTAATGAAAGGATTTTAATGAAAAGATGTTCTTATCAGCCATGCAGTGACATTTAATAGCTGTTATCAGCAGATGTCCCCTCCCAGGGAGGTGTGATTGCGGTCACTCAAAGAGAGAGATAAAGCAAACTGCCCACTTGACAAAGGTAATCTGCCATAGAGACGGTAAGTGAAAACATCTTGCATTGCAATCTTCCACACCAGCCTTCTCTCAGGCACCCAGCAGTCTGTACAGCCTCCTGCAGGGTGACAGCCCTTGTCAGGGTGACAGCCCTTCTCAGGGGGTGTGCTGTGTCTGCAGGTGATCCTCCCAGCAGTCTGTACAGCCTCCTGCAGGGTGACAGCCCTTGTCAGGGTGACAGCCCTTCTCAGGGGGTGTGCTGTGTCCATCCGCAGGTGATCCCGCGGGGGCTGGCGGCGCGCAGCGGGCTCCGCGTCGGGGACAGGATCCTGGAGGTGAACGGCACCGACCTGCGGCACGCCACGCACCAGGAGGCCGTCAACGCCCTGCTCTGCAACAGCCAGGAGCTCAGCATGCTGGTCCGCAGGGACCCCCCTCCCCCTGGCATGCAGGTGGGGCTGGGGGCAGCCAGAATGGGGTTTGGGGCAGGCACAGAGGGGTTTGGGGCAGTTCTTACCTGGGGGAGGCCTGGGATAGGATACAGCCACACTCCTGCAATTTCCTGCTCCTGACAGGGCACTGGGGCAGTCACAGCAGGGTTCTGGGGCAGTTCTTACCTGGGGGCTCTGGGACTAAGGATACAACCAGACTCCTGGCTGGGATTTCCTGCTCCTGATGCCTTATGCAGGGCTCTGGGGCAGTCACAGTGGGGTTCTGGGGCAGTTCTTACCTGGGAAGATCTGGGAAAGGATACAGCCAGAATCCTGGGATTTCCTGCTCCTGATGCTTTGTGAAGGCTGGCCTAGAACAGGGGCTGGATGGAGCTAAAGAATAAAGTAGGGATTTATTTGGAGTCTTCAATAGATCCACCTTGGGCAGCGCAAGAGTCCAGCCAGGGCTACACCCAAGATGAACCCAAAAATTTTTTTACAAAAAATATGGATGACTGGTCACAGGGTCTCACACTTCTAAAAGTTTTGGTCCATTAGCGTATTGGAGTCAATTGTCCAATTACAGCTTTAGCCCATGAAGTCCCATCCTTCTTGTTTTTCTCTCTCCAGCCCACGGTGTTTGTGCTCTTGGGGCTGAGATTTGGATCATTTGTCCTTGGTGCCCAGCTGGAGCAGGAATTGTTTTCTCTCCCTGCTCTGTGCACAGAGCTCACCATCCCTTAATATGAAACCCAGATCCACACTCTAAAGCAGCACAGAATGTGAAAAATATAAAAGCTAAACCTGAGGCACCACTCTTTTGGCAGAATCCAGTCACTTTTAAGTGTCTCCAGCTGGGGCATGCTGAGGATCTCTTGTCATGGCTGTGGGACTCTGTCATCAGGGAACAGAAAAGGGCAGGTCCTCCCCAACAGGAATAAACTGCCAAATGAGAATGGGGTTAATTCAGGCCCTTTTCAGGTCATTTAGAGCTGTGGTCACTCCCGGGAGTGTTCCCTCAGCTGAACTTGGCCCACAAACAAGGAGTCTTTTCTGTGTTTGCAGGAAATTTGCATTGAAAAGGCTCCAGGAGAGAAGCTGGGCATCAGCATCCGGGGTGGAGCCAAGGGCCACGCTGGCAATCCCTTTGATCCCACTGATGAAGGCATCTTCATCTCCAAGGTACCAGAGCAGCACCCATGCAGGCACTGCCAGGGAGGAGGGTGAACCCTGGGGAGCTGCTGGAATGTGCTCTCAGCTTTCACTGGTGCACCATCCTGCAGATTCCCACTCCAGCAAAGGAGACAAATCCTTCACTGGTGAACCGTTCTGGAGATTCTCCCTCCAGCAAAGGAGACAAATCCTTGTCCTTGCATATTTCCTCCTCTGCAGCAGCTTCACAGTTTCTCATTTCATTTCCTGCTTGCCTTTATTTTGCTTTGTTTCTTGTCTTGTGTTTTTTCCTATAGGGCAAACCCACACATCTTCCCTTGTACCCACATTCCTGTTGGTCCCCCTGTGCCTGTCCCTTCCTGCCCACTCAGACATGCAGGCTCTTTCCTCCTTCCATGGAAAGCACCAGGAATTCCTATCCTTTTCTCCTGTGCCATGCACTGTCTGTCTGACTTTGTTCCTTTTTTAGGTGACTGCTTATGTCACACAAAATTCTCACATCAGTTTTCCTCCAGAAATTACATGTTTTCTTGTTCAGCTTATGCTTATCATTTTATGCTTCTCCCAAACCCTTTCCAAAAAGTTTTTATTGCTTTTTCTTTGCTGGCAGCAGAGCTCTGCAATGAGTGGTGTCATTTTGGTCTGGCTGCTGACAAAGAGGACTCTGGGTGTTCACTTCATTGTCACTGATTCCCTCTTCAGCTGTTTTTTTGGGGTAGAAACTGATGTGAGTTATCCTCATGGCTGAAGGCACTCCATAATCGGCAGTCAGCCCTGATAATTGATAATTAGCTGCTGCTAAGGCAAGGGAACATTCAGCATTTGTTGTTATGTGGCTGTAACGGTTTTATCTGAATTCTAAAGATAAAATAATAAATTCCCTCTTTCAGAGTGACAGTTGCACGTTCACCTGGGACATTTGTAACAGCAGGAAAAGAAAACCTGGGATCATTCTAACTGGCAGTTATTTTGGGAAGCTGGGTCTGGTTTTCTCTCCTGCCACATTACAGGATTTGGGGTGGAAGGTTCACAGTTTAGCCATGGCACAGAGTTAGTTTACCCCATCTCCCCTCCCTGTTTTTCCCAATACTTGCTGTTTTAGCCTGCAGAGACCCAAAATCCTGAATTTCCCTGTTCTCCCTTGAGCTATGTTCCTCCCCTCAACCTCTCCTAGCTGTCCTATCTGGATGGGGTTTTCCTGCCTCTGCTTTTCCCTGGATATTTGTGGTAACCAGGAGACAAAGTGGTGCTTTTCCTCCTCTTCCTCTTTGCATGTCTGATCCCTGCCTCCTTCCTCCTTAGTTTGTCTTCATTTGCATTTCCATTGTGTCTCTCTCCCAGCACAAAATGATTTCTCTTTTTGTGATGTGGCAGCTTTTCCTTCTCACCCACCTCTTTGGTTACATGGAACCAAGAAGGCTTCTTCAGAAGGCTTCAAACTGGTTTTATTACAGCATACATGCTTTTTATACATTCTGTCTATGGGGTACCAGTTGTGGGTTTCTCTGGGCCTGGATTGAAGGCACTTGAGGCAGTAGTTCATGTTTGGACAGCAAATTTCAAATTCACGTTCTTTTACCTCACACAAAAGATTCTTCCACACCTCCATCAGCCTGTACAGGTTCTTCCTGCTCTGCCCTCCTCATAGTTCTTGAAGATCCTCCCCTGCCTTGCAGCTGCAGGCTGTTGTCCCCATTCCCTGTGTGTGCTGTCACCCCTCCCTGTCCCCAGGCTCTCCTGTCCCCTCTGAGCTGCTGCAGTGGCCCCTGGTGTAAGAGCCTGAATGAGAGATGCAGGACTCCAGGCAGCTCTCCAAAATGCAGTTTATTGTATACAAAATGCAGTTTATTCCATCCAAGGTGTTAGAGCAGTCCAGGGTTGTGGGTGACAGAGCTGTGCCCACAGCTGTCAGCTCTAGCTGCAAGCAGGCCTGGAGACCCTTTGGTTTAGGTTACATTGCATTATATACTTTTCTTTTGGTTACAATGCATTATAAACTTTTCTTTTGGTTACAATGCATTAGATACTTTTCTTTTGGTTACAATGCATTATATACTTTGCTGAGCATCTTAATACAATAGAACCAACCTATATCTTAACTATTATCTACAGCCTATCATAACTACTGTAATTACCATATTCGTGTTACTGTTCTCCAGTCACTGAAAGTTAGTGCATTACAGTTTAAGCTAGAAGTTGTTATTCAGTTTTCTTGCAGTTGAAAATTCTGAGACCTTTTTTCTACATTGGCAGGCTTGTTTGCCTGTGCTATCTTTCTGCTTTGTAAAAATATCTCCTTTTTTGAGGTGGGTTTATCCTTTGCTCAAAGCCATAAAAACCCCTTCTAACTAACACACCCTTTGCCTCATTGGTTAACCAGTAATACAGGCTCAGCAATTCTTTTCTTCTATATCAAACCTTGCTTCCATCTCTATTCCTTCATCAGACTCAACATTTAAATATCTTTCTGCTGAGCATGCATATCTGTGAGACTTTCCTGTCAAACTTTCCTCCTCCCCAACACCTGGTGTGTTGCAGGTGAGCTCCTCGGGGGCAGCGGCGCGGGACGGGCGGCTGCAGGTGGGGATGAGGATCCTGGAGGTGAACCACCAGAGCCTGCTGGGCATGACGCACACCGAGGCCGTGCAGGTGCTGCGCGCCGTGGGCGACGCGCTGCTCGTGCAGGTGTGCGACGGCTTCGACCCCAGGGCGGCTGCGGCCATCGAGGTGAGACTGCGGGGCAGGGCCGGGGCTGCCAGGGTCACCCACGGGGGTCACAGCGAGGCTGGGTGCCAGCTACAGCAGCATGGGTGCCAGCTGTGTCAGAGTGGATCCCAGTGGGGCTGGGTGCCACCTGTATCAGCACCATGGATCCCAGTGGGGCTGGGTGCCAGCTGTGTCAGAGTGGATCCCAGTGGGGCTGGGTGCCACCTGTATCAGCACCATGGATCCCAGTGGGGCTGGGTGCCAGCTGTGCCAGCCTGGATCCCAGTGGGGCTGGGTGCCAGCTGTATCAGCATGGATGGATCCCACTGAGGCTGGGTGCCACCTGTATCAGCACCATGGATCCCAGTGGGGCTGGATGCCAGCTGTGTCAGAGTGGATCCCAGTGGGGCTGGGTGCCAGCTGTGTCAGAGTGGATCCCAGTGGAGCTGGGTGCCAGCTGTGTCAGAGTGGATCCCAGTGAGGCTGGGTGCCAGCTGTGTCAGAGTGGATCCCAGTGAGGCTGGGTGCCAGCTGTGTCAGTGGATCCCAGTGGGGCTGGATGCCAGCTGTGTCAGCACCATGGATCCCAGCAACCCTGGGTGCCAGCTGTAGAAGTGTGGGGTTTAGATGGGGGATGCTGGTACCTATTTATACTTCCAACCCAAACCAGTCTGGGGTTCTATGGAATAAGGTTTCAGGTTGTTGGAAGAGTTCTGTGTCTGACTTCCTTGGCATTGTCCTGGCACTCTGTGTGTGGGATTCGGCTTAATTAGACCTTGTTTTCCTCAAACAATGACCTAAATGGCAGGGATGGAGCTGGATTCTCTTCAGGTCCCTTCCAACCCAAACCAGTCTGGGGTTCTATGGAATAAGGTTTCAGGTTGTTGGAAGAGTTCTGTGTCTGGCTTGCTTGGCACTCTGTGTGTGGGAGGCTGAGAGTTTCTGGGATGAATTCTGTGGCTCCCACCAGGTGTGGTGACGTGCTGCTTGCTCTGCAGATGTCCCCAGGAATTATTGCCAACCCTTTTGCTGCTGGCATCGGGCGCAAGAACAGCCTGGAGAGCATCTCCTCCATCGACCGGGACCTGAGCCCCGAGGAGCTGGAGATCCTGCAGAAGGTGGGTGTGGGAGCACTTTCTGCAAGTCTCTGGTGTCTCCCTGGTGCATGCAGCCTGCAGTGTGCTGTGGGCATGGCCTGGGATCAGAAGGGCCCAGCACAAGGATCAGGAACACTCTAGGATGGGACTGTGACCCTTGGTGAGGTTCCAGGTGCTGCAGGTGTGGAGAGAGCATGGGCTGAGCTGGCTCTAACTCTGCTCTCTCCTAGGAGATGGAAATGGTGAGAGAAGCCACTCAGTGGGAGAGAGAAGAAGTGGAGAAAGTGGTGAGAGATCATGTGTGTAGCAGAATGTGTTTGTGGCAGTGGCTCTGCCGAGCCTGTGGGTCCCAAAGAAGGTGTCACGGGCTATCTCTGCTCCACTGTAGTGCCTGGGGAGCTCCAGAGCTCTGCCCCATTGTCATTGCAGTTACGGATCTCTGCCCTGGTGTCAGTGCCATGGGCAGCTCTGGATCTCTGCCCCCTTGGCAGTGCCATGGGGGGGAGCTCTGGGCATTCCCTCTCTGTGGTGCACTACTCTGTTGCCCTGGCCTCTCTTAGGCTGTGCTGCACCTCCCTGTGCACCTCTCTGGTGATGTTCCTGTGGTCCATCCCTCTCTGGTGATGTTCCTGTGGTCAGTCCCTCTCTGGTGATGTTCCTGTGGTCCATCCCTCTCTGGTGACGTTCCTGTGGTCAGTCCCTCCCTGGTGATGTTCCTGTGGTCAGTCCCTCTCTGGTGACGTTCCTGTGGTCAGTCCCTCTCTGGTGATGTTCCTGTGGTCCATCCCTCTCTGGTGACGTTCCTGTGGTCAGTCCCTCCCTGGTGATGTTCCTGTGGTCAGTCCCTCTCTGGTGACGTTCCTGTGGTCAGTCCCTCCCTGGTGATGTTCCTGTGGTCAGTCCCTCCCTGGTGATGTTCCTGTGGTCCATCCCTCCCTGGTGATGTTCCTGTGGCATTCACAAAAACAACCCTTGTAACTTGCTGGTACCTCCTGGCCAAGCTGCAGCTTCCAGAACAATGGCCAATGAGCTTGGAAGTCCCAAGTTTAATCATTCACCCTGTGACTGACAGAGGTTTTGTGAGCAAAGATGAGAACACAGCTCTGAGCTGCCCTGAGTGCAGAAGTGATGCTGTTGGTCAGACACAGCTTTGTGCTCCTCAGTTCACATGGCCATTTCTCTGCTTTGCTGTGAGAGTTTTGTCTCTCTCTGCTGGCTCAGCCCTGCACAGAAAGAGAATTTCACAGGACAATTTCACAATAATAGATCAGCAGACTCAAGCCTCTTCAGGATGTAGTTTCCAGTCATGCCTCTTAAAACAGTCATTTATCCAGTCAGAGTCACTGGAAGAAGAGGGAAAATGGAATTCTTCAGTGTTGTCAGTAGGGTATCTGCTCTGCTGGCAGAGGTGTGTGTACACTTTGAGGTGTTTTGTCAGGTTCCAGGTTCAGATGCCCCTGAAGTTTCCCTGGGCTCTGTCTGCAGTTCCTGAGCTCGTTCCCATTTGCTGCCCCCAGGAGCAGAGAGAGGTTGGCAGCTCTGGGTGGAAGTGGAGTGACCTCACAGAGTGATCCTCAGCCTGGTCCAGCTGAGGATGTCTCTCACTGCAGGGGCTGGACAGGATGGCCCTGGAGGGTCTCATCCCACCCAAACCCAAACCATCCTGACTAATTTGGGTAGGAGGGACCTCAGTAATACTCTTGGTTCAGCCCAGAGCAAAGGCAGTTCAGATCAGATTTAGTTTTTTCCTGTAAAATGTCTCATTCCTTGCCTGGGAAGGAGCTCAGTGTGGTTTGATGTGGTTTCAGCAAACCTGATTTCTTGGTGTTTCTGTCTGAGCAAAGGATATTCCTGCCAGTTCCAATATGGGCAGTATATGGATTTGAATATGGATATATGGATTGAAATCCATTTAATATGGATTTGAATATGGATATGTGGATTGAAATCCATTTAATATGGATTTGAATATGGATATGTGGATTGAAATACGTTCCAGGAGAGTTCAGATGATACTGTGGGTCAGTATCAGCATTCCTAACTCCTGTGAATATAGCAGGTGTGGCCCCAAATTCTGATGCTGGGGCTGAGCAGGTGCCATTTGTCCAGATTCAAGTAAAGAAAGACTTTGCCAAAATTTATATTGAGATTACTTAAAAACACTTGGGTCAAAAAAAAAAAAAAAAAAAAACAACCAAAAAAAAAAACTAGAGAAACTTTTGTGATTGCTGAAGTAGCCTTGGCCATATCTATTTTTTTAAAAAAAAAGCTGATGTATTTTGGTGCCCCTTCCCTTGGTGTGCCAGGAGGAGGCAGCAATGGATGCTCCAGGCTCCCTGGGATCGTGAGGCCCCTGAGCAAAGACGTTTTTCTGCTGGGTCTTTTAAACCTTGAACCTGGGATTATGTCTGTAAAACTGGTTTTGGTGATTAAATTTGTCCCAGTGGTGGAGCCAGCACTCCGTGGTGGCTGTTGGAATACTGAAGGAGGTTCCTGTCCCAGTGCCAGATCCCTGTAATTTCTGTCCCCATTTTTGGAGTGTTTTTCTTGCCCTTCATTGTTTCATATTCATTCTTGCACAAGAGCAATGGAGACCACACGTGTCTGCAGCCCACAGCAAGCTGTGAACTGAGTAACTGGAGGAATTATGCCTTTGCTCTACTCGTGGTGGAAGTTTTCAAACCCATTCTCTTCTGGCACCTCCTGCCTCCAGTTCTGTGATAATCCAGTTTCTAGAAGTGTCAGTGACTCTGAGTCTCGATGGGATGATTCCTGCTGCTCCCTCCTGCCTGTGCCTGTATTTTATCTGTTGTTTTTTAGTCTTAATTCAGATCCCCCCCCAGCCATTGTCAGAGGTAGATTTGGAGCAGAATTTGGAGCCACAAATTTGTGGGAATTTGGAGCCACAGCTCCATCTGGGCTGACTGGTGCTCCTGTCACTCCTCAGAATGTGACCTCAGAGAGGAGTCACACCCCACATTAGTGTCACCCTCACCCTGCAGAGGACTCTTGGCCAAAACAAGCATAACCAGATTAGAATAAATTTTACCTTAAATATCCCTCAATATCCTTTTGGGAGTTGTGATCCTCCACAGTAAACTTTACCTTGAGCATCCCTCAATATCCTTTTGGGAGTTGGGATCCTCCAGAGTAAACTTTACCTTAAATATCCCTCAATATCCTTTTGGGAGTTGGGATCCTCCAGAGTAAACTTTACCTTAAATATCCCTCAATATCCTTTTGGGAGTTGGGATCCTCCAGAGTAAACTTTACCTTAAATATCCCTCAATATCCTTTTGAGAGCTGTGATCCTCCAGAGTAAACTTTACCTTAAATATCCCTCAATATCCTTTTGGGAGTTGGGATTCTCCAGAGTAAACTTTACCTTAAATATCCCTCAATATCCTTTTGGGAGTTGGGATCCTCCAGAGTAAACTTTACCTTAAATATCCCTCAATATCCTTTTGAGAGCTGTGATCCTCCAGAGTAAACTTTACCTTAAATATCCCTCAATATCCTTTTGGGAGCTGTGATCCTCCAGAGGTTTAGTGACTTCTCAGGCTGCTTGTCCTTGCTCAGAGCTCACAGGGTGATGTGGAGCAGTGGCAATCTGTAGTGCTTGGAATCTGTTAAAGAACAGGGCCCAGGTGCTCAGCAGAATTTTTGGTTGGTCCCTCTGAGCTGCCTCCCATCCTCCCAGGGTCAGGAGCTTCTGGACCATCTGGTTCCTGCTTGGGGAGAGCAGCTGGGAGGGCTCCATGGACAGGAGAAGGTGCTGCTGTGCTGTCCCCAGGCCTGGCTGTGCCCAGAGCTGCCAGGGGACACGTCACAGAAATATCCGTGCCCAGAATCAGTCCTTAGGACAAGCCCTGGCCGTTCCCTTCCTCCTGCAGCCTGAAGCTGTCCCATGGCAGGGGCTTTTGGGATGAGCCACTGGTCACTCCCTGATGGCCCTGCAGTGCCGAGCCAAGGCATTTCTGTCCCTTTGGATGTGTTTGCATCACTGTGTCTGTGGCGCTGTGAGCCAGCAAGGCCTGGATCTGCTTTTCCATTCCCTCCCAGCCTGTCCTGCCTGTGCTCCAGCAAGGTGTCTCTTGCAGCAGTGAGCAAACTCCTCCTCTCCCTTGGTGTGGATTTGCTTTTCCATTCCATTGCTTTTCCATCAAGGTGTCTCTTGCAGTGTGACTGTGTTCACAGGTGTTCTTGGATGAGGGAAGAGACAAGAATGTTGAGTCCATGTTTCAGAAAGCTTGATTTATTATTTTATGATATATATTACATTAAAACTATACTAAAATAATAGAAGAAAAGGTTTTCATCAGAAGGCTGGCTAATAATAGAATAGAAAAGAATGATAACAAAAGTTTGTGGCTCAGGCTCTGTGTCCGAGCCAGCTGACTGTGATTGGCCATTAATTAGAAACAACCACATGAGACCAATCACAGATGCACCTGTTGCATTCCACAGCAGCAGATAACCATTGTTTACATTTTGTTCCTGAGGCCTCCCGGCTTCTCAGGAGGAAAAATCCTGAAAAAAAGATTTTTCATAAAAGTTGTCTGCGACATTCCAGCAGTGAGCAAACTCCTCCTCTCCCTTGGTGTGGATTTGCTTGGGGACACAGTAGCTCTCTCAGTTCCCCAGGACTGTCCCTCAGAGGATCTTGGGGACACCTGCTCTCCCTCTCCCCTGTGTGCCCAGATATTCTGTCCCTGTCCTTTCCTCTGTCAGTAACAGCTCCCAATTCCGGCTCCTCCCTACCCAGTGCCAATGCTGGGTTCCTCTGCCCCTCTCGTGGTGCTGGCACTGTCCCCGTGTCCCCTGAGCAGCCCTGGCCAGCTGTGTGACCTCTGTGCCTCTCTCTCCTCTCTGCCCTGGCCCTGTCTGTCTGTCTGTCCGTCCCACGGAAGGAGCGGATGCGTAGGGAGCGGGAGGCGGCCACGCAGCAGCTTGAGGAGGAAGCAGAGGTGAGCAGCACCTGAGGGGAAGGGCTGAGAGGCCAGGAAAGGGCTGCAGCTAGGCTGTGATGGTGTTCACAGGGGTCCCAGGATGAGGGAAGAGACGAGGACCTGACTCCATGTCTCAGAAGGCTGATTTATTTTATTATATATATTACATTAAACTATACTAAAATAATAGAAGAAAAGGTTTTCTCAGAAGGCTGGCTAAGCTAAGAATAGAATAGAAAAGAATGATAACAAAGGTTTGTGTTGCAGGCCCTGTGCCCAAGCCAGCTGACTGTGATTGGCCATTAATTAGAAACAACACAGATGCACCTGTTGCATTCCACAGCAGCAGATAACCATTGTTTACATTTTGTTCCTGAGGCCTCCCAGCTTCTCAGGAGGAACAATCCTAAGGAAAGGATTTTTCATAAAAGATGTCTGTGACACTAGGCTGGAAGGCTGGAGAAATCCCCAAAAAGAGTTTGTTCCCCAGAGCTTGTGTTCTCCACTCCCTCCCATAAGGGGATGTGACTTTGGGGGTCAGAGATCAGAACTGAAGAAATGCGTGAGGGATTGAGGAAAATGGGCTGGGTTAGAAACTTTGGCTCTCCTCTTTAGGGTTAGAAAGGCAATATGTGGGAAGCAGAATGGAACAAAGTTGTACAGTGAGTGTGAGGTAAGGCTGGGAAAAGGAGCTGTAGAGGAATTGCATGCTTGCATTCTTACACGTGCCCAGGTCCATCATTCCAGGTGCTGTTGGAGCAAACAGGTGGGGATGGCACATTCTCTGCTCCATCAGGAGGTGGAAATGGGGCAGGAGGAGTGCAGGGATCTGAGCAGCAGTGGGTGCCCAGGGGTGCACAGGGACACATTCTCTTTGGTGTTTCTCAAGCCTGGCTCCTACCATGAGTTCACATGGTTGTGCTTTGAACAACTCCAGCTCTTTTCCCAGGCAGTGGGAGCTCTGATGAGTTTGAGATAAGACCTGAGTTATTACCGGGGTGATTCCCTTTTCATTGCTTTTTCTCATTGATTTAATTGCCTTTGGGCCTGACCTGTTGCTGGTTTTTTCCCCCTCTCCAGAACGTCCCCAGCGAGCCCCTGCGCCTGGACTACAGAACCCTGGCAGCTCTGCCCAGCAGTGGCCTGCAGAGAGGCAACCGTGCTGTGAGTGGGGGTCCTGGGGGGCTCTGGAGGGGGGGTTCCTGCAGGGGAGGTGCTGTGGAGGTGTGATTCCCAACAGGAGAGGGGCTGCGGAGCTGTGATTCCCAACAGGAGAGGCACTGAGGGGCTGTGGGTGTGATTCCCAACAGGAGAGGGGCTGCGGAGCTGTGATTCCCAATGGGAGTCATTGAGGGGCTGTGGAGGTGTGATTCCCAATGGGAGTCATTGAGGGGCTGTGGAACTGTGATTCCCAACAGGAGAGGGGCTGTGGAGCTGTGATTCCCAACAGGAGAGGCACTGAGGGGCTGTGGGTGTGATTCCCAACAGGAGAAGGGCTGTGGAGCTGTGATTCCCAACAGGAGAGGCTCTGAGGGGCTGTGGGTGTGATTCCCAACAGGAGAGGGGCTGTGGAGATGGGATGGGGATCCCAACAGGGCAGGCCGTGGTCCCTCCATCTCCTGCCCTCCTCCTGTGCCGTGCTGTGGGAGGGTGTCACGGTCCATCCTTACGAACGGGGTTTGTGATGGTTCGTGGATTTGATCTCAGAGTGCAAAAAGAACCAACACAGCACAGGGGGTTTGCAGTGATAATCAAAACAATGAATGACCACAGCAAAATGTGGTAGAGGAGTTAAGGGAGAGGAAAAGATAAAGAAAGCAAGAGAAGAGAGAGAGAGAGGGATATACCTACCAAATGTAGAGACAAAGTCCTTTGGTCCAGTCCAGTTGAGGATCCACCTGTTATGTCGGGGAGATCTCAAAATCTTTAGCTAACTCAGAGGTTTTTATTATGATAATTCTGTTGAAAATTGTAAGGGGGGAGGGAAACAGATGCCATAAGGAATAGATGTAACAGGTAGTCCATGTTCTCAGCAGTAAGTGAGAGCCATTGTTTATGTGGTCCAATGCTCATACCTGCAGGCAAACATCTCGCTTTGGTCAGCTTTGGTCCCCCCACACACCTCCCCGGGTTGGGGGTTTCAGTCCCAGACCTTGGAAGGAGCAGAGGGGCCTTTTCACATGGGGGTTCCATGTCTCAGTCCTCGATGGAGAGGCTCCTTACATCTCAGTCTGTCTGTCACGGTGGTTGTAAAACAGGTGAGGGTCTTCCGTGGGAGACCACGTGAAACTCAGAAGTCCAGCCAGGCCAAGAGGTGGGACAGCTTCCAGAGCTGTTGTTGCAAACGGGGCATGGTGCTCCTTCTTCTCATTGGGCTCAGTGTAGCATCCAGCAAACAACACCTGTGTAAACAATGGCTTAGCACTGTGCTGTCAGGTCTCAGGCACATGAGTTTCTCCTTTGGAGCCAGAGATTTCAGACAGGGGGGTCTTCTCTTCAGTGGTCCCCCAATGACGCTCATGAGGCAGATGAGGGAAAATTCAGACAGACTCTCACAGAGGTGACAGAAGAAAACTGGGCAGCAGAGCTGTGGGGCCTCAGGCACTGAACCAGGAGCTGCAAAAGGAAGATGGGAATGAGAAAATGAGGAGAGCAAGAGGCAGGCAGCTTTGCCTTCTGGGAAGGGAAGTGGCACAGTTTGAGAAGCTGCAAAAACCAGAGATGGGAGCAAGGCAGAGAGAACAGCCAGATGGCAGAGAAAGGGATGTGGGTGAGGAGTGCAGGGATTTGTTGTGGAAGGAAGAGGCTCCAGAGAGCTGCCAAGGAGGGAGAGAAGGATCCTTCCCCACACAGTGATGGCAGTGCTGTGTGCACAGCTCAGTTGTGAGTTCATTGTGGGATGATGTTTAGGAAATGGGAGGGATGAGAGTGCTGAAACTGGAAGTATTACACACAGAAAATGTTTAAGGCCGGGTTGGACCATGCTTGGAGCCATCCATTCAGTGGAAGTGTCTACCCCTGGTGCTCTGGTGGAAGTGTCCCTGGCCATGACAGGGGTGGCACTGGCTGCTCTCAGGGTCCCTTCCAGCCCAGGCTGCCCTGAGGTTCTGTCACAGCCAGGGTTCCCCCGGGCTGCAGGAGAGAGGGGGCTGTGGTTGTGTGTCATGGCTGTGGTTCTGGCTGTGGTTGTGTCCTGGCCGAGCCCTGTGGCTCCTGTATCCTGTTGTGATTGTGACTCCTGCCTGGGCATTGCTGTCCTGGGCCCTGCCTGGCAGTCCCTCACTGGTAGTGGCCAGGAGAAATTCCAGGTTTCTCTTCCAAATTCCAGCACAAACTTCACAGATTACAGGTTTATCTCTCTCCTGTGTTGTTTAAAATCTCACCTCTCCATCTTTTCTTTTATCTTTCCTGCATCACACCCATTCTGCTGGGTTTCTGCCTGCTCCTTCACACATCCCCAGTCTTCCTCCTTTCCCCCTGTTGCAGCAAGATCTCCCTTTGCTGTCATCACCCCATTCTGCATTCCCATTCTGGTGTTTCAGGATCATCTTTTGTCCTTCCTGTCTCCATCTCCTTCCATGCAGACAGCTCTCCTCTCCTGTTCTCTTTCCTCTGTTCCTCCAGTGACAGCTCTACTTTGGCTCCAGCTCTGCCTCCTTTTCTCCCCACCCTTCCCAGCTTTGATTTTTCTCCCTCTTGCTGTTCACACAGCAGAGCAGTATCAGGAAAAGGATTATTATTAGCGCCTCTGAGTGTAACTCAGGAGCTGGAACAGGGGCAGAGTCAGCCCCAGGCAGCAGCTGGGTCCGTGCAGCACAGCTCAGGGTGGTGCAGAGCAGCTCTGGGTCCGTGCAGCACAGCTCAGGGTGGTGCAGAACAGCTCTGGGTCCGTGCAGGACAGCTCAGGGTGGTGCGGAGCAGCTCTGGGGCTGTGCAGCACAGCTCGGGGTGGTGCAGAGCAGAGCAGCTCTGGGGCTGTGCAGAGCAGCTCTGGGTCCGTGCAGCACAGCTCAGGGTGATGCAGAGCAGCTCTGGGTCCATGCAGCACAGCTCAGGGTGGTGCAGCACAGCTCAGGGTGGTGCAGAGCAGCTCAGGGTGGTGCAGAGCAGCTCAGGGTGGTGCAGAGCAGCTTTGGGTCCATGCAGCACAGCTCAGGGTGGTGCAGAGCAGAGCAGCTCTGGGGCTGTGCCTGGCAGTGGGGTCAGCCTGGGAACGCCAGGCATGGGAATGTGGGGCCGGGCACGGGGCCGTGGGGGCTTCTAAAAATGTCCCATTGCAGAGAGGGCCCCGGCCAAGGGGGCCTGTGTGGGCCCAGCTGTCACCAGCCCTGTCTTTGCTCTGGTTGGAAAAGGAAATCTGCCTGGTCCTGGGGACAGGGAGGGGCTGGCGCTCCTTCAGGAGCTGCCCTGTTCTGTTAGGGGGCCACTGGAATCTCAGGTAGATGTTTGATAATTGCTGCCCGGAGATGTGCAGGATGTCTCTGCTTCAGCCCACGCAGCTGAAGAATGAGTCTGGACTCTTCACTTTTTGGTCTTAAGGTTGTTTATTAATTCTTATCTATGAAATTTTCTTTCTGCCCAGCCGAGATCTGCTCAGCAGGGCAGCCACAGGCACTCTGACCGCCCCTGAGGTGGTGTTATCCTTTTATACTACAAACTACATATAACATATTTACACTTAATTCCCAATACCCATCACCTATGTTAGACAGTGCACTTCTATTCTAAATATAACATATTTACCTTAATTCCCAATACCATCACTTGTGTTGGACAGTGCACTTCTATTCTAAATATAACATATTTATACTTAATTCCCAATACCTATGACCTATGTTAGACAGTGAATTTCTATTCTAAACCAATCCCAAAGTGCCAACATCACAGCAGAAGACAGACGTAGAGAAGAAGAAAGGCTGGACACACCCAAGTCCCTCCATCTTGCCCCCAAAACCCCTATTCTAAAAAACCCAAAATCTACTTTTTCACCTAGTGATGATTTTATTATTACACTACTTAAACTTCTGTGGCTTTCAGGTCTTCATACAAAGCTGGCAATTTGCTCCAAGGGTCAAAATCAAACCCACAGGTGCTCTGGGCTGTGTGCCAGGGTCTCTGAGCCCCTTGGCAGGGGTCCCAGCAACTCTGGACACCCAGAGGGATGTGCTGAGTTCTGACATCTGGGCAGCCTCCTCCGGGTGACTGGTGCTCCTGCCCTGTCCCATCGTGTTTTTCTCCTGTGGAAGGGCAGGCAGGTCAGTGACAGGTTGTCTGTCTCTGGGCAGCCTCCTCCAGGTGACTGGTGCTCCTGCCCTGTTCCTATTGCAGTTTTCTCCTCCTTCCTGTCTCCAGGGCGGTTCTCACTCAGGTGTTCTCCTCTGAGCAGTACCTGGGTGTCTTTAACTGCTGCACATGTTCCTGTGAGGGATCTGCAGGGTTCCTGTCCTCCCTGTGAGGTATCTGCAGGGAGCTGTTCCTGTGCTCCCTGTGCCACACAGGGATCTGCAGGGAGCTGTTCCTGCTGTGCCACACAGGGATGTGCAGGGAGCTGTTCCTGCTGTGCCACACAGGGATGTGCAGGGAGCTGTTCCTGTGCTCCCTGTGCCACACAGGGATCTGAAGGGAGCTGTTCCTGCTGTGCCACACAGGGATGTGCAGGGAGCTGTTCCTGTGCCACACAGGGATGTGCAGGGAGCTGTTCCTGCTGTGCCACACAGGGATCTGCAGGGAGCTGTTCCTGCTGTGCTACACAGGGATCTGCAGGGAGCTGTTCCTGCTGTGCCACACAGGGATGTGCAGGGAGCTGCTCCTGTGCCACACAGGGATCTGAAGGGAGCTGCTCCTGTGCCACACAGGGATCTGCAGGGAGCTGTTCCTGCTGTGCCACACAGGGATGTGCAGGGAGCTGTTCCTGTGCCACACAGGGATGTGCAGGGAGCTGTTCCTGTGCCACACAGGGATCTGCAGGGAGCTGTTCCTGTGTCACACAGGGATCTGCAGGGAGCTGCTCTTGCTGTGCAGCAGGAGGAGGTGCAGGTCCATCTGTCCCCCAGGGAACAGGACGTGTGGATCTCCCCACTGCCCACTGCAGCTATGGTGGAGTTGGTCAGGAGGCTTCCCCCAGAGCAGCCACCAGGGAAGGCAGCAGTGGTTGTCTGTCCTGGATCCATCTGTGCTGCTGCATCTGGAGCCCTTTGTGAGCAGGATTTAACACAGGCTGATGAGATGCCCTTTCTCTTTGCCCACTCTTAGAAACCAAACTGAAAATTCCTGTTGGAAGCAGCATGGGAATGCTGGTTTTGGGGATGCTCTTTGGCCATGCAGTACAGACATCACTTCGATGATCCTGTGGTCCCTTTCAACTCAGAATGTTCTGGTATTCTGGGACTACAATTCCTGCTCTGCTTCTCTCATCCCCCTGTTGTTTATAATCAAAAGAGAAAAAAAAAAAAAAAAACCCTTGCAATAGTGTTAGAACAGTAAAGTAAAAACCAGACATTCATTGGAAGCTTCCAGGTGTCCCAGTGGGGATGGGGCACACCAGCCCCTGATTTCAACAATTTATTAGGGTTGATTAATTAGGATATTTATCAGGAACATCAATAGGAGATTCACTTAGCCCAGTTACACACCCCTGGAGAGAAGCTGTGGCTGCCCCTGGATCCCTGGCAGTGCCCCAGGCCAGGTTGGATGGGCTTGGAGCAGTCTGGTCCAGCAGAAGGTGTCCCTGCCATGGCAGGGCTGGAACAGTCTGAGCTTTCAGGTCCCTTCCCACCCAAACCATCCTGGCATTCTGTGACTCTCTGACATTTCCCTGACAGAAATCAAAGAGCTGCTGCAGTGTGTGTCCTCTGCATTGAACAGGAATGAAAGCCAGGCCCCTGAGGGGCTGATCACAGCAAAACCATCAGAGTCTAGTTTTGCTTCCTGGGCTATGAGGGATGGAGAAGCCTTGGCATGTCTCAATAGCAAGTCACCATGATGAGTTAATTAGCAACTTGTACTTTCTGTTCTGAATCTCTTTCTCTTCAGTTTCTTGCCACTGATTCCTTTTTTTCACTTGTTCACGGGTTTGACTGGATTTCTTTCCGTGCCAGGGAGGATGCAGGGTAGCATGTGCCTATTCTGTCTGCGAGCTGGGAAAGCTCCCTGCATTGCCCAAATTCTTGCTCACCCAAAATAGAAACCATGCCTTGTCTGACAGGAATAGCCGTGGAGAGGCTGGGCAGTGAGGAATCCCTCACCAGGACATGCTACAGCAGGAGCTGGAGCTTCCAGGGAGGCAGGAATAGCCCTGGAGAGGCTGGGCAGTGAGGAATCCCTCATCAGGACGTGCTGCAGCAGGAGCTGGAGCTTCCAGGGAGGCAGGAATAGCCCTGGAGAGGCTGGGCAGTGAGGAATCCCTCACCAGGACGTGCTGCAGCAGGAGCTGGAGCTTCCAGGGACACACAGATCCAGCTGGGCCCAGGAACAAAGCAGGGCCTGAGGCTGCCCTCTGACCATCAGGCATGGTGGCACTTGGGGGAAAAGGGGCTAAAAGCAGGGTTTTACAATAAAATCACACCCAGCAGAGTGTCTTATGGTAGTGCTGGTGAGGAAACACGATATGAGGCAGGGCTGTGCCAGCCACAGAGGCTGGGCTGGGGGTTAGGGGAGGGCCTCCCAAATTCCTGAGCCTCCCAGCTGCCATTGTAGTCAGCAGCCCAGCCCTGAGAGCTATTTTGGGGAGCCCTGCCATGACACAGAAGCTGAGGAATCCGCTCTGAGCAGGAGAGGTCTTTGTGCTCCCCGGAGGCACTCGGATGGAAGCTTTGGGCTCTGCTCTCTGCCTGTCCCTGCTGCCCTGAGGAAGGCTCTGGTGTTTGGGGTAACAAACTCTCTTCTGTGGCACTGAGGGGAAGGGCCAGGGCGTCACTGGGGCTGTGGGAATTGAGCCTGACAGAGCTGGGGCTGCCTCAGCCCTGCCATCAGCAAGGGCCACCCAGAGGGGCTGTGCTCGCTGAGCTCTGGTGTTTGGGGGTGCTGGGAGCCCTGGGGCCCTTAAAGCATGTTCACCTGGGCAGGTGGGGCCCTGTGGCAGCACTGGGGCCCTTAAAGCATGTTCACTTGGGCAGGTGTGGTGGGAGTGACCCTGTGGCAGCACTGGGGTGGCAGCAGAGGCTGGACCATGCGTGGTGGGGCTCAGTGAAGTGGGGATTGAACTGGAGGATCTCAGAGGTGCCTACCAGCCCCAGCTGAATGTTCTGTGGTTGTGTGTGCTGAGGTGAGGGGGGAGCATGTGCTTGTACAGGTGTTGGAGGTGGGTTTGGCTGGGAGCAGCTGCAGGGAGGTTTCTGAGTGGGAGCAATGCAGCCTGTCAGCCCCCTGGAGTGACACTGAGGGTCACAGGTGCTTGTACAGGTGTTGGAGGTGGGTTTGGCTGGGAGTAGCTGCAGGGAGGTTTCTCAGTGGGAGCAATGCAGCCTGTCAGCTCTCTAAGCTGTGTGTGCACAGCAGGCTCCTCTCCAGGCAGTGGCACTGAGGGTCACAGGTGCTTGTTTAGGGTCACAGGTGCTTGCACAGGGTCACAGGTGCTCATACAGGGTCACAGGTGCTTGTGCAGGTGCTGGAGGTGGGTTTGGCTGGGAGCAGCTGCAGGGAGGTGTGTGAGTGGAGCAGGGCAGCCTGTCAGCCTCCTGGGCTGTGTGTGCACAGCAGGGTCCTCTCCAGGAGGGACACTGAGGGTCACAGGTTGGTGGCAGGGCAGGAGAGGGTCGGGATGCCGTGCGGGCGTTAGCACTGGAATTCTCTCCCCTGTCCCTCAGCAGCTGTTCTGTTTTCTCTGTGCTCCTCTTCTCTGTGTTCTCCTCGTTTCTGTGTGACCCTTGTGTTTCCTCTCAGCCTGTTGAGTGCCCCCAGCCCAGCTGCAGCATGGAGGGTGACTGCGCCGTGCTGTGCTCACAGGCATGGCACGGCCGGGCAGCGTCCCCGGAGCCGGCAGCGGGCACAGCCCGGCCCCCCCGGCCCCCCACGCCTCCCCAGCAGCCCCAGGCAGAGCAGCAGGAGCCCGAGGGCTGCCCCCTGCCCCAGGAGCAGCTGCCAGAGACGCCCGAGTGCCTGATCGACTCGCAGCCCATCCCCTTCAGTGAGAACCCCTTTGTGGTGGCCAACCGCAGGGGCAGGGCTGGCCTGGGGGGGCCTCCCCTGGGCTACGGCCGGGGGGGCGTGCTGAAGACCAGCCTGCACTCCAAGGCAAGCAGCGTGTGGTGTGTGGCATGCACTGACAGACACAGCCTGGCCACTGCTCCCTACTAAACCCTGGCACCGGGCAGCACGGCGCCCGCGGGCCGGTCCCTGCCCTGTGTGCCCCCTAATGTGCCACATGAGGGGTCCCCGGGCCGCCAGGCCATGCCCTGGCTGCTAACACACACCCTGGTGCTGGGGTGTGGGGACAGGATGGCATCTGTGACCTCCCTGCTGTCCCCTGGGCTCTGCCTGGGAGCAGCACTGGTGGGGATCAGGGCTGGTGCCACAGCCCTCCTCTGGGCTGTGGAAACATCTGGAGAACATCTGTAAAACACTGGTGGGGATCAGGGCTGGTGCCACAGCCCTCCTCTGGACTGTGGAAACATCTGGAGAACATCTGTAAAACACTGGTGGGGATCAGGGCTGGTGCCACAGCCCTCCTCTGGGCTGTGGAAAACATCTGGAAACCACAGCAGATCCGCAGCCCAGGAGCTGCTCCTCCCAAGTGACCATTCAGTAGATCAAGACTTGGGAATTCCAGGGGAGAGCTTTGCTTTCTGTTCTGGGAAATCTGTGTTTGACATTCCTGCTGTTGCACAGGAAACCCATGGTGGAGCAGGGACTGGACCCAAAGATAGCACCCTCCAGATGAGCACCACGTTGCTCTCTCCTCCTTCCTTTTAAAGCCTTTTGGGAGGTCTGAAAATCAGAGCAGCCCCACATAAGCAGCCCCATACACAGCCAGCAACAAACCCAATCCTCAGCTGTAGTGATCTTGGAGGTGGTTTAGTTCTTCCTAGAAATTTCTCAGGTGTGTAGCCAGGTGAGCTTAGCAAGGTATCTGGAATCTGTGCTCCAGTATAAACTTCAGGCTTGGTGTGTCAAAATATTGATTTTATCCATCTGGCCGTGTGCATGGTATTAGTGACTGGGAGCTGTAGGTTTGCCTGAATAGTTCCCTAAATACCAAATGACCTGCCTCTATCTTGAGGCATTAGAAATCCTTGTGAAAGGTGTTCCTGATGCTGCAGTGGGAGTGCAGGTGGTTCCTGGGATGCTGCTCTCTGTTCAGCTGCTGGCAGCTGAGCCCCAGTGCCAGAGGTTCCTTTAGGAGCCAGGAGAGCCCTGTGTCCCTGCATCCAGGAATGGCATTTTCTGCTCAGTGTCAGGGTTGCTCTGGGAACCAGTAGGGCCCTCTGTCCCTGCATCCAGGCTTTCTTTGCTCCGTGTCTGTGCCCAGGAGCTTTTCCTGGAGCTGACCCTGCCTGTGAGGGCTGTGGGAGTCAGGGAGGAGGAGGATTCCTGGGAATGCCGATGATGTAACCCGATCCAGCTGGGATGTGATCCCGGTGTTTAACCTCATTCCCTCGCTGCTCCTGGTGCTTTCTGGCATGTGCCACCTGCTGCTGGGCCCTGCTAGCCTTGCTCCCTTGTGAAAAACGCCAATCACTTGTTTTAGAAATTTTAGTAGTAATAAAATGGTTATAAAAATAGTAATACAATTAGAGTAATAATAATTTGGACAATTTTAATTAGGACAATATGAGACAATAAAGACAAAGAGTTACGGACAATCCGGGTATCTTTTCTGGGCAAAATAAGCCCGAAAAGGACCCACGTTAACAGAGGATTAACCCTTAAAAGCAACAGCCTGTTGCATATTCATACACCTCATCTATGATGCATAAATTGCATTCAAACACAGGATTCTGTCTGGGCAGTGTCAGCTGCTTCCTCTGAATCCTGACAGCACCGACGGGCCAGGAAGAATTTCATTTCTTCTGATAATGGAGCAGTAAATTCTTTGTCTCTGAAAGATTCAGGTGTCCTGTGGCTGCTATCTCGCTGCAAGTCCTTTCTTTAAAAAAAGTATCCTACATAGCATTGTATCTATTTTAACATTTTTTATAACCCAAAACTATATTTAACACACTACTTAAGAGAATTAATACAGCATTACTTTCTAACACAACACCAGTTAATATTATGAATGTAATATTCATTTTAATATTTGCGAAAAGCCAACCATAAAATACACATTTTTCATATCGCTGGTTGTGCAGGGTGTCCCGTGCCCCTGAGCTGCACAGACCCCTCCTGCCATGCAGTAACTCTGGAGCTCTGTCCTGAGCTTTGTTTTCTCTCTTTCAGGCTCCCGTGGGTGAGGCTGGCGCAGGGAATTCCAGGCGTGAATCCCCCTATTCTCCCAGCAATCCTCAGGTGAGACTGCCCCCAGCACAGGGGGTGTGGGAAGGGCAGGGGGCACTGCCAGGGCTGCAGGACAGAGGGGGCTGAGGGCAATTTCCACCCTGGAGTGACCCTGTCAGGGTGGAGGGGATCCATCACAACAGGCAACCAGAGAGCAAGGGAACAACTCCCTCCCTCGGAGTGTCCCAGAGAGCCAGAAGGGTAATTAGCTGCTCTGAATGAGCTCTGAGGGGCAGCTTAATTGCAGAGTGATGACGGGGGGGCTACAACATGTAGTTGTGAGTTTTTTGGGAATGGTCTTTTTGGACCAGTGCCCTGCACAGAGATTCTTTAATTCTGGCAACTGGTGTCTGGTTAGAAACGGAGGGTCAGTGTTTGGGTCTGTAAACCAGGGCTGCAGGGGATGCCTGGGTGTCTGTGTGAGCCTGGTGTGGTTAGAAATGGAGGATCAGGGTTTGGGTCTGTAAACCAGAGAGGATGCGTGGTGCTCTGTGTGAGCCTGGTGTGTGGTTAGAAATGGAGGAGTTGGGATTTGGGTTATTAAACCAGGGCTGCCCAGGCCTGCAGAGGATCCCTGGCTCTCTGTGTGAGCCTGGTGTGGTGAGAAATGGAGGATCAGGGTTTGGGTCTGTAAACCAGGGCTGCAGAGGATGCCTGGTTCTCTCTATGTGAGCCTGGTGTGGTTAGAAATGGAGATTTGGGTCATTAAACCAGGGCTATCCAGGCCTGCAGGGGATGCCTGATCCTCTCTGTGTCAGCCTGGTGTGGTTAGAAATGGAGGAGTTGGGATTTGGTTATTAAACCAGGGCTGCCCAGGCCTGCAGAGGGTGCCTGGTGTGGTTAGAAATGGAGGAGTTGGGATTTGGGTTATTAAACCAGGGCTGCCCAGGCCTGCAGGGGATGCCTGGTGTGGTTAGAAATGGAGGATCAGGGTCTGGGTCTGTAAACCAGAGAGGATGCCTGGCTCTCCCTGTGAGCATGGAGAGCTGCTGGCCAGGAGCTGGAGGGATCCTGCTGCTGCCTCTTCTGGCTGACCCTGCCCTCAGGATCCTGCTGCAGCTCCTTGCCAGAGGCTTTCTCTCTGCAATGGGAAGAATCTTTGCTTTTGTAGCTTCTTGTAGTTATGATACTTTTTGAACAATCCTTTTTTTTAGGATTTTTCTCTTTGAGAAGCTGAGAGGCTTCAGGAATAAAATGTAAACAGTAATTATTTGTTGTTGGTGAATGTAGCAAGTAGATCTGTGATTGGTTTTATGTTTTTAATTAATAGTCAGTCACAGTCAGCTGGCTCGGACTCTTTGTCCAAGCCACAAGTTTTTGCTTTTTTTTTTTTATATTATTATTTTTAGTCAGTTTTTTGATGATTTTTTTTTATTTTTAGTATAGTTTTAGTATAATATATATCATAAATATATATTAATATATATTTATATTATATAATCTATAATATATATAGTATAATATATATTATAAAATAATAAATTAAACTTTTTGAAACATAGAGTTATATTTTTGGGTTTTTTTTATTTTTAGACTTCTGTGAACACTGTCACAACTTCCAATGATTTTTTCTTTACAGACATTACCTCTTATCCCTTGACAGTCATATTCCTTATTTATCTGATGATTTTTGTCTGTATAAATAATTAATATAAACATTACCTTTTATCCCTTGACATTCATATTCCTTATTTATCTCTGAACTTTTCAGTATCCTTGATCTCCTTGTCCATCCCATGACATGAGGTACCACAGCTCAGTTGAGCCTTTGGAAGTTAAATGAATTTAAAGAGATTTTTACATTTTCCCTTTGCAGTCGTTGCCCATTGCTGGGTTTATACTGGGGCTGGAGTGAATTGCCAGTTGTTCTTTGTTCTCTGTCCTTTTGGGTCTGTTGGTTCCTTTTGGAGTCCAGCTGTTCTCCAGCTGTTCTCCCCCAGCTGTGGCACTTCCCTGCTCCATGTCAGCTCTGGGGCTGGGCAGGAGCTCTGGGCTGCTGGGGCAGGCTGAGCAGCAGGGCCAGGAGCAGCAGGAGCAGCTCGTGAGCGCAGCCTCTGCTCCCTCTCAGCCTGTCCCCATCTCCCTCAGTCGTGGATCATTTTAAATTGAGTGTTCAGCAGGTTCCCAGCACCATTGGAAGGCGGTGTCACAGCTGAACTGTTCCAATGCACTTTGTTCCAGCTGTGTTTCCCTGTTTACATTTCTGACAGCAGCTGTGGTTTTTGTAAGTTTTCCTTTTATCACCGGTGCCAATTCTCTTTATTTCTTTGAGGTAATTTTCACAGATTCCCAGGATGGTTTGGGTGGGAAGGGACCTTCAGGACAATTTCATTCCAGCCCCTATCATGGGCAGGGACACCTCCCACTGTCCCAAGGGGCTCCCAGCCCTGTCCAGCCTGGCCTTGGGCACTGCCAGGGATGCAGGGGCAGCCACAGCTGCTCTGGGCACCTGTGCCAGGGCCTGCCCACCCTTGAATGAAATAATTTCTTCCCAAAATCTCATCCAACCCTGCCTCTGTCAGTGGGAAGCCATTCCCCCCTGTCCTGTCCCTCCCCAGCTCTCCTGGAGCCCTTTAGGGCAGTGGAGGGGCTTCGAGGTCTTTTCCAGGTTGAGCAGTCCCGGATCTCTCCTTCTCCAGGGATTCAGGAGTCTTCACTTTCAGGTTGCTGCTTCAGAGCAGAAGTTCCGAGGAATTTTGTCTCTTACTCTCTGGCTCCATCTATTTTTAATGTTAATTCTTTGATTTCAACATCTTGTACTCCAGCCAGAATCGACTGGCTGATTTCAGAGAATTATGTTAGTTAATTAATTAATTAATTAATTAATTCAGAGAATAATGTTAATTCTTTGATTTCAACATCTAGTACCCCAGCCAGAATTGACTGGCTGATTTCAGAGAATTCCTTGAGGGAAATGGAATCCTTGATCCCGAGTAGGGATTATAAGGGTTGAGTAGGCACTGTGAGGGTTGAGTAGGCATTGTAAGGTTTGAGTAGGCACTGTGAGGGTTGAGTAGGCACTGAGTAGGCACTGTGAGGGGTGAGTAGGCACTGTGAGGGTTGAGTAGGCATTGTAAGGGTTGAGTAGGCACTGTGAGGGTTGAGTAGGCACTGTGAGTAGGCACTGTGAGGGTTGAGTAGGCATTGTAAGGTTTGAGTAGGCATTGTAAGGGTTGAGTAGGCACTGTGAGGGTTGAGTAGGCACTGTGAGTAGGCACTGTGAGGGTTGAGTAGGCATTGTAAGGTTTGAGTAGGCATTGTAAGGGTTGAGTAGGCACTGTGAGGGTCCTGCCTGGCTTGAGGTCTGCATGGGGCTGGGGGAGGCAGGAGGTGTCTGTGCTGGGTCTGGGGGTTCCAGGCAGGGCAGGGGGCTCCCCTCGGGCTCCTCTCCCCTGGCAAACCCAGTCTCTCCTTTTCTCTCCCATTCTCTATGTGCTGCTGCCCCTCCCCACAGGTGCCCACAGCCCCCCGGGCCCCTCACCTGGCCGGCAGGGAGACACGCTTTGTAAGTGCTGCTCATGGTGTGCAGTGCTTTGTAAGTGCTGCTCATAAGTGCTGCTCGAGGTGTGCAGTGCTTTGTAAGTGCTGCTCATTGTGTGCAGTGCTGTGTAAGGCTTTGTAATGGTTTACAGTGCTTTGTAAGGGCTGCTTATAGTGTGCAGTGCTGTGTAAGGTTTGTAATGGTTTACAGTGCTTTGTAAGGGCTGCTTATAGTGTGCAGTGCTGTGTAAGTGCTGCTCGAGGTGTGCAGGGCTGTGTAAGGGCTGCTCAGGGTGTGCAGGGCTTTCTAAGTGCTGCTTTTGGTTTATGGTGCTTTCTAAGTGCTGCTCATGGTGTGCAGTGCTTTGTAAGGCTTTGTAATGGTTTACAGCGCTTTGTAAGGGCTGCTCATGGTGTGCAGGGCTGTGTAAGTGCTGCTCATGGTGTGCAGGGCTGTGTAAGTGCTGCTCATGGTTTACAGTGCTTTGTAAATGCTGCTCATGGTTTATGGCGCTTTCTAAGTGCTGCTCGAGGTGTGTAGTGCTGTGTAAGTGCTGCTCATGGTTTACAGCGCTTTCTAAGTGCTGCTCATGGTGTGCAGGGCTTTGTAGTGCTGGTCATGGTGTGCAGTGCTGTGTAAATGCTGCTTGTGGTTTACAGTGTTTTGCAAGGGCTGCTCATGGTGTGCAGTGCTTTGTAAGGCTTTGTAATGGTTTACGGCGCTTTGTAAGGGCTGCTCATAGTTTACAGTGCTTTGTAAGTGCTGCTCCTGGTGTGCAGGGCTTTGTAAGTGCTGCTCAAGGTGTGCAGGGATTTATAAGTGCTGCTCATGGTGTGGAGCGCTTTGTAAGCGCTGCTTATGGTGTGGAGTGCTGTGTAAGTGCTGCTCATGGTTTACAGCGCTTTGTAAACGCTGCTCGTGGTGTGTAGGGCTTTGTAAGCGCTGCTTATGGTGTGCAGTGCTGTGTAAGTGCTGCTCATGGTGTGGAGTGCTTTGTAAAGGCTGCTCTTTTAAGTGGTGCTCACGGTATGTGGTGCTGTGTAAGGGCTGCTCATAGTTTACAGCGCTGTGTAAGTGCTGCTCGCGGTGTGCAGTGTGCCCCTGCACGGCTGCTGCACTGCCCACCTGGCTGCTGCGCTGCCCTGCGCTGGCACCACGGCCCATGGGGACCCAACATCCCCACGGGGAGCCCTTGGGGGGCCTGCCATCCCCATGGGATCCACACGGGAACCTGGCCATCCCCACTGGGGCCCCACGTGGACCCAACATCTCCATGGCATCCTGGCATCTCCTCGGGGGCTCAGAATCCGCACGGAGACCCAACATCCCCGTGGGGGCTCAGGATCCCCACAGGGTGTCCTGGCATCCCCTGGGGTCCCCCAGGGAGCAGCACCCCGCTGGCACTCGAGGCACGAGGGGCTGCTCCCTGTCAGCTGCTGCTGTGGTGGCACCACGAGTGCCTGGGAAGAGCAGGGGGGGACAGCTTTGCTCGGGCTGGGGCAGGTGTGCAGGGTGGCCATGTGCCATGGGGATGTGCCCAGGGGATGTGCCAGGGACCAGGAGCAGGGGATGTGCCCAGGAATGTGCCAGGGAATGTACCAGGGACCAGGAACAGGGGATGTGCCATGGGAATGTGCCCAGGAATGTGCCAGGGACCAGGAGCAGGGGATGTGCCCAGGGAATGGGCCCAGGAATGTGCCAGGGAATGTACCAGGGACCAGGAACAGGGGATGTGCCATGGGGATGTGCCCAGGGAATGTGCCCATGGAACGTACCCAGGGACCAGGAGCAGAGACTGTGCCAGGGAGTGTGCCATGGGCCAGGAGCAGGGAATGTGCCCAGAGCAGGGGATATGCCCAAGGAATGTACCAGGAGATGTGCCAGGGAGCAGGAGCAGGGGCAATGCCCAGGAATGTGCCAGGGAATGTCAAGGGAGCAGGAGCAGGGGCTGTGCCCCGGGCCAGAGCTGTCCCAGAGTTGGGCTCAGAGTTTGGAGATGTGCCCAGGGAGCAGGAGCAGGGGATGTGCCCAGGGAATGCCCAGGGACCGGGGGATGTGCCCAGGGAATGTGCCAGGGAGTGTGCCCAGGAGCAGGGGATGTGTCATGGGGATGTGCCCAGGGAATGTGCCAGGGAGCAGGAGCAGGGAATGTGACCTGGAGCAGGGGCTGTGCCCAGAGAATGTGCCCAGGGAATGTCCAGGGAGCAGGAGCAGGGGCTGTGCCCACGGCCAGGACTGTCCCACAGTTGGGCTCAGGGTTTGGAGATGTGCAGAGAGCTGTGAGGGTCTCCTCACACAGCACAGGGGCTGGGAGAGGCTCGTGCACGTGGGCTGTCCTCACCTGAAGAGGCAAGGACTGGGGTTCTGTGGCACCTGGAGCTCCCCTCACAGGGTGGGCAGTGGGGCAGGGGTAAACAAAGGCTTCCAGACTCCAGATTTACCCCTGTGTTTCTGTTTGCAGGCTTCCATTAACTTCATCACATCGCAGGATGACAGTAAATCAGTGAGTACAGCTGCTGTGAAACCTGACTGTGCTGTCCCTGTGCATCCCCCAGCACTTGGAGCTTGTTCCTTCCTCCTCTTGGCTCCTAGTCTGTCTCCTCCAGTCTTCCACTATGCCTCGAGTTTGTACAAATGCATCAGGTCTCAGATATGGTCCATGTGAAAACCCAGTCGAGCTGTTTTTGCAGCTTTTATTGCTGTTTCTCCTCCTGCAGGTTTTGCTGCCTTACCCAGTCCCTGTGCCACTCTCTCCACTTGCAGGTGCTTTGCTCACTTTCACACAGCCTTCAGCAGTGATGGTGACATCTAGGAGAGGTTTTAGCCTCTCACCTCTGCTCCAGTAACTGCATTTCTCATCAGAACCAACCTGGTTCACTTCCATCCACAGCTTGTGCCAGTTCCCATATTCCTGGCTGATGTTTCCTTCCTTCCATCCCTGGTGCTCTCATTTTCTGAGCTTGGTCACACTCACCATACCCTGCCAACCCCTGTAGCTGCTGCTGGTCTGGCAGGTGCTTCCTTTGGTCCTTCCTTTTGTTCTCTGCAGTGCAGTGGTGCTGTGTAACCCTTCCCTGGATGAGTCTCATTTGGTGTTGGCTCCTGCAGCTGGAACAGCAGCACAGCCGAGGAGAGAAGTGGGGATGCATGGATTTGCATGGGTTTGTTTATTCAGCTGCATGGCAGACACCTGGCTGCCCTAACTGCTCGTTTCTCTTCTCTTTGTGCCCCCTTGCCCTCCTGTGCCCTGCCCACGCTGCCCTGGCACCAGCAGACCAAGCCCGGCGTCATCCAGCCGCTGTCCCGCGTGCGACCGAGCGCCGCTGTGGCACTCAGGGCCGAGGAGGGGGACAGCCCCAACCCCTTCCAGCAGCCCCAGCCCTGCTTCAGGACCCACAGCTCTGTAAGTGCCCAGGGAGCCCTCCCCAGAGCCCTGTGGCTGCCCCGGGTGGTGCAGTGCCATGTCGGGGGCAGGAGCCCTCCCAGAAGGGGCTCTGCATGGTCACCACGTGCCTGGTCACTGGTTTGGTCACCACGTGCCTGGTCACTCTGGTGTGCTGACCACGTGCCTGGTCACTCTGCTTGGTGACCATGTGTCCTGGTCACTCTGCTTGGTAACCATGTGCCTGGCCACTCTGGTGTGCTGACCACATGCCTGGTCTCTGGGGTTTGGTGACCACATGCCTAGTCACTCTGGTGTGGTCACCACGTGCCTGGTCACCCTGGTTTGGTGACCACGTGCCTGGTCACTCTGGTGTGGTCACCATGTGCCTGGTCACTCTGGTGTGGTCATCATGTCCCTGGTCACTCTGGTTTGATGACTATGTCCCTGGTCACTCTGGTTTGGTGACCATATGTCCTGGTCACTCTGGTTTGATGACTATGTCCCTGGTCACTCTGGTGTGGCCACCATGTCCCTGGTCACTCTGGTTTGGTCACCACATGTCCTGGTCACTCTGGTGTGGTCACCACATGCCTGGTCACTCTGGTGTGGTGACCAGGTGTCCTCATTGTTTTTGAAAGGTTCTTGTTTCTGGGGCTGTTTGTGGATGGGGGAGAAAAATTCAGGTGTTTTTGTCTTTGTCACGAGGCAAGACCTGTGTCCCTTCATATAAAAGTGGAAGGAATAGTGGAAGGTGTCCCTGCCCATGACTGGATGGGCTTTCAGTCCTTTACACAAACCATGCTGGGTGAGATTCCATCAATCCAGCCCTTCTATCCCTGCTGGAGCTGGTGCAGTGGGATACCAGAGATATCAGAGACCTGATTTGCAGGCTGTACAGAACCCATGGAATGGGCATGGCTCACATTTCACCGCTCTCCTGACCTCACTGTGCTGTGCTTTAGCCCATCAGACAGCATTGTTTAACCCTAGTCCAGCACTAAGAAAAGCCAGAACCAGAACTGGATTGGTGCAGCTGGAGGGATGAGCAGCTGGAGGGGATTTCCTCTCCAGAGGAGGAGGAGGAGGAGGAGGAAGGTTTGGGTGCCGTTGCCCCCCACCCTTCCATCTCTGTGGTGCTTAGAGCAGGACCCCCAGTGCTGCAGGGGCTGGGTGAGGGAGGGACCAGCAAAGACAGTGACAGGACCAGGAACATCCCCTCAGACCTTGTCAGATGTGTAAGTGTAATTCTGCAGAGGAAAATTTGGGATCAAAGGCAGATCTCCTCCCCATCACAGATCCCTGGATCAGATCCTGGAATCACAGGGTGCTTTGGGTTGGGAGGGACCTTAAAAACAGAGACACCTTCCACTAGAGGGGCTCTTGTTCAGCCCTAAATAGAAATCAATGTGTAGCTGTCCAGTTCTAGCCCACAAAACCCTGATTCAGGTAGGTTGAATTGGGTGTAAATCCTCAAGGACTGGGACAGCAATGTGCCCTTGGCCAGAGGATGTGTCACAACATTCCCATCGGGTCAGTGAAGGTCTGTGCCACCAAAAGCACCATTCCTTCACTGTGCATGGAACAGAACAGGCTGTGACCCTCGTGCTGCTGTGCACAGTGTGTGTGCAGTGCTCTGCTCCTGGTGCTCCTGCCCAGGGCTCAGCAGCAGAGGCTGAGATTGCCTTCCCAAGGCTCACAGATCCCTTACGTGTTCCCTGACCTGTTCCTTCCATATCCCCCTTACCAGGCTTTGCAGGCCAAGTCTCAGGCTGTGTTTCCCCCGTATGGGTTTTCCCCCCACCTGTGCTCACCTGTGCTCACCTTTGCCTCCTGTCTGTCTGTCTGTCTGTCCCTGCAGCCAAAGCCATCGCCGCCGTCGCCACCATCCCCTGACGAGGTGCCCATCAATGTCAAGCAGGCCTACAAGACCTTTGCAGCAGTGCCCCTGTCCCAGCCCCTGCTGGGGACACAGGTAACCCAGCCCTGGTGGCACCAGCCCGCCCTGCAGGGACAGCTGGGGACATGGCCAGGGCCTGGGAGAGCTGGAAGGGCTGGGGATGGGATGGTCACCCTGGAAAGGCTCTGGTGATGAGATGGTCATCCTAGCAGGGTCCTGTGTGGATGGTGCAGATCCACAGGGCATCCATCCTGGCCGGGTCCTGGCTGTGCCAGGTCCTGTTGGAGTGTGTGGATGGTGCAGATGCTCACCCTGGCCGGGTCCTGGCTGTGCCAGGTCCTGTTGGAGTGTGTGGGTGGTGCAGATGTTCATCCTGGCAGGGTCCTGTGCTGGATTTGGAGTGTGTGGGTGGTGCAGATGTTCATCCTGGCAGGGTCCTGTGCTGGATTTGGAGTGTGTGGGTGGTGCAGATGCTCACCCTGGCAGGGTCCTGTGCTGGATTTGGAGTGTGTGGGTGATGCAGATGTTCATCCTGGCAGGGTCCTGTGCTGGATTTGGAGTCTGTGGGTGATGCAGATGTTCATCCTGGCAGGGTCCTGTGCTGGATTTGGAGTGTGTGGGTGATGCAGATGTTCATCCTGGCAGGGTCCTGTCTCTGTCAGGTCCTGTTGGAGTTGGAATGTGTGTAGATAGTGCATATGTTCATCCTGGCAGGGTCCTGTGTTGGTGATGAGATGTTCACCCTGGCAGGGTCCTGGCTGTGTCAGGTCCTGTTGGAATGTGTGATGGGGCAGATGTTCATCCTGGCAGGGTCCTGGCTGTGTCAGATCCTGGAAGCTCCTGGAATCTCAAGCATTGTTGTTCTCCCTGGACATTGGGATACTGATGTACAACCACGCAAAGGAACTCTGAAATTCCAGGTTCCAGGGCCTGGCTAAACCTGTGCTGAGACATTTTTGGGTAGATTTTGATTTTCACTGGGACTCTTCCTTTCCCTGCCATCTAGCTGAATCCTGGAACAGTCCAGGCTAGCTGAGGCCTTGGAGGTCACTGCCTCAGTTCCCCCTGCAGAACAGGGCAGCCTTGGGTGTTGGAATCCTGGAATCCCAGAATCCTGGGACGTCCTGATTTGGAAGGGACCCACAAGGATCATCAGATCCAGCTCAGGACACCCCCAGGAACCCCACCATGGGCCTGAGAGCGTTGGTCAAACATCTCCAGAGCTGTAGGAGGTTGCTCAGGCAGATCCACTCCAGTTCTGAATTCTGAATTCACAAATTTTTGGAGTATTTGGATAAAGCCAGAGATCATCTCCTTGCTCTCTCTTTGTGGGTCATTTCAGTTTGTCTAATTGTAAAACTTCCTTATTTTCCATAACTAGTTTGCAGTTCTCAGTTTGCCCCTATGGATTCCTGGTTAACAGATGGATTTTGGGGATCAATTTTATCCCTCTGAAGTTCTGTTCATCCAACATTCTGTTATGTATCCCAGTAAATACAGATTTCATTCCTTCTGATGGCATCTCTGCTTCTTTAAAGTAAATTTTGGGTGGTTTTGTCTTTGATGCAAGCAAAGTGTGAGTGGGTCCTGCCAGCTCCTGTGACTCCCCTCCAGCCCCTGCTCCTGTTTGGTGCCTGTTTCCTGTGATTTTCAGTTTCTCCCTTTCAGGAGTTGTCACACCTGGTTCTGTTTAACCCTCAGTTTACCATAAATCCTCACTCCTGACCATTGCTAAGCCTTGTTAAATCTGTGTGAATTCAGGGACAGTTTGGGGACCTGTGTCAGCTGCCTGGCCTTGGGGCACAGGGCTGGAACCTTTCCTTTTGGAACATGCTTGTTTCTCTCTGTCCTTAGGAACTGTCTGGTCAGAGCAGCACAGAAAACACCAAAATGGCCTTGGAGGTGGGTGCTGGGAGTCATGGGGGTGTGGGTGGGGTGTGATGGTGGTCACAGGGGTTCTTGGATGGGGGAAGAGATGAGAATGTTGGCTCCATGCTCAGAAGGCTGATTGATATATGTTACGTTACGACTATACTAAAGAATAGAAGGAAAGGTTTCGTCAGAAGGCCAGCTAAGAATAGAATAGAATAGCAAAGAGTGAATAACAAAGGTCTGTGGCTCTGACAGAGTCCAAGCTCTCTGGTCTGTGGTTGGCCATTAATTGTAAACATTCAAGATGGCCCAGTCACAGACACACCTGATGCATTCCACAGCCGATAACCAATGTCTACATTTTGTTCCTGAGGCCTCCCAGCTTCTCAGGAGAGAAAAATCCTAAAGAAAAGATTTTCACAAAAAGATGTCTGCGACAGTGGAGGGATGGGGCAGAGTGTGGGAGGGCTGGGGAGGAGCAGGAGGAGGAGAGGAGGGGGCAAAGTGAGAGCTGAGAGGATGGGGCAGAGTGAGAGGAGGGGGCACAGTGGGAACTGAGGGGATGGGGCAGCTGGCAGAGCAAGGGATAGGGTGGCATGGGGCTGGGTGGGCAGTGCTGGGGCTGAGTGGGCAGTGCTGTGGCTGGGTGCCCCCTGTCCCATGGTGTCCCTGGGTGTCCCTGTGTGTCCCTGTGTGCCCCCTGTGCCTGGGTGCCCCCTGTGCCTGGGGGGCAGTGGTGTGGCTGGGTGGGCAGTGCTGTCCTTGGGTGCCCCATGGTGTCCCTGGGTGCCCCATATCCCTGAGTGCCCCTTGTGCCTGGGCAGTGCTGTGGCTGGGTGCCCCATGGTGTCCCTGGGTGCCCCCTGTCCCTGTGTGCCCCCTGTGTGCCCCCTGTCCCTGTGTGTCCCCGTGTGCCCCCTGTCCCATGGTGTCCCCGTGTGTCCCCTGTCCCTGTGTGTCCCTGTGTGCCCCCTGTCCCCGTGTGCCCCCTGTCCCTGGGTGTCCCTGTGTGCCCCCTGTCCCTGTGTGTCCCCGTGTGTCCCCTGTCCCTGTGTGTCCCCGTGTGCCCGCTGTCCCTGTGTGTCCCCGTGTGCCCCCAGTCCCTGTGTGTCCCCATGTGCCCGCTGTCCCTGTGTGTCCCTGTGTGCCCCCTGTCCCTGTGTGTCCCCATGTGCCCCGTCCCATGGTGTCCCCGTGTGTCCCCTGTCCCTGTATGTCCCTGTGTGCCCCCTGTCCCTGTATGTCCCTGTGTGCCCCCTGTCCCTGTGTGTCCCTGTGTGCCCCCTGTCCCTGGGTGTCCCCATGTGCCCCCTGAGCAGCGTTCTGGCCCTTGCAGGTGGCCGCCCACAGCCCCGGGGGCCAGCACAGCCCTGAGCAGAGGTCCTTCCGGGAGAGGCAGAAGTATTTTGAGATTGAGGTGAAGCAGCAGCACCTGGACAAGCCTCCCAAGCGCGTGTCCCTGGTGGGGGAGGACGACCTGAAGAAGATGAAAGAGGAGGAGGGTACGTAGCACTGTGTGCTCAGAGGGTTGTCCTGCTAAGGGATTCCTTTGCCACAGAAATGCAGCACTTCCAGAAGCCCCTGGGTGGTTATTGTAAGGACTGGGAATGATTTGAAGTGAATGCTGAGCAATTCTGTGCATGCTGCACTGATACTGCCTGGGTTGGTGCAGTGCTGTAGTTTCAGGTGTCCTGTATCATGGAATCACAGAAGGGTTTGGGTTGGGTTGGAGGGACTTTTAACCCACTCAATGCCACCCCTGCCGTGGGCAAGGACTCCTTGCCTCAGACCAGTGGCTCCAGTCTGGCCTGGAACACTTCCAGGGATGGAGCAGCCACAGCTGCTCTGGGCAGGGTCCCTTCCCAAATCCATCCCTGAAGCCATCCCCCCTCCAGCCCTGTGTCCAGAGCCCCCCTGAGCCCCTCTGGGTGCTGCAGGGCTGCAGTGAGTCCTGCCTGCAGCCTTCTCCTCTCCAGCTGCAGTTCAGCTCTCACAGAGCTCTCCCTGCAGGGCACAGGGCATTCCAGGCTCCCTGCTCTGGGCTCTGTGCCTGCAGCCTGCAATAAACACTTCAGGGACATGTGTGAGGCCCCTGCCCACAGTGGGGCTGTGCCAGCTCCAGGTGAGTGGCACCCTCACACAGGACTGGCAGCAGAGCTCAGAGCTCACTGTGCTGCTCCAGGGCTGCACCAGGAGCTGCATTGCTGCTCTCCTTTGTGTTGTCATTCCCTCTTGCTTGAGAGTTCACAGAATTCACAGAATTACTCGGTTGGGAGAGACCTTAAAGATCATCGAGTCCTACCTATAGTTGCTTTAGGAGGTGATAAGGAACAAGGTGAAGTGGACAAAAGCATTTTTACCGAGCTTTCCAGCCACTCCTCTCCAAAGCGTACCTGAACCTGGCATTTGGTTCAGTTTCATGCCAGTAATGGTTGCCCAGTGTTCCAGCCTGTCTGCACCCTCCTGTAGGGCTCCATGGCCCTTGAGAGAGCCACCAGCAGCTCCCAGTTTGGCATCAGCAGCAGTGTTCCTGTTGCATTCAGCTCCTGCAGAATGCAGAAAAATTATTTTATTAATAATTTTAATATTATTTTTATATTTTTAAGAATTTTAATTTATTTTTAATGTTTTTTCTTTTTAATATTATTTTTATATTTTTAAGATTTTTAGTCTTGCCCCAGGGCTGAGCCCTGAGGAGCACCCCTGTGTGACCTGTAGGACACCTGCCCCAGAGCTGCCTGCTCCTGTCCCCTCTGTTCCTGACCCTCTGGTGATGTTGTGCTCACCAGCAGAGCTGTCCCAGGGCCGCTGCTACGCATGGGGCCAGCACCAGCACCCAGCCTTGGCTCCTGCAGGAGGCATGGGGCAGATGCAGGCTGCCACGGCCTTCCTTCCCTCTGGGAAAAGGGCAGGAGAAACTGTGCCCAATTCCAGGGTGAGGCTGAGTGCACTGGGAAATCTGCTGGAAACCTGCCCTGGGTGTCCAGGGATGGAAATCTGGTGGATAAGGAAAGGGGGAGCTGAGGAAACCATGCACAGTTTGTTGCATCACTGGTGGAAGTGTGAGGAACAAAGGTGTTCATGGAGAGGGGATGGACTGAAACCAGCCCAGACTTGCAAGGGTGAGAAGGACCTGCCCAGAGGTTCCATCCTGGGGGATTCAGTGCCAGGACCTGCCCAGAGGTCCCATCCTGCAGGTTCAGCGTCAGGATTGAATCTCTTGGGGGTTCAGTGCCAGGACCTGCCCGCAGTCCCATCCTGGGGGTTTCATTGTCAGGACCTGCCCGCAGTCCCATCCTGGGGGTTTCATTGTCAGGACCCTCGCACAGGTCCCATCTTGCAGGTTCAGTGCCAGGACCCCCCCACAGGTCCCGTCCTGGGGGTTCATTATCAGGATCTGCCCACAGTCCCACCCTGGGGGTTCAGTGCCAAGACCTCCCCCACAATCCCTTCCGGGGGGTTTCATTGCCAGGTGTGTGATCTGCCTCCTGTGTCCCTGCAGCCCGCAAGCTGCAGCAGCAGCGAGCCCTGCTGCTGGAGGAGGAAGCTGAGGAGGAGGAGGAGGAGGGCAGGCGGGCGCCCCAGGCCGTGCAGTCCAGCGTCATCATCGAGGGCGTGGAGTACAAGGTGGAGAGGCTGAATGGGAGGAGCAGCCAGGCTCCAGCAGCTCGGTAAGGCAGCACCCTTGTTTTGCAGAGATAACCAAAAATTCCACAGCTTTGTGCAAGTTGTAAAGCCGGTATGTTTATTATTACATGTGGAGATTGCTCTCCTTAAAAGACATGGGAACTTCAGGTCCCTTTTTATCCCCCTCTCAAATACATATTCATACAATTTCACATTAGGTTCATGCATATTCATTTTTACAAATTTTGCGTGACATTTGCCACTAGTTCTTCTTTACCAGAAATAATTCCTAGGTCAGGCTGGCCTGCTCTCACAGCAGTCTCTCTGTCTCTATCACCCTCTGTGTCCCCCCTTCTCTCTGTCCTTCACTGAAGCAGTTTCCCAGCCTAGGTTTGCAGTCAGGTTACATAGCTGTGTTTTCTAACCACAGGCTCAAAGATGTGCATTCCACCTAAATCCAAATGGATTTCTACTCTGGAGAATTTCTACTCTGTCTCACCCAAAGCAGGCAGCCCTGCACCTCCCACGGGCAGAGAGTCCCAGGAGCTCTCAGGGCACAGGGCTGGCACAGATTTCTGCTTCAGAAAAGGCCAAGTTTTACATCTCACTCTTTCCAGGGAGCAGCTCCTTCAGCTGTGCCCCAGGGTGTGGAGAGAGGTTGATTTTAGAGAGATGCTTCAGGATAAGCTGAATGATAAAGTGATGCTAAAACAGATTTGGGTTTTTTTAGGCTTGTTTCCCCGTTCTCTGGGACTTGGCCTCCAGGTTACCTTGATGGTTTTTTCTAATTCTTGGGCATAGAACAGAGGAACGAGAACAGGATTCTGAAAGGCTCCAGATAAATTCAGAATGCACTGAAGTAAAGCTGAAGCTGTCCTTATCTGCCTTTGAAGCCTTTGGCACAGACAGTGTGCTCTCCACAAACACATCTCAGTCACAGTGGCAGAACACTCCCTGGCACTGCAATCTCATTTCTCTCTGTTGTTTCTGCCCAGTCTCACTGGAGGACCTTCTCACATCACAGTTCCCTGAGACTGCCCCTGCCCCTCTGAGCTGGGGCAGCTCCAAGGAGGAAAGCAGTCACACACAGCCCCTTGGTTCCCTGGAAGCCCCCCTGATCCCTCCTGTTCTCATCCTGAAACATGGCATGCTGAAGGACAGGAAGCCTGGCTCCATCAGTTGTTTATTATTTATGCTTGGATGCAAGGGAGGCAGTGGAAGAGGCTGAAGTTGTGTTTCTTGAAATATTCTTCCTCATGCTGGAAGAGAAACTGAAATTTAATTAAAATAAACTTGAGCAGTAAAAATCAGAGCTGGGTGTCACCATAAACTGAGCACCCCCAGCTCTCCCAGCCAGCTCCATAGCCCATCTCATGGAACAACTTAAAATAATCAAATTAATTTGTTAATGAGGGTGTAAAATCAGGATCAGGTGACCAGGGTTTCCAAAGGGAATCTTTCTTGGGCTCCTCTGTTTGGAATCCTTTGTGCCACATCTAACAAAGCCAAGAGTGAGGTCCTGCTTCCCAGGACTGAAGGGTGAGATCCAGAGGAAAAGAAAGCCCAACAAATATCTTTATTAGGAAAACTGAGGAAAGATTTGTGTGTGTGTGTGAGTGGCTGGGTGGCCTGCAGGTGCAGGAAATGAGTTCTGCTATTCGTGTGGATGTTCAGGAGATCCCACAGGAATGTTTACAGCAGTGATCACAGAGTGCTGTGACTTCACCCTGGAGCAATTGTTGCTCTCCTGGGGTGGAGCTTCACCCTTGGCTGGGTGTGCAGCCCGTGGTGCTGCAGCTCACAGGGCTCTTTCTCCAGGCCCTTGGAGCTCAGTGAGAGCAGCAGCTCACAGAGGAATTCCCTGGAGGAGGGCATCAGGCCTGAGCACAGAACCAACTCCATGTCGGGGTGAGTGGGGCAGGGGCTGCAGAGTTCCTCCCTTCAACAGCCAGGGGCTGCCAGGGAAGGGTCTGGGGGAGGCAGGGAGGGGAACTGAGCAGAGCCAACCTCATGGAACCCAGCGTGGGTTGGGTTGGGTTGGGTGGGAGGGACCTGCAAGACCCTCTGGTTTCAACCCCCTGCCTTTTGGTGTTCACAGGGCTCTGAGGATGAGGGAAGTTATGAGGATCTGACTCCATGTTTCAGAAGGCTGATTTATTATTTTATTATATATATTGCATTAAAACTATGCTAAAAGAATAGAAGAAAGGATTTCATCGGAAGGCCAGCTAAGAATAGAAAAAGAAGGAATGATAACAAAGGCTTGTGGCTCGGCTCTCTGTCTGAGCCAGCTGACTGTGATTGGCCATTAATTAGAAACAACCACACGAGACCAATCACAGATGCACCTGTTGCATTCCACAGCAGCAGATAACCATTGTTTACATTTTGTTCCTGAGGCCTCCCAGCTTCTCAGGAGGAACAATCCTAAGGAAAGGATTTTTCATAAAAGATGTCTGTGACACTGCGGGGGGTGCTCCCAGGACAATCCAAGCCCCATCCAGCCAGAAACTCCTTACAAGGAGCTTTCCTGTGTCCTGTGTCCTCCCCATCCATGGCAGCCCATGCCAGTGGCACCAGGCAGGTGAGCAGAGCTGCCATGGCACGGGGCAGATGAGCAGAGCTGGCAGGTGAGCAGAGCTGGCAGGGGCACAGGGCAGGTGTGCAGAGCTGGCAGGTGAGCAGAGCTCCCAGGGTTGCAGGGCAGGTGCCCCCAGGTGCCCCTGCCTGCCAGGTGAGCCCTGCAGGCCCTCAGAGCCCCTGTCCCCCGTGTCCCAGGTTGTCCCCCGCGGAGCCCGGCGCTCCCGTGCGCAGTGGGACAGGTGAGCAGGCTGCCATGGCGCGGGGCAGGTGTGCAGAGCTGGCAGGTGAGTCCTGCAGCCCAGGTGAGCCCCTCACAGCCCCCCTGTCCCCCGTGTCCAGGTTGTCCCCCGCGGAGCCCGGCGCTCCCGTGCGCACGGCCAAGGCGGAGCGGCGGCACCAGGAGCGGCTGCGGATGCAGAGCCCCGAGCTGCTGGCCCAGCAGGACAAGGACAAGGAGCTGTCCCCGGCCGAGCGCCGCGCCCTGGAGGCCGAGAAACGCGCCATGTGGAGGGCGGCGCGGTGAGCCGGGCTGCCTGTCCTGCGGGGAGGGAGAGGGGCAGCTCCGGGCTGGGGATGAGGGCAGGGAAACTGGGCAAGGAGGGTGCTTGCACAGTACAGGGAAACTCCTGGGGTGGGGATAAGGGGAGGGAAACCGGGGAATGGAGGGTGCTTTTACTGGGCAGGGCTGGTCCTGGGTGTGGGGATTAAAGGGAGGGAAACCGGGCAGTGGGGGATGCTGTTACAGGGCAGGGATGCTCCTAAAGGAGTGAAACCGGGGAATGGGGGATGCCTTTACTGGGCAGGGCAGCTCCTAAAGGGAATAAAACCAGGGAATGGGGATCCTTTTACTGGGCAGAGCTGCTCCTAAAGGAGTAAAACTGGGGAGTGGGGGATGCTTTTACAGGGCAGGACAGCTCCTAAAGAAGTAAAACCAGGGAGTGGGGATCCTTTCACACAGCAGGGCAGCTCTTGCACATCTGGGACATAAAGGAATAAAACCAGGGAATGGGAGATCCTTTTATAGGGCAGAGCTGCTCCTAAAGGAGTAAAACCAGGGAATGGGGGATCCTTTCACACAGCAGGGCAGCTCCTAAAGGGAATAAAACCAGAGAATGGGAGATCCTTTCACACAGCAGGGCAGCTCCTGCACATCTGGCACCCAAAGGGTGTAAAACCAGGGAATGGGGACCCTTTCAGGGGCAGATGTCGAGGGAGGCTGTGCAGGATCTGTCCAAGCCCTGGCTGAGCCTGTCTCTTGTGATTCCCCCAGTGCTGCCCAGCCCTGCACAGGGGAGCTCCCCATGGACAAAACCCAGCTGGGTGCTGTGCTGGCTGTGTCCTGCCCTCACACACTGTTCCCACCTTGTTTGTGCCCCTTTTGGAATGGTGTCACTGAGGCTGCAAGGTCACACATCCAAAAGGAAAAATGGAACTTCTCATTTCCAGGGTAGCTGGGCTGGACATCCTGCTGCAGCCAAGAGTGGCAGGATCTGGCCATTCCCATTCTTACCCACATGAGCTGTTCCATCAGCCTTGAAAGAGTGGAACACTGCCAGGGATCCAGGGGCACCACAGGATTCTCTGGGCATCCTGTGCCAGGGCCTCACACCCTCCCAGGGAACAATTCCTGCCCAATATCCCATCCAGCCTGGGTTTGGGCACTGCCAGGGATCCCCAGCTGCTCTGGGCACCCTGTGCCAGGTCTGCCCACCCTCACAGGGAACAATTCCTAATTCCCAATATCCCATCCAGCCTGGCCTGGAACACTGCCAGGGGCACCACAGGATTCTTGGGTCACCCTGTGCCAGGGCTGCCAGGGAAGGATTTTCCGAGGTCCCCTCCAGCCCTGCCCCTCTGGCAGTGGGAATCCATTCCTTCCCCCTTGTCCTGGCACTGCAGGCCCTTGTCCCTTTCTGTGGGACAGGAGGGACTGTTCCCTGCTGCCCCAGATCTCCAGGAGGATCCAGGGCTCTCAGGGCCCCTTTTCCAGCTCTGGAATGGGCACAGGGTTTTGGCCAGGTCCTGTCTGCAGGGGAGGCCTGTCTGGGGGGCTCAGCCCCACCGTCCCACTGGGTTTGTTCCTCCCTCTCTGACCTCCTGTCTTTGCTTCTCTCCGGTTCTCTGCTCTGTGCTGTCACTCGTGACCCTCACTCTGCCCTCCTTGGGCTCTCCTTGCTGTCCCTGTGCCATCAGGGCCCTGCCAGGATGGGGGATGCCCCTTCCCCAGCACCCCTGTGCTCTGTGCACACACAGCCCCAGCTCACACAGGGGTTCTGGGCACACACAGCCCCTGGCACAGCCATGGAACAGTTTGGGATGGAAGGGACCTGAGGGTTTGTCTGGTGCCACCCATGACATGGCAGGGACACCTTCCCCTGTGCCAGGCTGCTCCAAGCCCCGTCCTTGGGCACTGCCAGGGATCCAGGGGCAGCCACAGCTGCTCTGGGCACCCTGTGCCAGGGCTGCCCACCCTGCTAGGGAGCAATTCTTAATTCCCAATGTCCCATCCAGCTTGGCCTTGGGCACTGCCAGGGATCCAGGGGCAGCCACAGCTGGTCCCTTCCCTGGGGCTGGAGCTGTTCCTGGTCCCTCCATGGGGCTGGAGCTGTTCCTGGTGTCTCCCAGCACTGGGAGGTGTCCCCTGGATGTGGCCTGATCCCCCGGATGTGGGCACTGATGGGTGCTGCCGTCCTGGGCACCATCCCAGGCTGCCCCAGGGGTTCCTGCTGCCCCAGCAGTGCCCATTGCTGGGTGGGATCAGACCTGGGACCAGCCCAGCCCAGGCTGCCCCGTGTCAGAGCCGAGTTTCCCTTGCCCAGGGTTTGTTGCTGTATCTGTTTCTTTCTTTTCCTGTTCTTGTCTGCTGCAATGTTCATCACCATCATCTCTTCGTCTCCTCCTCCTCCTGTTCCTGTCCCTCCTGTCCCTCCTGTTCCTGTCCCTCCTGCTGCTCCTCAGATGCTCAACCCTTGAAGACAGTATTAAGCAGTACGAGCAGGACCTGGCCAGGAGGCTGTACCAGTCCAGGCAGAGAGCAGCTGCTGCTGCTGCCCCAGGGCAGAGCCAGCCCTCGAGAGCCACCCCTGGGGCAGGAGGAGGCCAATCCAGGTGTGCACAGCTGCATGCTCCTGTCTGTGTCCCCAGGCCAGGGTCAGGAGGCCAATCCAGGTGTGCACTGCCCTGCTACAGCTGCATGCTCCTGGCTGGGGGCTCCTGGGGCAGGACCCGGCTGGGCCCTGGTGTGACCCCAGAGAGCAGGGGGGTGCTGGGGCTGATGGGGAGGAAGGGACAGACACCCCTGATGTCTCACAGCTGTGGGGAGGAAGGAACAGACAGCTCTGATGTTTCCCAGCTGTGTCACAGGGTCCCAGAGGGGTTGGAAGGAACCTTAGAGATCACCCAGTTCTACCTCCTTCCACACCTTTCACTATCCCAGGGTGCTCAGGGCCCCATCCAGCCTGGCCTCCATGCTCTCCTGCTGGCACAGGAGGGTTCAGGTGCAGCACAGGGCAGGATGAAGCCCCAGCACTGATCCTGCCTGTGTGATCCTCACAGTTCTGTCCCCAGCTCAGGTCCCTGTCCTGTTTTTTGGCACTCTGGGGCTGCCCACAGTGTGCTGGTCCATAGCTCCAGGCTCTGTGTGTGTGGCACAGGTGCTCCCAGGTGTGTTTGGGGGTGGCAAAGGACAGCCCAGCTGTGCCCCTGCCTGCCCTGGGAACCCTGGGGGGATTTGTGCTGAGCCCAGGGCTCTGTCCCTGCTCTGTCCCTGCCCTGTAGGGTGGCTCTGCCCCCTCAGCAGCACTCACAGCTCCTGTCCCACCCCTCTCCCTGTTCCTGGCAGGATGAAGTCCCTGGAGCAGGATGCCCTCAAGGCCCAGATGGTCATTGCCAAGTCCAAGGAGGGCAGGAAGCGCAGCCCCCTGGAGCAGCTGGCAGAGTCGCCGTCCCCTGCACCCACACCGTCACCCACGCCCATGGAAGGTACGGGGCAGGGACAGGGGGCAGTTCCTGCTGATAGGGGGCAATTCCCTCCTTCTGGGGGCAGTTCCCTGCTTCTGGGGGGGGGGGGGGGCAATTCCCTGCTTATGGGGGCAATGCCCTGCTTATGGGGGCAATTTCCTGCCTCTGGGGGCAATTCCCTTCTTCTGGGAAGTCACTGACTGTGCCCTTCTGTCCCCCCCTGCAGATTGCAGCCCCAGGAACGTCACCTCCCCAGGAAGGCTGGTATGGTGTTCTGCTTGCCTTTGTCACCTTTCCCAAACCCTGCCATTCCTTTGTCACCTTTCCCAAACCCTGCCATTCCTTTGTCCCCTTTCCCAAGCCCTGCCATTCCCTGGTTGTTCAGGCTGGTGTGGTGTTCTCCTGCCTGCTTTTGTCACCTTTCCCAACCCCTGCCATTCCTTTGTCACCCTTCCCAAATCCTGCCATTCCCTGGTTGCTCAGCTCTGCTGGGAGCTCTGGGCCCCTCTCAGCCCTTGCTGCATGGTGCAGGGAAGGGAGGGGATCTGTGGATGGAACTTGGCCAAACTCCTGGCCAGAGGAACTCCCCCCCTTATTGCAGCTCCCAGGGCACATCTGCTCTCTGTCCCCTGTTCTATGGAGCCATCCTTTCTGTGCGGCTTCACCTCCTGGTTCAGAAAGGTTTCCACCAGGTCCAGAAAGCCTTTCCCTGGTTCAGAAAGCTTTTCCCCAAGTTCAGAAAGCCTTTCCCTGGTTCAGAGAACCTTTCCCTGGTTCAGAAATCCTTTCACTTCCCCTCAGGGACCTTGGCCCTGTGTTTCCCCAGAGCACAGGGCAGACCTGCAGCTGCAATCAGCATATTCCCTTTCCTAGCCCTGAGTAAAAGCCATGGGGCTCTGTAGCACAGCCCTGTAAGAACTAGGAAGAGCAGGGAAAGCAGCTGCAGGGAGGGAGCCTTGTCCTGCCAGGCCACCCCATAACCCAGCCCTGGGTGAGGTCCTGACTCTGCCCTGGCTGTCAGGAGCCTTGCCATGAAGTTCCCCAGAACCAGCTTTGCCCCCTGCCCTGGTGTGCACTGACATTTCACTGGGGCAGGGGATGCTTCCTCTGGGGCTCACACCCCTCCTGCCCCCAGGAGAGCTCCAGGGCAGTGTCACAGGGCTGTCCCACGTCCCAGGGCTGTCCCAGGATTGTCCCACATCCCAAGGGTGTCCCAGGGCTGTCCCACATCCCAGCTCTGTCCCACATCCCCTGCCCAGGCTCTCCTGCCTCTCCCTCTGCCCCTGCTGGGCTCTCTGCTTGCCTTGCTCATCGTGCTGCTGCCTCTCCAGCCCTTCCTCTCCCTCACTCTCTCTTCTCTGTTTCTTCCCCTCTGCTGTCCCTTCTAGTCAATGTCTGAAAAGAAGTTTGACTACCGGGAATTTGCTGCTATTCCTTCCTCCAAACCTGTTTACGAAATCCAGGTACAAACTGCATGCTGAGCCCCCTCTGCACAGCCCAGGCCCTGCTCTGGTGCAGGAACTGAGGCTGAGGGGTTTGGGGAGCCCTCTGCAGAGCCCTGGGGCAGGGACACCAGTCCTGCTGAAAACTGGGGGCTGCCTGGAGCCCCCAGCCAAGAGGAGTTAGGGAAAGGTTGGTCCAGGGGGTTTTAAAATGAATGACAAAAGCTTTGCAGATAGAAAACAGCTCCATCTTCACCAGAATGGCTCCTGAAATAGTGTTAAGTGAAAGATGAGAACTGAAAGGGAAGAAAAAGTGACAGAAATGATGGCTAGCAAATGCCAGATTGGAGCAGATGTAACTTGCAGCTGGGCTGTGCCTGTGTCCTGCAGCTGGGTGTTCTCAGGCTGTAATCCTGCTGGCAGTGAGCTGTGGGGTCAGCACCTGGTTCTGAGGGTGAGAGCCATGCTGAGGTGCTTCTCCCTCCTCACATGGGCTGTTCTGAGCTCTTCTGTCATGGGTTGCCAGCTCTGGAGGTGACCCTGACCCCTGGCCCTGCTCTGGGGGCCACTGGAACCAACCTTGTAGGGCTGGGAGCTGAAACTGGGTCAGTCAGGCCCTGGTGGCATTGGTGACAGCTGAGTTGGGCAGGTTCCCTGTGTCTGAAGGGTTTGGGTGGGTTTTTAGTGTCTGAAGGGGTTTAGGTGGGTTTTTGGTGTCTGAAGGGTTCTGGGTGGGTTTTTAGTGTCTGAGGGGTTCTGGGTGGGTTTTTAGTGTCTGAAGGGATTTAGTTGGGTTTTTAGTTCTGTGTACAGAGCATGAAGCAGATTCAGGGCATGGAGAGCCAGCAAGCTCTGCTACACTGGGGGAGAGCTCGCTGTGGGGACACAAAGGTGTCACTGCAGACACAGAGGGGACACAAAGGTGTCACTGCAGACACAGAGGGGACACAAAGGTGGCACTGCAGACACACAGGGGACACACAAAGGTGTCACTGCAGGCAGGCTGGCTGTGTCGGAGTGCACTGTGCGGATTCTCAGGCACTCCTGCTTTATTTGGTGTCTGTTCCTCACTGACACCTGTCCCTCGAGGTGGTGCTCTGCTCCTGGAATCATCCCTCATTTTCCTGGGGTGCCTCCCTTTGGATCTGCCCTCTGCAGTGCCTCCCTTTGAGACGTGCCCTCTGCAGTGCCCTCCTTTGGGACGTGCCCTCTGCAGTGCCTCCTTTGGGATATTCCCTCTCCAGTGCCTCCCCTTGGGACATTCCCTCTGCAGTGCCTCCTTTGGAACATTCCCTCTGCAGTGCCTCCCTTTGGGATGTGCCCTCTGCAGTGCCCTCTTTTGGGACATACCCTCTGCAGTGCCCTCTTTTGGGACATTCCCTCTGCAGTGCCACCCTTTGGGATGTGCCCTCTGCAGTGCCCTCCTTTGGGATGTGCCCTTCCAGTGCCTCCCTTTGGGATGTGGCCTCTGCAGTGCCCTCCTTTGGGATGTGCCCTCTCCAGTGCCACCCTTTGGGACGTGCCCTCTGCAGTGCCACCCTTTGGGATGTGCCCTCGGCAGTGCCACCCTTTGGGATGTGCCCTCGGCAGTGCCTCCTTTGGGACATTCCCTCTGCAGTGCCCTCCTTTGGGATGTGCCCTCTCCAGTGCCCTCCTTTGGGACATTCCCTCTGCAGTGCCACCCTTTGGGATGTGCCCTCTGCAGTGCCTCCCTTTGGGATGTGCCCTCTGCAGTGCCATCCTTTGGGACGTGCCCTCTGCAGTGCCCTCCTTTGGGATGTGCCCTCTGCAGAGCCCTCCTTTGGGCCGTGCCCTCTGCAGTGCCACCCTTTGGGATGTGCCCTCTGCAGTGCCACCCTTTGGGACGTGCCCTCTGCAGTGCCCTCCTTTGGGAGGTGCCCTCTGCAGTGCCCTCCTTTGGGACATACCCTCTGCAGTGCCCTCCTTTGGGACGTGCCCTCTGCAGTGCCACCCTTTGGGACATGCCCTCTGCAGTGCCCTCCTTTGGGACGTGCCCTCTGCAGTGCCACCCTTTGGGATGTGCCCTCTGCAGTGCCCTCCTTTGGGACATACCCTCTGCAGTGCCCTCCTTTGGGATGTGCCCTCTGCAGTGCCCTCCTTTGGGATGTGCCCTCTGCAGTGCCTCCTTTGGGATGTGCCCTCTCCAGTGCCCTCCTTTGGGATGTGCCCTCTGCAGAGCCCTCCTTTGGGCCGTGCCCTCTGCAGTGCCACCCTTTGGGATGTGCCCTCTGCAGTGCCACCCTTTGGGATGTGCCCTCTGCAGTGCCCTCCTTTGGGATGTGCCCTCTGCAGTGCCACCCTTTGGGATGTGCCCTCTGCAGTGCCCTCCTTTGGGATGTGCCCTCGGCAGTGCCTCCTTTGGGACATACCCTCTGCAGTGCCCTCCTTTGGGATGTGCCCTCTGCAGTGCCCTCCTTTGGGACATTCCCTCTGCAGTGCCACCCTTTGGGACGTGCCCTCTCCAGTTCTGTCCCAGTCGGGTTGGGACTCGCCACTTGAGCCCTGTGGTGGCTCCAGACCACCCCAATTCCCCAGGGACAGCCCTGGCTCTGCTGCAGCTGGGGAGGTGCCTCCACATCCTCAGGCAGTGTCTGTGGGTGCCATGGTTCACAGAATCCTGGGATGGTTGGGTGGGAAGGGACCTTAAATCACATCCCAGCCCAGCCCTGCCGTGGCAGGGACACCTTGCCCTGTCCCAGGAGCTCCAGCCCCATCCAGCCTGGGATCCTCGGGTAGTGCCAGGGATCCAGGGGCATTCACAGCTCCCTGGGCACCTGTGCCAGGGCTGCCCACCCTCACAGGGAACAATTCCTGCCCAGTGTCCCATCCAGCCTGGGATCCTCGGGTAGTGCCAGGGATCCAGGGGCACCGTGTGCCAGGGCTGCCCACCCGTGAGCAAGGATTTCTGTCTCATCTCCAGCACAAGTCTGCCCTCTTGCAGCTCACTGCCTTTCTCTTCCCTCTCTACTCTTTGTGCCTTTTGTGTTTCTTCCTCTCCTTCCTGCACGCACCAAGTCTGGGGCTTGGCAGAGGGGGCCTGAGCCAGGCACGAGGGATTCCAGCTGGAGTCTCTGTGGCAGTGTCCCAAATGGGCAGCGTCCCCTCTGTGTCACTGTCCCCGCTGTGTCAGTGTCCCCTCAGAGTGTTCCAGCTGTTCCAGGTGTGACTGGTCCCATTTCTCTTGCAGTCCCCTGATGCAGCTGATGACCTCAGGCACGTGGATGAGCGCAGTAACTCAGGTAAGCCCAGGCCAGGCTGTCCTGGCTGTCCCTGCTCTGGGTCTGGAGGGCTCCTGTCCCTTGTGGGACCCCCTGAGCCCCTCACCCTGTGCTGCCTGAAGCAATGCCATGTTCTGTCTGTTCTAGAATGACAGCTCCACGCTCACCACGTTCATTTTGGGTAGGAGATTTGCACATTTGCATTGTTTTCAGTGATGACTAATCTGTGTGCTGTGTTGCAAGCATGCCTGGTTTTCTCCAGCTTTGTCCTGGAGTGGAGTGGCAGCAGGATGTGGCAGGGAGGTTTTGGGCTCTGTCACCTGTTCAGTGTCCCTCATGCAGGGGCTGCAACAGGGAATGGTGCAGGTGAATTCATCCGAGGTGCGCCCATGGGCAGTGACCACCTCGGTCAGCAGGAGTTACAGGTGTGCACCTGGAGCTCTGGGATGTCCAGCTGGGCTGTGGGATGTCCAGCTGGGCTGTGGGATGTCCAGCTGGGCTCTGGGATGTCCAGCTGGAGCTCTGGGATGTCCAGCTGGGCTCTGGGATGTCCAGCTGGAGCTGTGGGTCTGTCCAGCTGGGCTGTGGGATGTCCAGCTGGGCTCTGGGATGTCCAGCTGGAGCTCTGGGATGTCCAGCTGGGCTCTGGGATGTCCAGCTGGAGCTCTGGGATGTCTAGCTGGGCTCTGGGATGTCCAGCTGGAGCTGTGGGTCTGTCCAGCTGGGCTGTGGGATGTCCAGCTGGAGCTCTGGGATGTCCAGCTGGGCTGTGTCTGTCTGTCCCACCTAACATACACCTGAGCCTCTCCCAGCTGCTCCCAGGGCCTGGGCAGAGCCTGCCTGCTATGTAGCCTCTAACAGTTGGTGCTGGTTTGCTTCTACCCTTTTTGCATGTTTCACCCCTTTATTAAAAAAAACCAAAAACAAACAATTCCTTTTATCTTGACCAATTCCTCTGAGTGCAGGCTGCATCCCAGACAGCTGAGCCACAGCTGAGCTGTTTCCTGAAGGAGGTTCTGCTCCAGGACTCTACACAAATGTACTTTCCTGAGAACATGATCTGTTCTTCATCCCTCAGAGCCATCCTTTGGGATGCAGTGCCTCCCTTTGGGATGTGAGCTCTGGATGATTCTCCTGAGGGTGTTTGTTCAGGCAGTGCAGGGATGAGAGCTCAGGGCAGGGCTGGGGAGCAGCAGCTGCTGCTCAGGGCATCCAGAGCTCACTGCTGCCTGTCCCTGCTCTGCTGGCCCTCACATGGGATGAAAGCCAGAAGGAAAATGTGGTGCTCATGAGAGGCCCAGCCCTGAGCCCTGAAGCAATGCTGAAATCACCTGTGGTGTGTGTGAGGCACACAAACAAGGTTTTCCCCAATGATCTGGAAAGGATGGAGGTGAGGATGCCAGTCAGCTCTCCTGGCTTTTTCAGAGACCCCATCCCCTCTCACTCTGCCAAGCAGAGCAGCATTCCAGCCAGCATAATCAGAATGGTCCTGGATTGTGGAATCATGGCTTTTTGACTCACAGCAATTCTGAAACCTTTTGCTAGCAAACCATTACATCAGGAGCTCCGAGGAAATCCAACTGCAGGAAGGTGTTGGCATCTCACTCCTCCCAGCACATCCCTGTCCTCTTGCCCATGCAGAAACATTTCCTTCCATTCTCTGCTCTGACTTCATGATCATAATCTCTTGAAGGGGTTTAAAAACCTTTACTCCAAGTTTTCCATGAGGCCATGGAGTTACTGAACGCAGAACAGCATTCTCAGGGTGGAACCATCAGTGTTCCCTTTGCTGTGACATGACTTATCCAGATCACCTGAGACTTCTGCTTCCCAGTCCTGTAACCTGAGGCTGCAGAACCTCCCCTGATGCTTTTATGCTGCTCCTGTTACTGGAAACCTGCCTGTGGGACCTGAGGAGCTGCATTTCCCTGTGCTCCTTACCCACTTGGGCTGTTCCTATGGAACCTGAGGAGCTGCATTTCCCTGTGCTCCCTGCCCACCTGGGCTGTTCCTGTGGGACCTGAGAAGCTGCATTTCCCTGTGCTCCTTACCCACCTGGGCTGTTCCTGTGGGACCTGAGGAGCTGCATTTCCCCGTGCTCCTGCCCACCTGGGCTGTCTGCTGTGGGCAGCAGCTGCCACAGGAACGGAGCCTCCCCATCCGGCCCCTGCCCTAATTGCTGCTGGCTAATGAACTCTGCAGCTCTGACACTCAGGAACCACACGTGTTCTCTCTGCCCTCCTGTGGCTTTAATTTATCCCTGTCCAGCCTTTTTAGCCACATCACTACTCCAAGGACTTGTGTGGCATTTTCTGGGGTTCCCTGTGGCAGGAAGGAATGAATCTGACTCCATGTTCTTAGAAGGCTAATTTATTATTTTATGATCTATATGGTATTAAAGAATACTATACTAAAACTATACTAAAGAATAGAGAAAGGATACAGACAGAAGCTTTAACAAGATACTAATTAAAAACTTGTGACTCTCTCCAGAGCATCAACACGGCTGGCTGTGATTGGTCATTAAGTTAAAACAATTCACATGAAACCAATGAAACAACCACCTGTTGGATAAACAATGTCCAAACACATTCCAAAGCAGCAAAACACAGGAGAAGCAAATGAGATAACATTGTTTTCCTTTTGCTCTGAGGCTTCTAAGCTTCCCAGGAGAAGAATCCTGGGCAAAGAGGGTTTTTCAGAAAATGTGATGGTGACAGACTCGCATCCATCCTGTTCTTCTCCAGACTTGCATTTCACAGGCTCTTTCCCACCAAAATGCCAACACAAAACTGGAATCTCTGGATTCATACCAGTGGCAATGCCTGTGCTTTCATCCCAGAATGTCCCCTGTCCCTGGTCAGGAGTGTCCCCTGTTTCAGCAGTCCTGATCTGAGAGCTCTGGTCAGAGCAGCTCCCTGCATCCAGCTGGGCCTGACACAGGGGGTGACCCTCACCTCCTTGTCCCTGTCCTTCCCTAAGGGTCTGGATCCTCCCATTCCAGCACCTGAGGCACAGCAGCTGTTCCACCATGCATGTGGTGCCCCTGCGTTTGAAGCCCTCCTGGCCAGCTGGGCCAGTCTGTGACCCAGACTCTGCTCCTGCTCTGTGGCAGAGGGACCCCTCAGCCCTGCAGGCCTGGGCCAGGGTGGATCCCTGCTCTGGAGAGCAGAAGGACACTCAGGACATTTCAGGACACTCAGTGTTCCATGCAGCTTGGCACTTCAGTCACATTCAGTGAACCAGGGCTGGTACAGGCAGGTGTCTTCTCACCCATGGCTTATCCTCCCCAGCACCCACAGTGTTCCTGCATGAGCGCTGGGTCACCAGGGGGTTACTGTGAGTGACTGAGACCAGTGCTGTCCCAAATCCAGCACCTGGGAATACCCTGGAACACCTCTCTGAAAGTGAGTGTGGACAGGGCTTGGGGCAGCCTGGGACAGTGGAAGGTGTCCCTGCCTGTGGCAGGGATGGAATGGGATGAGCTTTAAGGTTCTTTCCTACACAAACCATTCTGTCATCCTATGATAGCCTTGGCATCTGCATTAACTGTGCCAGCTGTGTGCTGCCAGAATCACAGCATGGTTTGGCTGGGAAGGGGCTTTTCAAACCCCCCAGTCCCACCCCTGTCCTGAGCAGGGACTCCTTCTATCAGACCAGGTTGGTGTGAGCCACAGCTCCCCTGGCAGCCTGTGCCTCACCACCCCCTCACAGGGAAGGATTTCTTCTCACCTGACTTAACCAGGGCTTTGTCCTCACATCCAAACCCCTCTTGTCATTGCAGCTCCCCGGGATTTCCTCTCAGGATTTCTCTGACTTAGCCCAGGGCTCTGTCCACACATCCGAACCCCTCTTGTCATTGCAGTGCCCCGGGAGCAGGACGGGCAGCCAGAGGAGGAGGAGGAGGAGGCGCTGGCAGCAGGGGATCCAGCAGCAGCAGCTCCCTCAGCCCTGGAGGACATGGCCCTGTACAGCAGCAAGAGGAAGCTCCGGCACAGCCGGCGCAGCCTGGAGACCGCTGTGCCCACATAGGTGGCCCTGGGCACTGGACTGGCCTGGCTCAGCCTGGCACTGGCCTGGCCTGGCACAGCCCCTCGGAGCTCCAGGGACAGCAGCAGGCTGCCCCCCTGCCTACAGACTCTGCAGGGGACGAGCTCCCCTGAGCTCTGTGGCCAGCTGACTCGTCTGGGGCCGTGGGCCGCCCTTGCTCTCACCCAACAGTGCACTGGGGCACATCCCAAACTGGGACAACACTGGACTGACTGCTGGCAGATGGAGAGGAGGGGTGGCCAGGACAGTGGGCAGATTTTTAGCCTGTAAATATTGTGTGTCGGGAAGAGTAGGACAGGGAGAATGTAGGAGTGTGAGAGTGTGTTGGGCTCCAGCTGTTACTGCCTCAGCTTGGGTTTTGTAGTGGTTAAAAGGAGCTTCTGCTCTGGTGGGAATCAGGAGAAAGGTCCAGCCTGCCTTTACTCCTATTTAATTTCCAGTCTTTTGCCAAAAAGCATCTCCTCCCAGCTTCTGCACTGTGTCACCTCACTTCCTTTGGGAGTGTTTGGGAATGGGAAGCTTGGAGGCAAAAAGAAGGAAAAACAAAAAAAGAAAAACCCACCAGAATTCCAGCAAAGTGCCTCCCTCTGCCACTGGCACTCTGTGCTCAAGGAGAGCAGAGGCAGCTCTCTGCCTCTGTCCTGGGGGGACTCTGCTCCTGCTGGGGCTTTGTGCTCCCTCCCGGGATGGGCACATCCCCTTTGTCACCACTGCAGAGCACGCGAGTGGGGAGCCTCTGCTGTGGCACTGGGGCTGAGCTGGTCACTGGGCAGGAGTGGGATGGGCTGGCAGCCAGAGCAGGGGTGCAGGGGTGTGTGACAGCAGTGGGGCAGCACAGGGGCACAGGTGTGACAGCAGGTACCTTAGGGGATAGAGTTCAGGAACTGGGGATGGGTAGAACGTGGAGTTGCTGGGGTCAGGTTGGGAGTTAGAGGGTCCTACACACGGAGATGGGGAGGCCACGGTGGCCACAGTGCTGGCTCTAGGGTGGGGTGGGATGTCACGGGTCCTGCTGTGCTGTGGTGTGGGCTGGCAGGGAGCACCAGGAGCAGGATGGGGCTGGCCTGTGCCTTGCAATAACCACACAGTTCCACTTTGCCAGCTCAGCAGCTTCAGGCCCCTTCCCATGGAGGACAGGGAAAATGCACGTTTGCCCACACAAGAGGGAAAAAGGAAAATGAGCAATGAGTGGGGGTGTGAGCCTTGGTTTCCACAGGTTCTGAATCATGTGAGCTCTGCAGATGTGGAGGTCACAGCTGCTGCTCCCAACTCTGCCATCAGCCTCTGCTGCCACTAGTGAAGGGAGACAACCCTTTTCTTTTTCTTTTATCACTGCCTCTCACCGTGAGGAAGGTCCGAGCTCGGCACAATCCCCTTCCCTGTCCATTGGTGCTCTCTGACTCCCCAGCAAGAGCAGGGTTGGACCTTGAGCCGCACAGTGGCTGGGCACTGACAGGCACAGCTGCTTGTATATTTGCTGAAGGAAAGAGCTGGATGCAGTTTTCTGGGTGCAGTTTTTTAGTTGAGCCTCTCCTTTCATGCCAAAATCCAGCGGATCATTTTAACTGACTCTGAACGTTTTGATTTTACAGACTTGTGAAGGGGAACTCTGATAATCTCACGCTGCAGCTGCAGCTGCCTCCATCATCAGCAATTTGAGCTTTTCCTTTTTAAATCTAATTTTAGCATTTGCTTTTTAACAAGAGCAGTTTTGGAAACAATCCTGGCTGGGTTTTGGTGACTAACTTGTGATTTTCTCTCCTTTCCCTGTGCGGTACCTGGTGCCAGGCTCTGGATTCTCTCCCGTTCTCTCCCAAGAGACTCCGAGGGAAAATTAGCGCATCAAGACTGTAACTAGTGAAATTTGTACAACCAAAGAAATCTATTTTGTGGTTCAAGGATAATAAAGTTTACTTTACATTTTAGAGCCTTTGGTCACAGTGGTTTGCCCTGTGTCAAGCCTGCAGTTTCAGTGTAAGGCTCTGCTGGTGGTTGTTACTCACTGCATAATCCAGCAAAGATGCTCCCGGTGTCCCTGCCTTTGGGAGCAGGAATTGATGCACACCCCAGTTACTGCCAGCTGAGAATATCAATATTCAGGGATGGGGAAAAAGAACAATATGAAACACAGTGATACCAGTCTTCAGTCTCTTGGCTTTCCTTATTTGGCTGTGTTAAAACAAAACAAAAACAAAACAAGAACCAGAAAGCTCCAACATGATTTTGTTTATATTATTAAAGTTTTTAAAAATAGTTTGACTATTTTGGGGTAAAATAGTCAAAATGGGGTAAAAGCCAACCCCATTTCCTGTAGCCCAGTCAGGTTTTCCTGAGCCTGGTTCAGTGGATGGGCACCATGCTGTGCCACCCCAGGGAAGGAGGAGCAGTCTCAGAAGAGGGTGGATTGTGGATTTCCTTTTCCTGGAGCCAGGGTGGTGCCAGAGCTCAGCCTCAGTGCTCCACCTGTGTGACAGGTACAGCTGGAAAGGGGCCTTGGCCATGGCACAGCCACTCCTTGGTCAGTGAGGGCTCAGAGCTGCAGCTGCCAGCCCCACACAGGCTCTGTGCTCAGCTCCTGGGCTGGGTTTGATTTATTTGTTTATTTATCTGCTCTCTCCCCTGGGCCAGGCTCACTGCCAGGCTCCTCTCTCAGTGTGTATCACTTGTCCCCCAAAACTGGACCCTGATTAGGTAATGGGAAGTGGTTTACCCCTTCAGACAAAGGTAAGCACAGAAACATCATCAGTGGGAATTGTTTATTTAGGGATATTAATGTAGGCATGATTCATGTAGGGTTGCAACTAGATGGTCTGTAAGACCCCCTCCAAGCCCAACCATGCTATGATTCCATTATTTATGTAAATAGGAATATAAATCACCCAGTTCAGTACATGGGGAGAATGCTCTGCAGGGTGGCCCAGGCAAAGGGCAGAGCCCAGCTGGCTGGGCTGCAGGGTTTGCAAGGAACTCTTGCAGCCCTGAGCAGCAGCAGCAGCAATCCACAGCCAGGCCCTGGGAGATGGAGGGAGGGAAATGTCACATCTGGACACAGCTCCAGCTGTGAGCCTGCCCTGCCCTCTGACCCTGCCCAATGCCAGTTCTGGTGCCAGGAGTCAGTCCTAGCCTGTGAGCTGAGGGATGATGGCACTGCTGGTCCTTCCCTGCATTCCCCATAGAGAACAGTCTGGGATAACTGTGGGATTCTGCTCAAGGACTGCCCTGAGCAGACAGGTGGGGCTGTCCTGGAAGCTGCAAACCACAACAAACTCACCTGTGTGTCAGCTCTGGCCCTCGGAACACCCGGGGTTTGTCAGCTCTGGCCCTCAGAACACCCAGGGTTTGTCAGCTCTGGCTCTCGGAACACCCGGGACAGCCCGAGGGCGGGGAGTGCTGATCTCCAGCCTTGCCCACGGGTCACCGGCGGCTTCTGGAGAGCAGCAGCGACTGCAGGAGAGGAGCTCCTCTGGTAGCTGCTCTGGTCCTGCCAGGTGCAGTTTTTGTTGATTCTGCGCTTTCAGCCACCCTCAGTGACACCCGGAGCACCGAGAGCCCTGCAGGCCCTGCACGGCACCGCTCCCACCGCCGGGCCCTGGGCAGGGCCGCTCCCGGTTCGGGCCCTCCTGTCCCGGTGCCTCCCGTCTCAGTGCGCACCGCCCGTGAGCCGCAGCTCCCCGGGGACAGAGAGGCATCGGCGGGGATGGGATGGGCCGGGACGGGATGGGGACAAGCCGGGAGCAGCGGCGGTACCGGCAGGAATGGGATGAACCGGACCAGGACCCAGAGCGGCGGTACCGGCGGGGCCGGGCCGGACCAGGACCCAGAGCGGTGGTACCGGCGGGGATGGGATGAACCGGACCAGGACCCAGAGCGGCGGTACCGGCGGGGATGGGATGAACCGGACCAGGACCCAGAGCGGCGGTACCGGCGGGGATGGGATGAACCGGACCAGGACCCAGAGCGGCGGTACCGGCGGGGATGGGATGAACCGGACCAGGACCCAGAGCGGCGGTACCGGCGGGGATGGGATGAACCGGACCAGGACCCAGAGCGGCGGTACCGGCGGGGATGGGATGAACCGGACCAGGACCCAGAGCGGCGGTACCGGCGGGGATGGGATGAACCGGACCAGGACCCAGAGCGGCGGTACCGGCGGGGATGGGATGAACCGGACCAGGACCCAGAGCGGCGGTACCGGCGGGGATGGGATGAACCGGACCAGGACCCAGAGCGGCGGTACCGGCGGGGATGGGATGAACCGGACCAGGACCCAGAGCGGCGGTACCGGCGGGGATGGGATGAACCGGACCAGGACCCAGAGCGGCGGTACCGGCGGGGATGGGATGAACCGGACCAGGACCCAGAGCGGCGGTACCGGCGGGGATGGGATGAACCGGACCAGGACCCAGAGCGGCGGTACCGGCGGGGATGGGATGAACCGGACCAGGACCCAGAGCGGCGGTACCGGCGGGGATGGGATGAACCGGACCAGGACCCAGAGCGGCGGTACCGGCGGGGATGGGATGAACCGGACCAGGACCCAGAGCGGCGGTACCGGCGGGGATGGGATGAACAGGACCAGGACCCAGAGCGGCGGTACCGGCGAGGATGGGATGAACAGGACCAGGACCCAGAGCGGCGGTACCGGCGGGGATGGGATGAACCGGACCAGGACCCAGAGGGGCGGTACCGGCGGGGATGGGATGGGCAGGGCCGGGCCGGGAGCAGCGGGAGCGCGGCCCTGCCCCCTGGCGCCGTCACGTGACGCTGCGCGCTGACGCGCCCCGGTGACGCCGCAGTGACGCGATCGTGACGCGACAGCGGCGAGCCCGGCCGAGCCCAGGCCAGGCCCAAGCCGAGCCCAGGCCCAAGCCGAGCCCGGCCGAGCCCAGGCCAGGCCCAAGCCGAGCCCAGGCCGAGCGGAGCCCGGGAGAGGATCCCGGAGCGGGGATTGAACGGCTCTGGGAGGGAGCGGCTCAGGGCCCGTGCTGCGCACCGCCTGTGAAAAGGTGCAGCTCTGTGCCTGCAGAAACCATTGAGCTGCAGTTGTGGTGACTCCTCATTGATTTAATAACCCTAAACCAGCATTTAAATCATTTAAATCAGGAGCCGCTGTGCAGTGAGGCTGTTTCTCCTCAGGGAGGACGGAGCAGGCACACAGTGAGTGCCCGGCCGTCTTTGTCCTCTCTGCGCTCCCGCAGCAGCGTGGGTGAGGCACGGAGTCACGGAGGGCTGAGCTGAGCTGGGCTGGGCTGGGCTGGGCTGAGCTGGGCTGAGCTGGGCTGGGCTGAGTTGAGCTGAGCTGGGCTGGGCTGGGCTGGGCTGGGCTGAGCTGAGCTGGGCTGGGCTGAGCTGAGCTGGGCTGGGCTGGGCTGGGCTGGGCTGGGCTGGGCTGAGCTGGGCTGGGCTGAGCTGGGCTGGGCTGGGCTGAGCTGGGCTGAGCTGGGCTGGGCTGAGTTGAGCTGAGCTGGGCTGGGCTGGGCTGGGCTGAGCTGGGCTGGGCTGAGCTGAGCTGGGCTGAGCTGGGCTGGGCTGGGCTGGGCTGGGCTGGGCTGAGCTGGGCTGAGCTAGGCTGGGCTGAGCTGAGCTGAGCTGAGCTGAGCTGAGCTGAGCTAGGCTGGGCTGAGCTGAGCTGGGTTGGGTTGGGTTGAGCTGGGCTGAGCTGGACTGAGCTGGGCTGAGCTGGACTGAGCTGAGTTGGGCTGGGCTGAGCTGAGCTAGGCTGGGCTGAGCTGGGCTGGGCTGAGCTGAGCTGGGCTGGGCTGGGCTGGGCTGGGTTGGGTTGAGCTGGGCTGAGCTGGACTGAGCTGGACTGAGCTGGGCTGGACTGAGCTGGACTGAGCTGAGCTGAGCTGAGCTGAGCTGAGCTGAGCTGAGCTGAGCTGGGCTGAGCTGAGTTGAGTTGAGCTGGGCTGGGCTGGGCTGGGCTGAGCTGGGCTGACAGGATCCCGGGTGCCATCGAGCTCCCTGGAGAGCCCATCCCAGCACTGAGCCACCCTCTGGGGGCACAGCCTTTCTCTGATATCCAGCCTAACCCTCACCTGACACAGCTGCAGCCATTCCCTGGTGACCGCAGAGATCCGTGTCTGCACCTCGTCCCTCAGAAGAAAGGTTCAAACTGTCACCAGTCTGGAATTGAAATGTGTCTCCCGTGCCAGTGCAGGGTGAGCTCTGGCTCTGGATATCCTTGTTCCTGAGGGGGAGTGGGTCTGGCCCAGCCAAGCAGTCTGGATTTTCTCTGGATTTTCTCTTACTCAGGTCATAGTGGATGTTCTGAATCCCCTGTCTGCACGGGGGACCCTCCAGTGGGGTTGTGGTTAGGGCCAGGTGACCTGATCCCAGGGACTTCCCTTCCTTAGGGCAAGGACCCTTCCTGGGCTTTCCCCAAAGGAAAGGACAGCCATCAGGGAAACCACAAAACAGCAAACCCTCACAACAGCTTCCTGTCCTGGTGCCCAAACAGTGCTGCTGTGTAAATACAACACTGATTCTTCGCAGACTATTCCTCATCAGCCCCTTTAATTGAAGGCAGTTTTCTTTAAAAAGGCAAACAACTAACAGTGAAACTGTGCAAGACCACATTTCTGTTCCCACGCCCAGAGTTCCATGCAGATGTTGGTCCTGCTTGCTGGAATAATGTGGGATTTCTCCACATTTAAAAAGTCACTGTGAAGAGCTAGAGGGGGATGACTCGTGCAACCACTGAAGAGACTTTTCCAATTCTGTCAGCCCAGGGGGTGGGAATTGCACTGGGGAGCTGTGAGATGAGTGACCAAGCCTGCGGTCACTGCAGAACTGTCAGCTCAGTGCTCAGTGCCAGTCAGTGCCTGGGACTCCTGAAACTGAGCTGGCATGAAAACAGGCAGATCACGTTAAACAGCTCCAGAGCAGACAGATAAAGGGCAAAAGCAGAGATGCATTTAACCCAGATAATCTGATATGTACACATGCAGAGCCTGAGAGATCAAACCCAGAGTGGCAGCTGGGATGAGTCACCCGTGGGGAGTCAAGGGCAAGATTCACCATCTTCTGCACTATCAAAGAGCCCATGGATCTGCACTGCTGGAGGAGCGGCTCTGCAATGAGGCCCTGCTCTCCAGATTACCCTGTGTGTGCTCGTGGTGCCTCTGGGGCAGGTAATGTGTCTGTTCCTCACATCCTGGCAGTGATCACAGCAGGCCAGCAGCTCACTGGTGGATGGAGCCAGGGGCTGTGTGGTAATCACAGGATCATGGAATGTTTTGGGTGGGAAGGGACCTCAAAGCCCATCTAATCCCACCCCTGCCATGGCAGGGACACCTTCCCCTGTCCCAGGCTGCTCCCAGCCCCATCCAGCCTGGCTTTGGGCACTGCCAGGGATCCACAGCTGCTCTGGGCACCCTATGCCAGGGTTTCACACCCTCACAGGGAACAATTCCTAATTTCCAGTGTCCCATCCAGCCTGGCTTTGGGCACTGCCAGGGATCCAGGGACAGCCACAGCTGCTCTGGGCACCCTGTGCCAGGGCCTCACACCCTCACAGGGCAGAACTTCCCCCCAGTATCCCAGCTAAACCTACCAGAAGCCAGGCTCCCATCAGGTCAGATTTCCAGGATTTCAGTTTTAAAATCAGAATCATTACAGTCACAATAGACCTGTGGGAGCACCAAGACCAAGCACCAGCCCAGCACCACCACCATGTTCCCCCCTAACCCACGTGCTTGAGTGCCATATCCCCACGTGTGGGGATATTCTTGGAACAGTTCTGTGGCACCTGAGGACACAAACTTGTGCAATCCCCTCTTAATCAGTGCTGAGAGCCCTCACAGTGCTCCGGTTCAGGCTGTTGCCAAAACCGAGGGCTGGAGCAGTACCCCAGCATGACCTGCCCGACACACGTGGGCTGTGTTGGTTCCTGGGGAGAACGGTGATCAGAGCTCTCCCTGCTGCTGCTCCCCTGCTCAGGGTGTTCTCCTACTCCTGCCCCCTTGCTCAGGGTGTTCTCCCACCTGTTCAGTGTGTTCTCCCTGCTCAGGGGGTTCTCCCTGCTGCTCCCCACCTGTTCAGTGTTCTCTCACCTGCTCAGGGTGTCTCCCTGCTGCCCCCCTGCTCAGGGTGTTCCCTGCCTGCTCTGCTGTCTCTGAGAGCTGCAGTCCCAGTGGAAGCAACTACCACAATCTGAAATTAGGTCTCACCTCATTGCACACACTTTATTTTACCCCGTGTGGTTAATGCAGACATCAATCTGGGACACGAGTGTGCCTTCCTTGAAGGCCGTTGGCAGAGGGAGCCTGGTGAGACACTGGTGACAAACAATAATTACCCAGCTTGGATTACTGCACTAATCCAGTGTAACAATGCAAACACGTTGTAATTCATGAAAACCAAACAAACACCGCTTACACACGTACATTGCGTTTACAGGGAAAGAAGGTTCTCTAAAATAACCAATATTATCTTGGAAATAATGCAAGGAAATAAACACAACCAACATTCAGAATAGAAAAGCAGCAAAACTTTATTACTAATTCCCAAGTGGAAGGATGAGGCCTCTTTATTCCATTAGGAATAGCTTTAAAATCAGCAATTCCAGGTAATATTTACTCTGGAGTGCAAAAGAAATTGTCTCAGAAGAAGTCAAACCTACTCCAATAAAATGTTGGTGATGTGTTTGTGTATACAGTAGTAGTGAAACTGAAAGTAAAAGCATCCTGTTTGATATTCAGATTTGAAAGTTAGTTTTGAAAAGCTGGAACACAAAAGGTTCACCAATATCCTTTTAAGTGATTTGGAAAAGAGAAAATGAGAGGTTTAAAATGTTTTCTGATTAATAGTGAGAAGACTGAAAAGTGATAATTGTATCTACATTACTGAGAAATACTTTACTCAAATACAGGCTATGAGACTTAATGAAGTAGATTAAACTGGTGTGAGATAAAGGCTGAAACAAGAGTGTAGGGTTATCCCACAAGCTCTGGGAAGGCCAGTGTGTTTTCACTGGGATTTAATAACATCTCAGAATAACTCACACAGGTCCTTGCGGGCTGATAGAATCTAAAAGCCAAAGTTCACAAAGATTCCAAGTTCCTTTACGTGTAATTCCAGACTCTTACTGCAAGTCATTGTTATTTAAGGATAAAAGGTTTGTAAAGCCACACACTGAAACCTTGCAGAAAAACTAATGAAACCGTTTAAACCTGACTTTCTGAGGGTTTTCACCAATTCATATTTCAGTATCACACAGGGAAAAGCTCCAAACTCATGCTGAAACTGGCTTTCCTTACAGGCAGGATTGGTTCAGCTCGTTCAGAATCACAGGGACACTGCTTATCCAATCTAAGTGTATCTGTGAGATACCAGACAGATGGTGTAGCTCCCCTGTATCCAGAGGGGTTCAGCTGCAGTTCATCATTTTAGCCTGGAAGGTCTGAATTGCCCCCATGTACATAGTGGCACCATTCCAAGGTCTCTGGGGTGGCTGGTACTGATACAGCCACCTCTGTCACCAGCTGTCACCAATGTTCAGTCTGATAGGTCCTGCCTTAAATGGCCATATCAAAACCATGACACTACCAGCAGTGCCATAGTTTTGGGGCCTCAAAACAGATCCTTTGCAGTTTCCTGATGACAGAAGAGGGATTATAGCAAAGATGTAAACACTACATTCCATTAGAGAGCAGAAGTGTTCTGTTCCACAGAAGAGAAGCCAAGCAGTTGATGAATCGTTACCTTGATTCCAGTGCCTGAAGGGGCTTCAAGAGATCTGGACTTTAGACAAGGGCCCGCAGTGACAGGACAGAAGGGAATGGCTTCCTACTGCCAGAGGTGAGTTTAGTTGGGATGTTGGGAAGGAATCCTTCCCTGTAAGGGTGGTGAGGCCCTGGCACAGGTGCCCAGAGAAGCTGCCCCTGGATCCCTGGCAGTGCCCAGGGCCAGGTTGGACAGGGCTTGGAGCAGCCTGGGACAGTGGAAGGTGTCCATGGCAGGGAGGTGGAACTGGATGAGGTGTAAGGTCCCTTCAGCCCAAACCATTCCATGATGCAATGATCACTGAGTCCAGCTGCTCCCCAGCACTCCCAGGACCAGCACCAGCCCCTGTCCCCAGTGCCACATCCACTCCACTGTTCAGTCTCCTCAGGGATGGGGACTGGGCAGCTTTGCCAGGGCTGGACAGCTCTTTCCAGAAGGAACATTCCAAATATCCCACCTAAACCTCTTCTGGTGCAGCTTGAGGCCATGACCTCTCATGGAGTCATTTATTAACTGGAAGCAGAGCCTGACCCCCGCCTGGCTCTGCCCTCCTGTAATGGAGCTGTAGAGAGCAAGCAGGTCCCTCCTGACCCCCTTTTCTCCAGGCTGAGCCCCCCGGCTCCCTCAGCCCGGTGCTGCAGACTCTGCCGCAGCTCCGTTCCCTCCTGACCCCCTTTTCTCCAGGCTGAGCCCCCCGGCTCCCTCAGCCCGGTGCTGCAGACTCTGCCGCAGCTCTGTTCCCTCCTTGGACACTGCTGCAGCCCCTCAGAGGAGCCCGAGCCTGTCGCCGCCCCGCAGACACTCCGGCCGTGCCCGGCCCTCGGTCCCTCCCTCACGGCGGACCCCCCGCCCCGCCTGAGTCACCGCCGGCCCGGCCCTCACGGCGGCGGCGGCCGGGCGGGACGAGCTGGGACATGAAAGGTGGAACAGGCGCTGCCACGCCCGGGGCTGCGGGGAATCTCTCTTAACCCTTCCCTGCCCGCGGGGCCCCGGCCGCGGGAGCGGGCACGGTGATGGGGGGAGACGGGAGGCCGCGGCTGTCCCCTCAGAGCCCCTTCCACGGCACCCCCGAGGACACGGGGGACAGGGCGCTGCCCCGGGCCCCTCCTGTTCCATGGTGCCACTGCCCAGGAGCTGCTGCTCGTCTGTCCCCAGCACGCCCAGAGTACCACATGTGCCCGAGGAGCCCAAATCCCCCTTCCTAGGAGCCGCAGGGCCACGACCGCGGGGACCAGCGCCCAGGGGCCCTTCCCGGGGCTGGGGGCCGAGGGCTGGGGTCCGTGTCACGGGCTGGGGTCCGTGCCACGGGCCGGGACAGCACCGGGGCTGCGGCAAGCCCTGCCCCGCTGCCAATGCCGAGCTGGTCTGACAGGCTCGGGGCAGACGGAAGGGAGAGGCCTCCGGCGGCTCAGGAATGCGCAGCCCTTATCTCTGGCTCCCTGCGCGCCTGGGGAGGGAACAGCTCTCCGGAGTTTGCCTTTCTCTCGCTGTTACTCACCCCCGCTCTGCCCTGGGTGGAGCCTCGCTCGCCTGGCTCCCAGGTGAATCAGGTTGCAGGCACGTCCAAGTGAGCAGACAGTGACCCACCACCTGCCCCAGCTCACCTGGGAAGGTAGAGAAGGGTGGAGACCTCGTGGGTACCTGCATGGCCGCCTGAGCCAGAGAGCGACCCACTGCCTATCCACCAGCTGGCTGGCTTCCCTGGTAAGGTAGGAGAAGGGCACATACCTCCTGGGGTACCTGTGTGGCTGCCTGAGGTGGAGGGCAAGGCCTGGGGAGGGCCTGTCCTGCTCCTCTGCCCAGTGCCTGGCATCTGGGACAGGGAATTCCACAGGCAATCCATGGGCAGGAGGTTGCTGCTTCTATGTGGGAAGGCTCCAGTGGCAGGAGCTCCCAGATATGCCATGATGAAGGGAAGGGAGAGAGACAGAAGGAGATGAGAGAGGCAAGGGGGGCAAGAGAATGTCCCAGTGCTGGCAGCAGAGTCTGGGGATGGGAAAGGAATGGACCCAGAATGTCCCAGTACAGGCAGCAGGGACTGGAGATGGTGAGGGAAGGGACCTGGAATGTCCCAGCTGTGTTGGGGATGGCAAGGGAAGGGACCCTTCTGTCCTCAGGTCAAAATTGCTTATCAAACACTTTACACAATTGTGTCTGTTCCCCTTTGAGAAATCCCTCAGGAGCAGATATTCCCAAACTCAGCCTCGTTCTTTGGGAAAAGTCTTGCAGCCTGACTGAGCTCTCCATAACAAAGCCCAGGCCGCTCTCCTGTTTGGACCAGGGACACTGTAGGGATGTATGGTCAGGAGATTGGGACGAAGGGGATGTGCTGTGAGGGCTGAGGTCTGCGAGGGGCTGGGAAGCAGCTCCCGAGGCCCCTGCATTCCACACACAGGGGTTGGGTGTGCTCTGAGTGCTGACACGGCCCACGAGCCCTGGCACAGCCGTGCACGTACGGGCAGGAACAGGGACAGATGCGTGTGGACAGGCGCACACGGGCTGGCACTTGCTGAGTTTTCAATAGGTGTAAGCCTGACAGACCTCAGGACTGGTGTGTGAGGACAGGAAGGGGATGGGTCCGTGTTGCTCACTCCAAGTTGGCCAGGGTCAATAGGGGTCAATTGCCTGGCCTCAGGATTGGGTTCTCCATCTAGAACAGTTAGAAAGGGAAGAGGCACCTGTGAAGGAACAGAAATACTGATCACATCCTTCTGCTGCTGAAAACATCTAATTTGTGGAAGCTGCGATAAGCTCAGCTGCAAGAGAGGCCAAAAATAGGTCAGTAATAGCAAACTACCCCAACCTGGAGCAGTGACAGTGGCAGCAGTGCTGAGCACCCGTTCCCATTCCCTGTGCAAATATTCTCCCTGGATCAGGAGGCAGGAGAGCACAGTGAGTCCCAACCCCATTAGATGGACACATGGGAGCTGCATTTTAGGGAAAGTTGTTTTCGTTTTGGTCTCACTCCACTTTACCCAAGGGACTTTATAGTTGCATTTGAGGTGTAAAAAGAGAGTTGGATTTGCTGTGACCTGGCAATAGGAGTATTCTGAGGGGGGAAAAAGGTCTTGCTCTTCATATGCTTTAGGGGAAATTGCATGCCAAAGGAAAAAGTTGTTGTTCCCCTGTTCCTGGAAGGTTCAAGGCTGGGATGGGGCTGGGAGCAACCTGGTCTATTGGAAGGTGTTCCTGCCCATGGCAGGGGGGTGAAACAAAATGGGTTTGAAGGTCCTTTCCAGCTCTAACCTGTCTAATCCAACTCTAATCAGTGTCTGATTTTGAGGTTCTGTAAGTGTGGAAATGTCTGTGTGCTCGTGTCAGAGCAGGGCTGTGGCTCAGGACAGACTTACCCATGTTCTAGACATAATTTTTCTGGCAACCAAAACTTTCCAGGCAATGGAAATTCACCTCCAAACCCTGCAGGATTGGAATTCTTTGTATTTTACGGTTACATGGGACATGTCTGGAGTGCTTATCAGGCCCCATGTGCTGGATTTTCGTAGTCTTAGTGAGGAAGAGGAGATTGATGACTGCATTTCTAAAATCAGTGTGTGGGGGAAGTAAAAGTCAAGGGCAGCACGTGGTTCTCCCCCAAATTAGGCCTTACACTGATTGTCCTTTTTTTTAAGTCCTCCATTTTAGACTTCCTTATGCTTGCTAACTATTGAATAAAAAGCCAGGGGAAAGGATTGGCTGCAGGATAGTGAATGTGACACGAGCATTGCTGTCGTAGATGTGGCACTGGGACATGGGTTAGTGGTGGCCTTGGCAGTGCTGGGAGAGCCCTTGGACTCAAGAGTCTCAGGGGGCTTTTCCAATCCAAAGGATTCCGTGATCATTCAGATAATCTCCTAAGAGATTTTGCCTGCAGGATGACACTTCATTTCCAGCTGCTGTAAACATCAGGTTTTGTGCTGCTGCTCCCCACAGCTCAGATTTCCCTGTCCACTCTGTACCCTTGCTGCATGGGACAGTTAAGGCTGACAGGTTCACGTGCTGCCACTGTGGGACACACTGACAGGTGTCTCAGCAACCACTTCACAAAGAAAATTACAACATGTAATTCTTCCGCCGCTTTTCCCTTCCTCCGGCCTGCAGAAAGATCCCCTGGATATCCCAAATGTCTGGCCACTTTCTGATTCTCCAGCAAAGAATGTTCTGTGGGATCCCTTGCCCTAGTAGGCAGAGATGAGTGAGAGTCCAGTGGGTTTTGGAGGTGCAGACCAGGCACCAGTTCTGCTCTGCCAGTGCCTGCAGCATTCAGGGCATTCACTGCTCACCTGAGACACAGAAAGTGTTCTTGGAGCCTTTTATCAGGGTCAGCTGCCACAGGTATGAACACAGACAGTGCAGCTGCCATCTCTGGAAACTCAGTGAACAGTTGATTAATTGAAGCAATTTCTCATCGGATGGCCAAAACTTCTGCAGTGAAACTCCCAGCAGCAGGCAGAGGTACTGTCTGTTTTCTAATGATGAGTGAGATCCACCTAAGACTATCCAGAGTGAAGAATGGGGTGGCATTCTCTCAGATAATTGACATGGAGTGAACAGCTGTTCAGATGACCAAAGGAGAAGGTCTGGGAGCATTATATGGCATTGTAACAGGAATAACAAATTCCGACCAGAAATTCTGACAGTGACCCAGGCTTTGAGCCTACTGCCTGAAGAGGACACTGAGAAGGAGAACATGGTAAGACTCATCAGGAAATGCAGAGAGAAGAATGGAAAGTGAAAAGATAAGAATTAGGACTTGGCTGAGGCAGTTGTAGCTAAAAAAGTGCCTAGTGGAGGTTATTTGCCGTATTTCCCTGTCCTGTTGTGAGGAATGTGAGAAGAGCAGTTCATGGGAAGGTGTCCAGCATCCAGTATCATGCAGCCATGGAATAGTTTGGGTTGGAAGGGACCTTCAAGACCATCTCCTCCAACCCTCTTCCATGGGCACCTTACACCAGCCCAGGGTTCTCCTACCTCCTTCCAGCCTGGCCTTGGGCACTTCCAGGGATGGGGAATCATCCACAGCTTCTCTGGGCAGCTTCCTCTTTGCCCCAGCTCTTGTACAATTCCATGTTCTGACCAAAGTAGGAAATTGTGGGCTACACTTCAGAACTAGAGATTCTGCATCCCTGTAAGACTGGCAGGATCCTTTTCAGGAGAAGCCCAACCCTCGGAACAGAAAGTGAGAAGCAGCTTCTGGAGAGGACGAGCATGTCCTGCTGTTCATACAGGTTCTTCCTCTGCAGCAAGATCAGAAGGCACTGGCTAGTCCTTCCATCACACAGTGCAGAATTAAAAACCCCACACCTTGAACCATCTTCGAGGAGACAGGTCTCTTCCCAGATCATTTACCAAGTACAACATTTTCTTGAGAGCAAGCTAACACTTTCCATGTCTCATTGTCACCATGTCTGCTCCGGTCATTTTCCCTCAGGCATTGCTGTCCTCTCCTAAACCCAGCCCTCCCAGAACATCAGCACTTTGTTTGCATAGGATCTTTCCTAATTTTTTTTGAGGCCAAATATTTTTTTAAATAATTGATTTGTAAACTTTGTTTATAGAGCCATTTTGGAAACATGAATTCTTTTCACAGCCCACCCTAAGAGATGACAGCGATGACATTGAATGTGGTGTACAGGCCAGGTGAGGCCCATCACAGGGATCAAAATGCCTTGATTCGTTTCTTGCCTATAGTTCAGAAGCCCTTTGAGTGTTGATAGCACAGAGGGGTTTGTGGCTGGCTGTGCAGAGTGTGGCTAAAGAACAGACTGTCTGTGCTGCCTTTCTCTTCTTGCTGCTGTCTAGGGCAGTGAGAAGTGAGGTGGTTGAGCCCAGGATTGTCTGTACTTGCAGGTAAGGGGTCTGGGGAACAGCTTGGCTCTTTGCAGACTCTGGGATCCAGCCCTGCTTCCTCGCAGGCAGCTCCTCCTGGGTGCTCCAGGCAGCCTGGGCTGCTGGGAGTGTCCCAAAGCAGCAGAGCAGGTCCAGCCAGGGAGGGATCACCTGAGCGAGGCAGCCTGGGAACTGGCTGTGCAGGCAGAACACGTAACAACAAGCACTGCAGTCAGCACAGGGATGGAGCCAGCCCCAGGTGCTGAGGCATCAGCAGGGCTGGCACCAGGCACTGCAGATGAGAGACAAAGGCAGCACTGAGCCAGTTCCCTTTGGCTTAGGCTGGGCAAATACGGTCCAGCGCCCTTGATTCACACCTGGCACAAAGGCTCTGGAGAAAGGCACGTCCTTTTATTTATTTATTTTAATCTGTAGGGCTTTGTGGTGATCACAGCGTGTCTGAATCTGTGATTTCCTGCTGCTCTGTTAGGGAAAAAACAGTAAAAGCCTGTTGAAATGGAACATAATATGGACAGGCGCTAAATGCTGCCCACGTCAACAGGTCTGTGCTTTTCCCAGTTTCTGCTGCTATAATGAATCCAGAGGCAAAGGGACAGTTTTTACCTCCAGCTTCATCTGCCAGCCACTTTTCCTTACATTAAATATTCCACGTGGTTGAGTGTTTTTCAGTGTGGAGGAATCTGCAGGCTGTGATCACATCTGACTCTTCCCTTTATTAGGGGGCTCTGACAGCTTTTGGGGATCTCAAAACCGAATGTGTGTGGCAGGAATCACAGCCAGTAAAGTCACTCCCGTTTATAGCAGTGGGAACAGAGGCAGATCTCAGGCCAAGCTGAAGGGAGATTTCCCTCGGAGACCACTCCCCACCCCTGCCTTGATCAGAGCATGGGGATGGCTGAGACTGCCTGCTCCTTCCTCTCCACCTGCTCCTCTCCTCCTGATGGCTTTTTGGCCGTGGAGGGGAGTGACCTCACTGGGACTCCCCGTGCACCACTGCAGCAGCAGTGCAGTGCAGTGTCTGATGCAGCAGCAGCAGTGCAGTGTTTGATGCAGCAGCAGAAACAGTGCAGGGTCTGACGCAGCAGCAGTGCAGTGTTTGATGGAGCAGCAGCAGCAGCAGTGCAGTGTTTGAGGCAGCAGCAGCAGCAGCAGTGCAGTGTCTGACACAGCAGCAGCAGCAGTGCAGTGTCTGACGCAGCAGTTGCAGCAGCAGCAGTGCAGTGTCTGACACAGCAGCAGCAGCAGTGCAATGTCTGACACAGGAACAGCAGCAGCAGCAGTGCAGTGTTTGATGCAGCCGCAGCAGCAGTGTGCAGTGTCTGACACAGCAGTTGCAGCAGCAGCAGTTGCAGCAGCAGCAGCAGTGCAGTGTTTGAGGCAGCAGCAGCAGTGTGCAGTGTCTGACGCAGCAGTTGCAGCAGCAGCAGTGCAGGGTCTGACACGGCAGCAGCAGTGCAATGTTTGAGGCAGCAGCAGCAGCAGTGCAGTGTTTGAGGCAGCAGCAGCAGTGTGCAGTGTCTGACGCAGCAGTTGCAGCAGCAGCAGTGCAGTGTCTGACACAGCAGCAGCAGTGCAGGGTCTGACACGGCAGCAGCAGTGCAATGTTTGAGGCAGCAGCAGCAGCAGTGCAGTGTTTGAGGCAGCAGCAGCAGTGTGCAGTGTCTGACGCAGCAGTTGCAGCAGCAGCAGTGCAGTGTCTGACACAGCAGCAGCAGTGCAGGGTCTGACACGGCAGCAGCAGTGCAATGTTTGAGGCAGCAGCAGCAGCAGTGCAGTGTTTGAGGCAGCAGCAGCAGTGTGCAGTGTCTGACGCAGCAGTTGCAGCAGCAGCAGTGCAGTGTCTGACACAGCAGCAGCAGTGCAGAGTCTGACACAGCAGCAGCAGCAGTGCAATGTTTGATGCAGCAGTTGCAGCAGCAGCAGTGCAGCGCCTTTGCACAGCCCAGCAGATGGGTGGAGCAGACCTGGATCCTGCTCCTCCTCAGCCCATTCCAGGGCCTTCATCTCCCACTTTTTGGGTTTCCAACAAGCTGCTTCGTGCTCTCCTTGATCCGCTGCCCCCGAGCATGGGAGGGGTTGCTGCACACAGCCACAGAGGAGCTGCCTTCAGTTCTCCTGCAGCTTCCCCTGCCAACCCCAGCCACGGGCCCAGAGTGCCAGCAGTGCTCACACCTCCTTCCTTCCTTCTGTGGGCTCCCTGTGCAGGGCCAGGAGTTTGGCTTGCTGGCCCCTGTGTGTCCCCTCCAGCTCGGGAGATTCTGTGGTTCCTCCCACACCCTTCTGTGTACCTGTCCGTGCTCTTGCTTGTCCCAGCCGTGGCATTAGGAGAAGGATTTCCGGGGGAGAAACTGAATTTTGCAGGTTTGGTTCTAAAGGTTCTGATCATGAGTGGTGATACTTCCAAATTTATGGACATAATTTCATAGAATGGTCACTTAGAATAGCAGAGAAGTGCATGAAATGCCAAATAATGGTAACAGACTTCTAGAATATCTGAAGAAGTAACACTGTGACACATAACTGTGTGGGCTGGAATCGTGCTGCTCTGGAGCCAGGCTGGGACAGCTGGGGCTGTTCAGCCTGGAGAAGAGAAAGCCCTGGGGACACCTCAGAGCCCCTTCCAGCGCCTAAAGGGGCTCCAGGAGAGCTGGAGGGGGACTTTGGACACGGGCCTGGAGTGACAGGACAGGAGGGAACGGCTCCCCACTGCCCAAGGACAGGGTTTAGATGGGATATTAGGCAGGAATCATGGAATGTTTTGGGTTGGAAGTACCTTACATCTCATCCAGTCCCCCACCCCTGCCATGGGCAGGGACACCTTCCTCTAGCCCAGGGTGCTCCAAACCCCATCCAGGCTGGCTTTGGACACTGCCAGGGACAGGGCAGCCTGTGCCAGGGCTCACGACCCTCACAGGGAGGAGTATGTCCCAAATATCTGACTCATCCTCCTGTCAAAGCTGCCTCCCATCCTCTGGTAAATTCTGGTATAGAGCACTTACAGTTCCAAGCAGGATCTTGGTAGGATGGATTATGTGACAGGGTAAGGGGGAATCTCGGAGTTAAAACAGTTGAGGTCTGAGCACTGAGGCTTTAGCAGGATGATTTGTTAATGTCTGGAAGAAAAATTAAGAGAGTATTTGGCCAAACGTGAGCATGTCTGTTAGAAGATGAATCCTATCCCATGTTTCTGGGATATTATCTGTAAGGGGGTGCAGATAGGCGCATTGTACATATGCATTTGGTCACTGATCCTGGATGAGAAATCCTGGTTCTGACACCTGTGGGTTTTGGGACATTCCAGGTGCCTTTGGGCATCCAAAGCTCCTACAGCCTCCTCAGCAGCGGCTGGAGGCCAGGCCAGGCACCTTGGGGCATCCCAGGTGACACGGAGAGCCTGTGTGTGAGCACCTCAATTGCTGCCCTGGCCATGCCTTGTTTGCACTTTATTTATTGTGACTTTCCCAAGGCCTAAGGGCTCAGTGATGGGGAGAGGCAGATTTCCCCCCTTGCTGCCTAATTTACCTTCTGGAATTTTTCTTTCCTTGAAGCACCAGGGGCTTGGCTGCAGCATCAGTAGGGATGTTGCCCAGTGGTCTGAAGAATGTCTTGGGTCCTGTATCGGTGTTTTCTGCTCAAAACATCCAGCTTTAAACAATTGCTGGAGTTTTTTCCCAGGTCATATTGTCAGGATGTAGCAGGATTCCTTTCCTTTCCTGTGTGATGCTGGGGCAGTTCTCTCCCACTCTCCCAGGGAAGCTTTTCCCAGTGAAATTGTGGCTGTTGAAGGTGAGGAGGACATTGGTGATGTGCTTGAGCTTTCCTCTGCCCTTCTGGAGGTGCACTGCAGGGTTTTTGGGCTAGGGGACCTCAGGGCCTTAGTTTTCCAGTATTGTCCTGGGAATGGAAGGAGGGATGTTCAGGGTTCCCTCTGGCTGAACTCATCTCACAGCTGCAGGTGCTGGCTTGGCATGAGCTCCTCTCCTCCTGTACCCACTGCAGTTCAGTGCCTGAGCTGTAACTGCACACAGAATATCTTGTTACTCATTATAAAGAAATACTTTGTTACCCATTATAAAGACCCCCAAGCAAATTGCCACACATTATTCTTTTTAGCATTCCCATTTCTCCCTCAAATCCTCATTATCATGTCAGAAGATTTGGTAAACTGGGACCAGCAATTAAAAAAAAATGAAATTCCTAATTAAATAAAAAAACCCAAGCATGTAAGTAAGTAAAATTCTCTATCAATCAGTACTTACAGGCTGAAAATCTACATTTGGGGTATTTTCAGTTTGTGGCTCAGTTCCTTTGACAGTTTTGATGGTTCAGAATTCCGGAAATACAACAATTGTCTTTTTCTGGAGGGAAAGAAGCTGCAGAAAATAGATTTGCAGGTAAAGTTCAAGCAGAGAGCCAACCCCTGCTTGGAGTCACAGAATCACAGAGTGGGCTGAGTTGGAAGGGGCCACACATCAATCCCAGCTGCTGGCCTGCACAGGATCACCCCGGGAGTCCCACCCTGTGCCCCAGAGTATTGTCCAAATGCTTGAACTCTGCCAGGGAACCTGTTCCAGGGCCCAGCCACCCTCTGGGGGAAAAACCTTGTTTTAATTTCCAACCTCACCCTCCCCTGCTGCAGCTGCAGCTGCTCCCTCGGCTCCTGTCACTGCTACCCCAGAGGAGATCGGTGTCTGCTCCTCCTCCTCCTCTCTTGAGGAGGTTGTGGGGTACTGTGAGGTCTCCCCTCAGGCTCCTGCAGGTGGTTTTAGGTGCCCCTGATCTAAGAGAATCCAGCCATCTCTCTATCAGGGGAGAAGAGAGCTGGTAACTCCAATAACTGATGTGTGTCCATAACTCTGATGTGTGTCCAGGCTCCTGTCCCTCTGAGGGGAAACCTGCCCTTGTGCTCCCTGAGCTCTGGTTAAAAGGAACCAAGGCTTAAAGCATGGAATGTCCTACAATGGAATACACAGTTCTGGAGTAACAAAAGAGCAGGGCAATGTGGCACAGTGAGTAATCCATCTCCTGTTTCCTGAGGCATGTGAATTGCTCCTCCACCAAATCCAGCCTTGCACTGGGATAATGCACACACTTGGAATGGAGCAAGACTAGTTAAGAGAGAAGTGAAAAGACAGGAGTTTAAAAGCCAGTTCTGTCTCAGAAACCTCCCTCTGGCACACAAATATCAGCCAGCAGTGGCATGTGATTGGTTACATCTGACTGGGAGAGGAATTGCTTTCCAAATAGTGGAGGATTTGATCCAGAAGTGGAGAACTGGCCTGGCAGTCAGCAGCTTCATGACACCAAATCTGACCCAGGGCCTCAGAGCTCTGCCAGTGCAAACAGGTCACCCCAGGGGCTGGAACAGAGCAAAACAAAATTATAAAAATCCATGAACTAAGTGCAGAATCCATCTGAAGTCAGCAAGATGAGCTGTAGCAGGAGAAATTTTATTTATTCCTTGACCTGAACTCACATCCACCAAAGTGACAAAAGGTTACAAATATCCTTTGGGGTTCCATGTACTTTCTTCCCTTCTGCTTTACCTGACAGGGAAGGATTTTGGAAGATAAATGAAATATCCAGAATTTAGCGTGTTTGTATATATATATATATATTTGTGTGTGTATATAGCTACTTATATTTTTACATACTTACTTATATGTATAAACCAGCTTTTTTCATGCAAACTGAAAATTCATCAACATGGTGTTGTTCTTGATGCAACCCAGGGAATTAAAGGATGCCAACAATTAATGGCATCATGGGAGCACGAGATGGTTTGGGTTGCAAGGGACTCCTCTTGTTCCATGCTCTGCAAGGGCACCTTCCACCAGACCAGGTGGCTCCAAGCCATGGAACACACAAAGAGCTGGGGCAGACACCTGTGGGGGCACAAACACAACTTCTGGGTTTTATTTCACAGTTATGAGCCATGGGTCTTTTCCAGGCCCCTTCCAGGCATCCCCGGCAGGCTCCCCCTGATCCTCCAGGCCTGCAGCCCTCCCTCACTGCTGGGTTCAGTGATACCAGGACACCCCCAGCCTTGTGTCCATGTTCAGTGACACCAGGACAACCCCCAGCTCTGTGTCCATGTTCAGTGACACCAGGACACCCCCCAGCTCTGTGTCCATGTTCAGTGACACCAGGACACCCCCAGCTCTGTGTCCATGTTCAGTGTCACCAGGACACCCCCAGCTCCCTGTCCATGTTCAGTGACACCAGGACACCCCCAGCCTTGTGTCCATGTTCAGTGATACCAGGACACCCCCAGCTCCCTGTCCATGTTCAGTGACACCAGGACACCCCCAGCTTTGTGTCCATGTTTAGTGACACCAGGACACCCCCAGCTCCCTGTCCATGTTCAGTGGTACCAGGACACCCCCAGCTTTGTGTCCATGTTCAGTGGTACCAGGACACCCCCAGCTCTGTGTCCATGTTCAATGACACCAGGACACCCCCAGCCTTGTGTCCATGTTCAGTGACACCAGGACACCCCCAGCCTTGTGTCCATGTTCAGTGATACCAGGACACCCCCAGCTTTGTGTCCATGTTCAGTGACACCAGGACACCCCCAGCTCCCTGTCCATGTTCAGTGACACCAGGACACCCCCAGCTCCCTGTCCATGTTCAGTGGTACCAGGACACCCCCAGCTCCCTGTCCATGTTCTCCCAGTGTCTCAGGGAAGCCCACGAGGAGCAGTTTGCTTTCACATCCAATTTACCTCTTCACTTGGTGCCATTTTCCCTTATTCACAAATGTGCTCATCTTGGGGAGCTCAGGTGGCTACATACACTGGGAGCAGAGCCTGACCCCCCCCGGCTGCACCCTGCTGCCAGGGAGCTGCAGAGCAATGAGAGCTCCCCCAGATCAGCCCAGCTGAGCACAGGGGGTTCCTGGTGTCCCTCTGAACCTGCCAGGTTCACCTTCTGTCCTTTTGGTCCTTGTGCTGGCAGCAGAGATGTTCTGGGCACCGTTTGTGGTTGTCTCCTCTAGACTGAGGAACCAGAGTTCAGGCATAAGCCTCCCCATTTGGGAGTTGAGGAATAAAATATCTGTAACAGCTGTGAGTTCCTCCTGAACCTGTGTAGTGCTGCTGTTTGCTGTGGTCCTGCCCAGTAACAGTCAGCATTGCTTGGTGCTTATTTAAAGCTCAGTCTTCTCCCTCTTCATTTATAACTGTAGTGAAATAATTATATTAATCAGTATAAAATTGCTTTGCCACTTCACCAGCATGACCTTTCCTCTGCTGTTTTGATTGCCCAGCAGTACCAGAGGGTTCTTCTGGTAGTTCTTCCTTTTGAGGCTGCACTTGGTCCTTTGTCTCTCCCGCTCCCATCTCTGAGCAGTGTGAGCAGTTTGCTGTGGGACCTCTGTCCCCTTCCTGGGTAATGTATGAATGAGTTGGATATGGTGTTCTTCTGTCCAAGATTGTTGGCATATGGGAGCAAGTCCTTAAAATGACACTGCTGAAACAGTTAAAAGCAGGAACACAGGTGACTTGAGCATCCTAAAATCACAGAATCCCAGGATGGTCTGGGTGGAAGCGGGCCTTAAAGCCCATTTTGTTCCACACCCCTGCAATGGGCAGGGGCACCTTCCACCAGAGATACACACTGCAATGCTCTGTACTTCTCCTCTTACAAAGAGAAAATAAGACAGAATTAGAGAGGAAAGATAAATGCAGACAATTCAGACTGCATAGGCAGCTGCACGTCAGAACTGTAGAGATGAGTATCTGTTGCAGTACCTCACACATGGAGCTGTTGGATTTTCTTACCCTTACATTAAGACTATAATTTTTCCTGTTGTATCACGCAGCTTTACCAGGGGTTCCAGTTTAGAGCAGGAGCAATTTGTGGGAGGTTGAGGCAGGAGTAACGCAGCACCGCTGTGTGCTGGGCAGGTGGTCGGGTAAGAACTCAAAACTGGTTTATCTTACAGCTCCTGATGAGTGATAGTGTGAGTGTGAGGTTTGATCTCCCAGTCCCCGGCAATCCCTCCCGTTTTGGGAGCAGATGTGTTGGATGAACAGCAGCCTCCCTCACCTCCTGTGCTCACTCAGTAACACCACCCAGCAGGAGTCACTCACTCTTTGGGCATCAGGAGGAAATCTCTGCTGGCACCTCAGTGCTGGAGTGCAGGAAAAGAACATTCCAGCACTGACATTAGTTCAGAGTCTAAAGCCAAAGTGCTTGGAGTGTTTTGTGGATCAGTCTGATATTACTGTTGTGGCACAACAAACTTTTCTGTCAAAAATGGGTTAAAATCAGATTTTTCTATAGTCTCAAATAATTGTCCCCTATAGACAATTACCAAATATTGCTTGTGAGGCCCTTTCAGCTGTGTTTTTTCTTAACATGAGGAGACTGAAGAAGTGATCACATGCCTTGTTTTTTATTTCTTCATTCATCTCATGGAGGCTCCTCTGCCTTCTGGCTGTGTTACACCAGCAGGACACCCTGCACCACCTGCTTTGTTCATGTGCTGAGGTGGTGATAACCCAATCTGTGAGGGTACAGAGGGTGTCCTTGTGTTCAGGCAGGTGCTTTTGGTTTAGGGCCACATTACACGTAGTAAATAACTTCTGTAGCATTTGGAAATTAATTTTAATGGGGTGTAGATAATAACCACCTGGAGCTTTGCTCTTGACTTTCAAACAAACAATAGATTGAAGCTTAGCAACCAGCAGCCTAAAAGAGAAAGTTGATCATTCTGTTGGATGCATTGGCCTTGCTTATCCCAGGGCTGCCTGGCTGATTTGTTCCATATTTTGGCCCAAAACAGTTAACTCTGTGAAGGTAATGGTTAAGTGACTCACACCTCTGCCTAATTTTAGTCTCCCATGCCTTTGAATTGAACTTTCTCCAGCATTGCTCCATGTTGTTTTAATCTCTGCCTGTGCTCCCTGCGGAGGATGTGTTGGACGCGTTGCTGTCATGACACTGCTGTGTCTCAGGGATGTTTCTGTTTCCCTCCAGCTCTCCCTCCCCCGATGGCTCGTCGATCCCAAAGCTCCTCCCAGGGGGACAACCCCCTGGACCCCAACTACCTTCCCCCCCACTACAAGGAGTACTACCGCCTGGCCCTGGATGTGCTCACGGAGGAGGGCAAGGAGAGCTACCAGCGCTTCCTGGCTGAGGAGAACGCCCCGGATTTCCTCTGTGCCTCTGAGGTGGAGCACATCATCCAGAACCTGCAGAAGCCCCAGTACGCCAACCAGGAGGGCAGCACAGACACGGTGGGGGACAACGACACGGACGGCTCCTCCGGGACTTACTGGCCCATGAACTCAGACCTGGCCGTGCCTGAGCTGGATCTGGGCTGGCCCATGGTCTTTGGTTTCAGGGGAACGGAGGTGACCACGCTGGTGCAGCCGCCCCCGCCAGACAACCCCAGCATCAAGGAGGAGGCTCGCAGGATGATCCGGGCAGCTCAGCAGGTGAGTCAGGGAGAGCCCGGCCAGAGCAGAGCTAAAACCACACCTGTGTCAGAGAAGCATCAGGAGGAGAATCATAGTGCAGTGGTTTGGGTTAAAGCTCGTCCAGTTCCACCCCCCTGCCATGGGGATGGACACCTTCCACTAGCCCAGCTTGCTCCAAGCCCTGTCCAACCTGCTCTTGGACACTTTCAGGAATGGGGCAGCCAGAGCTGCCCAGGGCACGCTGTACCAGGGCCTGATCACAGGGAACAATTTCTTCCCAATATCTCATCCAACTCTGCCCTCTGGCAGTGTAAAGCCACTCCCCTTGTTTTGTCACTCCAGGCCCTTGTCCAAAGTTCCTCCTGAGCTCTCAGAGCCACTTTAGGCACTGGAAGGGGCTGTAAGGTTTTCCTGGAGCCTTCTCTTCTCCAGGCTGAGGAACATCAGGTCCTCTGCTAAGTCCCTGAACTCTGCTTTCAGAACCTGACAGAGGAGCAGGGTGATCCAAATCCAGCACTGACTGCATCAAAGCTTGTCTCTGCTCTGCTGTCATGGCACCATGTCCTAGGCCTTGCTAAAACACACCAAGAGTTCACAGAATCCCAAAACATTAGAGATTGGAAGGGGCCTCTAGAGCTGGTCCTGTACACTCCCCTGCTCAGAGGAGGTCACTTAGAGAGGGTCACTCAGGATGTGTCCTTGAGCGTCTCCAAAGGTGGAGACTAAACCTTTCTGGACAGCCTGTTCCATGCTGATGGTCTCCTTGCAGTCCCAGAGGCTTTTCTGTAACTGATCTGTAATTTCCTGTGTTTCAGTTTGTCCTTGTCCTCCCACTGGGCACCACTGAGAAGAGTTTTCTCCTTCCTTACACCATTTCCATCAAGTATTTGCACTCAGGGAGCTGGGAAGGACAGGAAGGTGAAGCTGTGAAGCTGCTTTCCATAAAATCAGCACATGGATTCAGCTGAGAATGGCTGCCTGAATGCTGGCCAGGAAGTTACCCAAAAACGGCACGGGGATGTTGGAGTGGAGGGACCAGCTCCATACACCATCCAGTGTGATTACTGGCCAAAAAATTGATGGAATTTTTGGATTGATGAGTCGGGAAGCACACAGGGAGGTTTCCCCTCACCTGCATACACAGTACATGCACGTTCCTGGGCAGAAATTCTCCTTCCAGTTTGGGGCCCACAGTGCTTAAGGGGACCTTTAATTGGGATGTTTCCTGTTTGAGAAGGAAGCTGAGCTGGGGACAGTGCAGCTGCAGGGTGTGAGAAGCTGGGATACGCGGTGGGTCAGGGCAGCACAGGGGCTCACGAGTCCTTCTGCACCCCTTGCCAGGTGGTGGCCATCGTGATGGACGTTTTTACCGACGTGGATCTGCTGTTCGAGGTGCTGGATGCTGCTTCTCGCCGGGTGCCTGTCTACATCCTGCTGGATGAAATGAACTCCCAGCTCTTCCTCGACACAGCTGCCAAGTGCAGAGTCAACCTCAACTATGTGGAGGTGAGCACAGACCTGCCCTACCTGATGGGTGTCCTGAGGGGGTGTGTCCTGCACACAGAGGGCCAGTATGGCAGGAAACGCCTGACAAGGGGCAGAACCTGGTGAAAGATGAGGTGAAGAAAGTGAGGAGAGCTGGCACGACACGGGCTGAGGGCTGGAGAAGTGCTGAGAAAGGGGTTTGTACATGGCTGTGTGCAGGCAGAACCACTGGAGCGGGATAACCCCAGTGGGGCTGGATGGGTTAAAGGAGGCAGGGAAGGAGGGCAGGGGAGGGAATGAGGGTCCCACCTGAGTCTGTGCCTTCCTGGTTTGCAGTTCCTGAGGGTGAGGACAGTGTCTGGCCCAACATACTACTGCCGCACGGGGATGTCCTTCAAGGGGCACCTGAAGGAGAAGTTCCTGCTGGTGGACTGCATGGTGGTGCTGAGTGGCAACTACAGGTGAGGAGCCCTGTCCAGCTCAGAGAGAGACACTCAGGGGCTTTGTGCACAGGGCTGGCTGCAGAGGAGCTCAGCTCCCATCTGATCCCCAGGGAGAATTTGCCATAGCATGAGGAGTGCAAGATTTGCATCTTAGCCTGGACCAAATGAACTTGGACCTCCACTCACAGAATCATCAAATCACAGCATGGTTTGTGTGAGAAGGGACCTGAAAGCTCATCTTGTTCCACCCCCACATGGGCAGGGACACCTTCCACTGTCCCAGGCTGCTCCCAGCCCCATCCAGCCTGGCCTGGGACACTTCCAGGGATGGGAGCTTTTCTGGGCAGCAGAGAGGTGGGTGGTTTTAGTGGGGGTGGTTTTAGTTAGGATTGAGAGCAGCCATGAACACATTACCATCCTTTTGGGAATAACAATCTTACCAGCTAAAACATTAATTTCTGGCAGAATAAATGTTTTTAGTGAGTTGCAGTAGAAGAATTTCTCCTTCACATATTAAAAGGGTGATGGGGAAACACCTGTCATGCTCTGAGAATGTAATCATAGAATCACAGAATGGTTTGGGTTGGACAGACCCTAAAGCTTATATGGTTTCTCCCCCTGCTGTTGGCAGGGAAACTTCTAGGCCAGGTTGATCCAAGCCTACCCTAAGTTGCTTCTCATGGTGGAAGTTAAGCAAATAGAATTAGGGGTATTTAAAACCACAGTATATGAAGAAAAAATGACAGAAATCTGATTAAAGTGCACATTCCATGACAGTAAGATTTCACTTTGTTTTTTTTCCCCTGATATTTGAAAAGAGTTACTCACATTTGATGCTGTACCAAACAACTAACTTTCCGATTGGATCATTTCTTGTTTATGAGAGCATCCAGTAAATTGTTCAGGACTGCTTCTGCCACACTCCCATGTGCTTTGGGCTTTCCAATATTGTATCATTCCTGAAGTAGGAAGTTGTGGGAGCATTCAAGGGGAGGCTCACCAAGGCTTGGAGCAGCCTGAGCTAGTGGAAGGTGTCTCTGCACATGGCAGGGGGGTGAAACAAGGTGTGATGGTCCCTTCCAACCCAAACCTGTCTGGGATTCTGAGAGACTGGCTGGTGAATTGGTAAAGCAGCGTTCTGGCACTGCCACATGGATATCAGGGACACAAGATTTGCTCACTGAGGAAGGACACTGAGTAGCAATTTATTGGGAAAAATACTCCATTTTGCAGTGGAGGTAGATACACCAACTGAAGAAGGCCTTGAGCACAGACAACCCAAACCAAACTTCCTTCACATAAGGAATTAAAAAATCTGTGGGGGAAAAAAAAGACAGCAATTATAAGGGTTTTGGTTAAGCCCAGCAGGCAGCCAAGCCTCACAAAGGTCCCTCAGCATTCCCAGCAGGATGTGGTAGAGAACTGTGAAGGTGGGAACACTCCTGGGTTGTGATACAATTTTAACAGCTGCATCAAACCTGCACACACAGGCAGGGCAAAGTAAGAGATCCTTCCCTGCTTCCCATCGCTCAGCAGACGGGGAAAAAAACAGAGCTTGACCTGGGAAGATGAACACCATAACACTGAACATCTTCCTCCCCCATTTCCAGCCCAGCTCCTCTGTTCAGTCCCCTCAAACTGTGTGGGTGGAAGGGCTGTGCCAGCCCAGGAGTAAGACCTTGGGTTTGTCTTTTCAGAGGTTCTGTTGGCACCACCTCAGGAGTAAGACCTTGGGTTTGTGTTTTCGGAGGTTCTTGTCAGCACATCTCCCAGCCTCTGGGGTGCCCCTGACCGGTGTCACCTGCCAGGTGCTGAGGGGACACACTGACTGTTGTCCAGGTCATTACTGACAGTACTAAAAACAGGAATACGTGCTTCACACAAGGACTATCATCAGCTCACTCTGGGTGACATGACTGACTGGCTTTTTAGAACAGAAATCATTTACTGCTTTGTAAAATTCTCTGCAAAGAAGTGATCCCAAATCAATCAAGCTGTTAGGTTTGGGAACAGTCGTGTAACACAGCTGCAAGGGAATTGTCTGCCTTTATTTTGCCCTATTTCTGCCCAAACAGAAAATTTAGAATTTGCTTCAGGTGAGCAAATGTTTTAATGAAAACAGGTACGGCTGAGTTACTCCATCACTTCTGTTCTCTCTTCAGTTTCATGTGGTCCTTTGAGAAGATTCACAGGAGCATTGCCCACATCTTCCAGGGTGAGCTGGTGGCCAGCTTTGATGAAGAATTCCGCATCTTGTTTGCACAGTCGGAGCCTCTGGTTCCTCCAGCCAACGTCCTGGCAAAGGCAGAGAACACGTTTGCCCTGGCTCCCTTTGGCAATAACATGCCCTTCTTCCCCAAGAAAGGGCCCCTGATGTTCCAGAGGGACGAGAGCCTCTTCCCCTCCTTCATGGACAGGGTGGATCCCGACAGGTACTTCCTGTCCAATTTCCGGCGGGACGACATGCTGCGGCACACCGTGGAGGGGTCGGCCATGCGGATGTACAAAAAGGTGGAAATGGAGAATTCCCAGATGGATCCCGTCAGGGGCTTCCTCCGTTCCAAGCAGCTGGAGCTGGACGCTTTTAAGAGACACAGTTTTGCAGAAGGAACGTTTGAAAATTTTGCTTCTGCCAAGCAGTACACCCGGCAGATGTTCATGAACAACATGGACGAGTTCAAAATCCAATCCAGTCATTTCCAGAAGGACCAGTTCTACCAGTACCAGTTTGAACATCCCCATCTTCCTGGCAGACCTCAGGGATTCTTTGAGAGGATTCGAGGGGGGAGGCCGGGATTCAATGAGCTGGAAGACTATGGAGAGGGACCCCGATACCCTGAACTGGAGCCCAGTTATTCACAGGAGGGTTTCCCCCTGCGGCTGGACTACGTGCCCTCCAATTCTTCCAGGGAGGTGAGACACGGCTCCGACCAGCTGAACCCCGCGGGCAACGGCCCCATGGGAATGATGCTACGGAGGCAGAACATCGGACAGAAATTCATTTGCCAGACTTCTCCCACGCAGAAGCAGAGCCTGGAGCAGCACCTGTTCCTGCAGGACAAGGATGAGGAGCAGGACGACGACAAGAGCACGCAGGAAAACAGAACGGGCTTGCGGAACTGGAGGATTTCCTCGTACCTCAGCGCGTACCAGTCGGAACCAGAGGAGGGGCTCCCGATGCCGATGGAGTCCGAGGCGTACAACGATGCTCTGGGGGATCCCCTCACAAAGCACCCCACTGACCTCGTCCCAGCCTTCAAACCCCCCACGCCCTTCAGCAGCAAACTGGGAATTGACAGTGCCAAGGAATCTGCGGATTCTGATAGAGCAGGTGAAGAAACCTCCATCATGAAACCAGATGCCTTCAGGTCCAGGATAAATCCCTTGATCCAGAGGAGTTCCAGGCTCAGGTCCTCTCTGATTTTCAGTGCTGCCAAATTAGATCAGCCCAACACCACAATAGAAAAGGTGCAGATGATCCAAAAAGAGCAAATGTCCAGTGAGTTAACAAAGGACAATGAAACCATCAAGACGGCTGCTTCCTCCAAAGTGGCCGAGCTGCTGGAGAAGTACAAAGCTGTGGGCAAGGACATGGAACGGGGCACGGTCACCCACACCAAAGCTGTTTCAGGTTACCTACAGGAGGAATCTCAGAATACGGAGAAGAAATGTACCAAATCTGTGCAGTATAAGATTCTGGAGAGCAGGGTGCTGGACTCCAAAGACTCCTGCAGTACTTACAAGATGCATGGAGATTTGGACAGAGCATTTGGAATGGCCTCATCCACCCCGCAGCTTGGGGACGCGTTGAGTAAAGATCCCCTGGGACATCTTGGCACTAAGGTGGACAAGTTGTCATCCCGGTTTTACCCCATCGAGAACAAACCTCCTCTTCCAGAGAAGGAGAGCCTGATATTTGTAGGAGACACTCAGAAATTGGCTCTTCCAGAGAAGAAGGACAGAGTGACCTTCAGAGAAGACTCTCCAAAATTAGTCAACACAGAAATTAAGAAACCACAGGTGAGGACAAGTACTACGTCCTCAGTTCTAGAAAGCCTGTCCAGAAGTCAAGGGTCTGACAGCTCTCTCAACAAATCTGAGGAAGACTGTTCAAAACAAGAGCAAAATCCCATGGAGTTTTTAAGAAAAGGGTCACTACGGCTGAAGCAGTTTTTGAACCCAAAAGGTGAAAAGAAATTGGAGGAGGAACCTGCTTCTGAGAGTGGGAAATGTGACAAGCAGGCAGTGGTGCTCAAACGATCATCCATAGGGGACTGCCAGGAAGCAATGGAGGAAGAAAAACCCCCCAAATTCGCAGCCCCACTGCCCCCCAAGAGCAGCCAGACAACACAGGGGAGGTTCCCGTCCTCCACAGCCAACATCCTGTACAGCAGCAACCTGCGCGACGACACCAAGGTGATCCTGGAGCAGATCTCTGCCAACAGCCAGAAGAACAGAGCCGAGCTGGCCAAGCAACTGCCGTCCACCAGCAACCCCGACCTCTCCAGGTCCACCACAAGCTTGGAAAGAAAAGGGGAAAAGGAGAAAAGCTGCAACATCCACAGGTCGGAGAGCTTTGGGAGCCAGAAGCGGAACCTGCAGCGGCAGCCGTCGGAGGACAGAGACACCCTCCTCAAGAAGATGGAGAACATGAGGAAGGAGAAGCGAGTCTACAGCAGGTTTGAGGTGTTCTGCAAGAAGGATGAGCACACGAGTCCCAGTGAAGAGGAATATGACACAGATGCCAAAGACAAGAAAATGGGAAAATTCATGCCCAAAATCCTGGGGACCTTCAAGACCAAAAAATGATCCTAGAAATCCTATTTAATTCCATTTAATCACTGACTGTCACAGGGAAACGAGGAAGAAACTTGTCTATGATGGCTGCAAACCCCAATGGCAATGCTCTTCTTCATTAGTGAGCAGAAATGTATCCAGCGTGAGCCTCCCACGGCACAGTTTGCTCAAAAGTCAGGTGGTATCAAACCTTATCACAGTATGTTCCAAATAAAACAATTAAAATGCCAACGTGCTTAAAAAAACAAGTCTCTGTTACTGTCCAAACTAAATGATAGTCTCTGTTAAACCCAAGGAGTATTTTCAGCAGAAAAAAATATTCAAATTTCAGAAAAAAAAGAAAACCAGAAAATTCAGTACTTGAGTTTGGGCCAGAAAAGAGAAATACATACAGACACACACACACACAGGTATTAACTGGAAAAAAGTATTTAAATCTCAGTGTTTTCTCAGGTGCAGTTATGCTTTTTCTGTATCTCACAATGAATCAGACACAGGAGGCACCTTTTTGAAGGTTTGCATACAAAAAATATTTGTAATCAAAGTTCTGGCCTTATCTGTGGTTCTTATCTTCTCCAGCTTTTGTGTTTACGGAGCCTGCAGGGCCTGGTTTGTTCCCTTGTGTAAAGGGAATTATCTGCTTTAGGGGCTGAGCTCAAAGAAGCTGCTGAGGTGCTACTGATGGAGAAGGGCTTGGCTTTAGGAGGCCTTTTCAGGTGAGTCTCAGTTTAAATAAGTATCTAAAGTCCTGCCTTGGCCAAGCAGTGTGGAGTTCATGAGGTGACAGGTCTGGAGCAGCTGAGGGAGATGGGGGGAATAACAATCATTCATCACAGGCAGAGTAAAACCTCAGGGACAGAGACAACAGCTTCAAGTTAATGAGGAAAATGTATCCAAAACCATCACTGAAGCAGGAATATAAAGTTTCCTGTAGTCCCACTGTAGACTGGCTACACCTTTACAATGTCTCAGCAATAGTACCTCATGAAACTTTGCTTTCTGAAAGCAAAACCCATAAAAATGACCCATTATTCATTGAAGAAGACAGCCCTACCAATAGACAGTTTCCCTCTCAACACAGCAAATGCTGCTTGAAAGACAAAGTTGCTGCAGTGCAATATAAAGGATTTATTATTAGAATATTACGTACTAGAGAAGCTCTTAAATATTATAGGAGAACCCACCTGTATTTCAAATTATTTTAACAAAACCAGACCATAATGAATTCTGTTCATCTAGCCTAGAACAGTCATAGAAACAAGTGAAGGGCTGTAAGATTATCTGTGAAGAGTTAGGTCTTCAGAGAAGTTACCTGTTCTGCTCAAAGGAATATCCACCATTTAGGCAGACTGCTGAAGAATCCTGAATCCTGGGATGGGTTGGAAAGGACCTTTTAAAGGTCACCCAGTCCCAACCCTGCCTGCCATGGCAGGGACACCTCCCACTGTCCCAGGCTGCTCCCAGCCCTGTCCAGCCTGGCCCTGGGCACTGCCAGGGATGCAGGGGCAGCCACAGCTGCTCTGGGCACCTGTGCCAGGCCTGCCACTCCACAGGGAAGGATTTCTTCCCAACACCCGATCCATCCCTGCCCCTGGCAGTGGGAGCCATTCCCTTTGTCCTGTCACTCCAGGCCCGTGTCCAAAATCTCTCTCCAGCTCTCCTGGAGCCCCTTTAAGGGGCTCTGAGGTGTTCCTGGAGCCTTCTTTCCTCCAGGCTGGACACCTCCAGTTCTCCCAGCCTATCTCCAGAGCAGAAGGATTCAAGCCTTCAGAGCATTTTCTTGGCCTTGCACTAGGCCTTGTTGAACTTCAGGAGGTTCCCCTGGACTCCGAATATGTCTAAAAACCACTCAAGTATCAGAACAATGCAGTTTTCTGTGGTTTTTGCAGTAATTCAAACAAGGAGTGTGAAGTGGCAGCGTTCACTGCTCTCAGGGTGTGAAAGCAAACACGCTGAGTCCTTGCCTGCTGAGACTGGAAGGCAGAGGAGTGGGATTCCCTTTCCCATGAGCTTGTTCAGAGGAGAGGAGGACATGGTCCTGAGCAGTGAATAAAGCATTTCCTCCTGGTGTGCTCTCCCCTGTTGCTCTTGCCCTGTCAGGGCTGAGGGATGAGCTGTGCTTCACCTGCCTGGAACATCTCCAGTCACTGCTCAGGGTTCTTGGAGGCCTTTGCTATGGGAAGGCTCTGCAGTGCAGATTTACTGATGGTTCCATAGGCCTGTGAGTAGCTGCCCATGGATGCCCTTGGGTCACCTGCAGCTCCCACATTTGCAGTGATCTGGAACATCTTTTTACTGGGCTTCAGAAGGGGACGAACATCCTTGCTGGGACACTGAGAGTTTCTGGGATTCTGTGTGAGAAAGAAAAGCCAAGAAAAGTTAATAAGCCAGAATCAGCTGTCTAGAGTGCAAATAGGACACAGGTTTGGCTTTGGTCAGTACTATCCTCTCAGGAAACAAACACAAACTCAGGGCATGTGTAGGCTGATCTCTCTCTTCTGCTCTTGTCACAGATAATTGGTCAGAATTCCCTAAAGATCCTTCCGAATGCACTGGTCATGTCTACACCTGCATGTGCAGCAAGCTCCTCAATCTCATCCTGGGGAATTAATGGCTTCTCTTTCTCTGAAAACATTTTGGAAGGGATTCCAAATCAGAGGGGCTGAAAGGTGGAAATGCCTGAAGGTTTCTGACAGCCTGGACTAGTGGAAGCTGTTCCTGACCATGGCAGAGGGGTGGAACCCCCCTTTTAGGTGCCTTCCAACCCAGGCAGTCTGTGATGCAGTGAATTTGTGTTGCCTCCTTCCATGCCCTTCCTTTGTCACAAGGTTCCTCCATCACCTCTGCAGGTGCCAGAAGGCAGCAGGCAGCCAGCTCAGGAAGGAAAACAGCAGGAGCAAGAGGTCATTAAAGCACCTAGTGAGGGGTAGGACTTCTCCAAGGAAGCATGGCCAAAATCAGGGAAGAGGAGGAGCAGAGAGGACAGGACTGACACCCTCACAGCTCAGCAACAGCAACTCCTTAGATCCACAGAATCATGAAATCAGAGAATCACTAAAAGCCCTCTGGGCCCATTGCGTCCAGCTGCTCCCCCAGCACTGCCAAGGCCACCACTGAACCCTGTCCCCAAGTGCCATTAAATCTGTTAAACCCCCCAGGGGATGAGGACTCCAGCACTGCCCTGAGGCAGTCTGTGCCAGGGCTGCACAGCCCTTTGCAGGTGGGTTTTTTCCAATATCCAACTTAAACCTCCCCTGAAACCACCTGAGGCAGTTTCCTCTCATCCCATCGCTGTTTCCTGAGGAGACCCTGACCCCACCTGGCTGCACCCTCCAGTCAGGGAGCTGCAGAGTGAGAATGTCCTCCCTGTGCCTCTTCTCTCCACAGCTGCTGCTGCAGCTCCAGCAGCTCTGTTCCCCCAGCTCTCTTCCCTTCTCTGGGCACACTCCAGCCCCTCCATGGGGCTCCTCCTTTCTTGTTGTGAAGAGCCCAACCTTGCCCCCAGGGCTGGAGGTCCCTCAGCAGTGCCAGCACAGGGGATGGTCACTGCCCTGGCTGTCTGGCCACACCGTGGCTGCCACAAGCCAGGTGCCTCTGGCCTCTTGCCCACCTTGGCTCATGTTCAGCTGCTGTCATCAGCACCAGCAGGTGACCCTTTCCAGCTTTCTGGAGCACTACAGGGAGTGCTGTGACCCAGGCTAGCACAGCTAAGGGCTAGAAGTTAAGCTACTCACATTGTAAAGGTTCTGCACACTTGTAGGAGAGAGCCGAGTGTTTGGCCATGTGATTTGTCTCCCTAGTTTCTCATTGTTGGGGATTCTGGACTGTTGAGGTGGTGCAGAACAGTTCCTGATCCCAGCACCAGGATTTGCATTTCCTGCAGAAGGAAAAACATGAGAGAAAGTAGGAAAATCACCAGAACACATTGACTGAGGCAGAGACAGTCCCGTACTCAACACTCATTCACCAGTGTTTTGTTCTTATGTCACTTCCCTCCCACACTTCCAGCCCCTCATCTCACCATGCAAATTCCCCTCATTTATTTTACAGCACTCATACTCTCTTCCCCACACAACAGCCCAAGGTGTGTCACACCCTGGTGTAGGAGGTGGTACCCACTCTGCACAGTGGTGTGTGTGATGGGGTTGTACATCATCACACTCATCTGGGATCTCTGCCCCAAATCCTTGCTCTGGCTGGGCCCGGCAGGCTGGGCCCCAGCTGAGGCTGCAGGGGGCACATGTGGAGGGTTTGGCACAGGGGCTGCTGGCTCTTGCTGCCCTTTCCTGGTGGGTGCAGCCTCTGAGCTGACACCTGGCAGAGCTGTGCTGCACTCAGACTGGCTCAGCTGAATGTTTTCTCTCTGCCCGGGCTCCTTTGGAAGGCTCTTTGACTTCTTTTCAAGGATCATCTGCAGAACAGAAAAGCTACTTAGACTTAACACAGCAATACAGCAGAAAAATAAAACATCAAACAAAGAAGAATACTTATAAATATCTGCAATTTATTTTGCAGGGTAAGTAAGAAGTATAGTTTTGCAACTAGATGATCTTTAAAGTACCTTTCAACCCAAACCATTCTGTGAATCTTTCTCAGACATCATACTTCAGAGATTTTTGTTTGCCCTGTGGGAATTTTACATGTAAAGGTCTCTCAAAGATTAGGACAGTATGGAACTGATCAAACACCCAGGTGTAACGGTGCCAGCAGGTACAGAAAACCCAGGGAAACACAGAGACAAGACAATGACAGAATTTGGTAAGTGTGTGCAAGAATGGCAGGTTACCTGGAGGATTAGGATTTGGGAAAATAGCATGAAAGTACCTCATATAATTTATTTCTATATTCTGCCACAGACAGCTGGACATCATCACCCAAAGGAAGGATCACATCAAAATCCAAAGAGGGCTCCCGGGAAGGACAGTGGAATCTGAGGGAATGAGAGCACATTATGTAATTCACTGACTGGAAACAGATTATTAAAATTTAAACAGGATTGTTAAACAAGCTCATGTAAATAGGGTTGGAGAAAATAAAGAATTAGCTTTGCCATTTTTTCTGTAATGCATTTAAAGAAAATTTGAGCCAAGGGCAGGTTTGTAATGTCTCAGAAGGCATCAGGGGAAGCTGCACACTGGTGTCACTCTCACCTGCTCACATAAGGATGCTGCAGAGCCTCCTCTGCTGTGAGCCTCTTGTCAGGGTTAAAGACCAGAAGTTTCTTCAGCAGATCCAAGGCAGGCAGTGGAGTGGAGGGTGGGAAAATCTCCTCAAATGCCACTCGCTGCCTAGAAGTCAGAAGGAAATTATACAAGCTCTCAGTGTCTAATTTCCAGAGAAGGCAGGAATGACAGCTCCAGGATCACGCCAAGGTGACGCCAAGTGTGCCATAATCACTGAATCTTAGAATGGTTTGGCCAGGAAGGAACCTTAAAGCTCATAATTTCCTAGCCCCAGGATCCCGCAAATCTAGACCTCAGATTATAGAAACATACTTCTCTATAATTCAGAGAGAAGATAAAATTTAAAAATCTTGTTTTGGATTGTGAAATCCCAAATACAATTGTGAATATAATGAAGAGGAAAGTATCTTGAAAAAAATCAGTTTTAAGCACCAAATCTTACTCATATTTTAAATAATTTTTATTTAAGGAGACAACTTAGAGCCCCTTCCAGTCTATAACAGGCTCAACGGCAGCTGAAGAGGGACTTTCAACAAGGGTGTGGAGTGACAGCACAAGAGGGAAGGGCTTCCCACTGCCAGAGGGCAGGGTTAGATGGGATACCGGGAAGGAATTACTGCTTGTGAGGGTACTGAGGGACTGGAAAGATTTCCTGGAGAAGCTGTGGCTGCCCCATCCCTGGAAGCCCAGGCTGGATGGGGCTTGGAGCAGCCTGGTCCTGTGAAAGGTGTCCCTGTCCATGTCAGGGGGTGGAATGAGGTGAGCTTTGAGGTCCCTTCCCACCCAAACTGTTCTGTGGTTCCGTGACTCCAGGGTCCTACATTAGATGATCTGAGACCCACAAACACCTCAGGCTTACCTGGAACTCATGTGCTTAATAACTGAGGCCTTGTACTCCGACTGCAGAGCCAAAATATCTGCAAGAATTAAAACATACTGTAACTGCCAAGATGAGGATTACCAGAGCTGCACAGTTTATGAAGGAAAGCCAACATTTGATATTAACATAGGAAATTATCCACACAGAACTCGGTCGGAGATCTGTGGAAGGGGGATGGAATACTTACTCAAGAATTTTGTAAGCTGCTTTTTGAATTCCTATTTATTAATCATACACTTCATAAACTTGCATTCTCACAGCAACAGATGCAGAGCACCACGACATCTGAATTTCTGATTATTTTAACACTGACATTCAAGATGAGGATTTTAATTCCTTTGGAAAGGTGCCAGAATGAATGAGATTCCTCCTTCCCTGACCCAGCCAGGCTGCTTTCTTGCACTGAAGCCCTTCTCTAGATCCCTTTCCCCACAGCAGGGTCCCACCTTCTGGGGATGGGGCAGGGATGACCCTCAGGATCTGCTCTATCTGGTTCATTGTTGATGTTCCAGGAAAAAGAGGCCTTCCAAGCAGCATCTCTCCAAGAATACAGCCAATGCTCCACATGTCCACACCCTTAGTGTAACTACAAACAGAAACAGAACAGAGGTAGGATTAAATCAAGCAAATATTTTCCTGTACATGGTATTCACATCACCTGCATTGATTTATTCGCTAGAAAGCGTGCTTGGTGACTTCTCAAATATAAACACTCACAGGTTTGAACTATAAATTGAATAACATTTGGGAATCATGAGACTGGCAAGCATGAAACAGAAAGGAGATTTATCCTTCTCAAAGTCTAGTCTAAGAAACCATAAAAGGAAATACATTACAGGGAAATGCTAGAACAAGGTAACATATTAAAGGTAATGCCAGAACAAGGTATTATACCCTTTTCATATGACCAAGAATGAAGATACACATTGTTCTTTGGTCATAATGCACATACAGAGTAGTCACAATTACTTACAAATTACATTTTTAAGCAAAGTAAATGCCAAACAGTGAGTATAGGACAGTTTGCAAAACACCCACAACTAAAATTCAGGATAATACCCCGCATCTACTTATTGACTTTTCTGGCTTTTCATATTTAATTTTTAAGGAAAGGACTAAGCCCAACAAACAGGCAGCTGGTTTAAAATTTGATTAGGGAATATTTCGTGAACTTCTATCAAAAAACACAGCTTCAGTTTGGAAAAGAGGATTCAGGGTCTCAAGCAGATGTTGGAAAGTTGTGGGTTTAAGGGAGAAGACTTAAGTCTGGTGGGAGAAAGGGTGACAAGCAGATGAGCTGCTCGTGTATGTCCATTGACACTCTAAGAACACACCGTGAAAAGTGCATCTTATATGGCTCTACGCAGATATTTACCATATGTATTTTGGTGTATTGATTAGTAGTGCTGTATTAACATTTTAATAATAAATGTAGTCTTGTAATTAAAAGGTAACTTTTGTAGTTAAAATAAAAACTATGTTAGTGGGATTTCTTTAAGAAAGGAATGAGGCACTCGCACCAGATAGCAGCCACAACCACCTCAACCTTTCAGAGAAAAAGAATTTATTGCCCTCTTATCAGAAGAAACGAACTTCTTCCTGCCTCGAAGGTGCTGTTAGGATTCAGAGGAAGAAGCCGAGGATGACCAGACAGAATCCTGTATTTGAATGGAATTCATGCATCATGTATGAAGTGTATGAATATGCAATAGGCTATTGTTTTTAAGGGTTAATCCTCTGTTAACGTGGGTCCTTTTTCGGGCTTATTTTGCCCAGAAAGAGGTACCTGGACTGTCTGTAACTCTTTGTTTTTATTGTCTCATATTGTCCTAATTCAATTTGTCCAAATTACTATTACTCTAATTGTATTGCTATTTTTATAACCATTTTATTACTATTAAACTTTTAAAATTTCAAAAACAAGTGATTGGCGTTCTTCACAACAGGAAGGACATGTCCACCTTAAGAGGTTTTTGTGTTGCAGAAGTTCAATGGTACACTGAGAAAGCAGACTGCTGACATGACACCGCATCTGGCTACACTGACAAAGAAAAGACTGAAGGCTTTCAGACAAAGAAAGGTGCGAGTGAGCAGGGACTCACCGGCGGGAGGCCAGCAGGATCTCGGGCGCTCGGTACCAGCGCGTGGCCACGTACTCGGTGAGCGCGGGGCCGGGTCGGGGCTCCCCCCGCTGGCACAGCGAGCGCGCCAGCCCGAAGTCACAGAGCTTCACCCGGCACTGCGCATCCAGCAGCACGTTGGAGGGCTGCGGGGGACACAGCACAACCCGTCATCTCTGAACAGCAATTACCAAGGCTCTTTTCTAGTCTCACACTTGTACATGTCTTCAGACTTCTCCTCCGGACACAGGCTGGGACAGCTGGGGCTGTGGGGACAAAAGGCTCCAGGGGAGACCTCAGAGCCCCTTCAAGGGGCTAAAGGGGTCCCCAAAGTGCTCGAGAGGGACTTTGAAAACAGCCTGGACAGCACAGGGGGGAATGGCGCCCCACTGGCAGAGGGCAGGGTTAGGTGGGATATTGGGAACTGGCAGAGGCAGGGTTAGGTGGGATATTGGGAACTGGCAGAGGCAGGGTTAGGTGGGATATTGGGAAATGGCAGAGGGCAGGGTTAGATGGGATATTGGGAACTGGCACAGGGCAGGGTTAGATGGGATATTGGGAACTGGCACAGGCAGGGTTAGATGGGCAGGGTTAGATGGGATATTGGGAACTGGCAGAGGGCAGGGTTAGATGGGATATTGGGAACTGGCACAGGGCAGGGTTAGGTGGGCAGGGTTAGATGGGATATTGGGAAATGGCACAGGCAAGGTTAGATGGGATATTGGGAACTGGCAGAGGGCAGGGTTAGATGGGATATTGGGAACTGGCAGAGGCAGGGTTAGATGGGCAGGGTTAAATGGGATATTGGGAACTGGCAGAGGGCAGGGTTAGATGGGATATTGGGAACTGGCACAGGGCAGGGTTAGGTGGGCAGGGTTAGATGGGATATTGGGAACTGGCACAGGCAGGGTTAGATGGGCAGGGTTAGATGGGATATTGGGAACTGGCAGAGGGCAGGGTTAGATGGGATATTGGGAACTGGCACAGGGCAGGGTTAGGTGGGCAGGGTTAGATGGGATATTGGGAAATGGCACAGGCAAGGTTAGATGGGATATTGGGAACTGGCAGAGGGCAGGGTTAGATGGGATATTGGGAACTGGCACAGGCAGGGTTAGGTGGGCAGGGTTAGATGGGATATTGGGAAATGGCAGAGGGCAGGGTTAGATGGGATATTGGGAACTGGCACAGGGCAGGGTTAGATGGGATATTGGGAACTGGCACTGGGCAGGGTTAGATGGGCAGGGTTAAATGGGATATTGGGAACTGGCAGAGGGCAGGGTTAGATGGGATATTGGGAACTGGCACTGGGCAGGGTTAGATGGGCAGGGTTAAACGGGATATTGGGAACTGGCAGAGGCAGGGTTAGATGGGATATTGGGAACTGGCACAGGGCAGGGTTAGATGGGATATTGGGAACTGGCACAGGGCAGGATCAAACAGGATATTGGGAAGGAATTCTGCCCTGTGAGAGCAGTGAGGCCGTGGCACAGGTTGTCCACCGCAGCTGTGGCTGCCCCAGCCCTGGCAGTGTCTGAAGCTGGACAGGGCTTGGAGCAACCTGGGATAGTGGAAGGTGCCCTGTCAATGGCAGGGGGTGGGAATGGGCTTTGAAGGTCCCTCCCATCCCAAATCAATCTGATTTTATTTAGTGTTCAACAGAAAACTGGAGTGAAGGACACCGACCATGACTGAGGTGTACCTTCTGATCCCTGTGAATAACATTCCCTGAGTGGATGAATTTAGTTGCCTTCAGGAGCTGGTAGAGAATGTAACACTTGTGGATGTCTTTCAGCAAATTCCCCTTCTTAATCACAGCATGTAAATCAGTCTCTGTAATACATCAGTAATATACTGACATCAGTAAATATCAATAGTACCATGAGCATTCACTATCAAAGAGGTAACAAAGATAACTCCTAAGAGAGGCTGGGTTTGTCTGGCTGCTGCAGTGCTGGATCTCACCCATGGACTCGAAGATGAGGTAGATGTCCCTGTCATTCTCTGCTGGGATAACATCGAGCAGCTTGATGATATTTGGATGTTCTCCAAATTCCTGCACAGGGAAGAGACCCAGCTGTCAAAATCATACATTTTATTGTGAATTAGAATTATTGTGGCATGAAAATAGATCATAGCTGTCACCAACATTGATAGTTAAAACCCCAAACAATCAGAACATGTCGATGTGAGGGCTGGCTCAGACACTCACGGGCTGCACTGAGGAACTGACTGCATGGAGATCAGACAGAGATACCTGAACACAGGTAACACAGGTAGCACACTGCAGGTGGAGGCCAGCCTCACATTTCTGCAAACTGACACTGACATTTCCCATGAGTGACGTTTGAGAAGCTGACACTTCCCATGACTGACATAATGGGATCCTTAAGTTCATCCCCAGCTTTATTTCTCACTTCCGTGCAGCCAGGGACACCATAAACACTTCACAATACTGTGACATTTTATAATGTGTAACATCCAGGAAAGCTCCCAAAACAACACATTCACCTGCAGCAGCCTGTGGAAACACACCCACAAAGCAGTGAGACACAGCCAGCCCATCACACACTCTGTTTTCATTCTGAGCATAGCCACGATACCCATCCAAATGATCTAAAGAAGGTTTTTACCCAAAAGGGGGTATTGTTCTAGAGATGCAGCTAAATCTGGACAGTGTTACTGGAGTGCTGCTTAAGAAGGAAAATTCCACTGTCTCACACTGCCTTGCCCTGGAACTGATAACAGAAAGTCATGACAAAACTTCAGCCTGTACTAAAAAACCACGTTACCTTGAAAAAAAAACCTTGTTAGGGCCAGTTCTATTAATCTTCACTTAAAGAATAATAATGCTACTAATACACCTACCAAAATGACATTCTAAAATTGGCCTAAATACACCTGTAAACTACAACTGAACAGCAAACACAAAACCTGCAATGACCAGAGCATCAGAGAATCATTGACACTCCAGACTCTACAGCAACTTCTCAATTAGAATAATTGAGATACACAACATAAAACAATAACCCAGTCCATCAAATGCCCTCGTGATCAACATCAAGATTGAACAGAACAATTATTATGCACAGACAAACAAATTAAGACAAACATGCAATTATGAATAACGGAGTATTTTTCACATCTTTTCCTTTCTGAGCCCTCAGTATTGAACCTCAAGAAAGAGGTTTAAAATAGCAGGGGAAACTAAAATTCTTAAAGTCTACTGAGCACCAGAAGTTATGGAAGCATGGGCTGAACAGCACATTAACTTCCCTCTCCCTGCCCTCTTCTGCCAAGTGACTCCTCCTTTCCTTCAGAAGAAAGACCCTTTTTGCCCCTGCTCCTAACTCCATCCATCCATCCATTCCAGGAGTGCTGCACCTTCAGAGATGATCAGACTTCTAAGGTAGTTCATTTCTAAGGAATTTTTATATTTTTAGCTTTAAAGTTTTCAGTTTCTATTTCAGGCTTCAAGAATGACTAAAAAGTTTAAAAAAATAATCTCTTTCCTACTTAAACTTGGCAGTCTTAGGAAATACCTCTTCTATGAGCCCTGCCTCACTTGTGTCCTTAGAAAATCACAATTTATAACAACATTATTCCAAAATATTGATGTTTCTACATGCTAAGTCTAAGGAGGAGTGGAGAGATAACTGGAATGCCAGTGATAAGATCAATTATAAGAGTAGTCTTAAGTTATTCCCTGCAGAACTTCCCTTTTTCTTTTGGTTAGGTTATTTTAAGTGATTAAATTGCTTATAGCATGATGGAGGAAAACAATTTTGGAGTGTAAATCCCTCTCCCACCCCAGCCATCCTCCAATTATGGCAGTTAAAATGTAAGAGAAAATAGTTTCTATCCACAAAGCAGCAATAAGTGACAGAAGGCGCTGATGTGCTGTGCAGCAGACACACTGCTAAAAATGGGGAAAGAGTAAAAACAGGCCCAAATGGAGAGTGGGTTATTCAGGTTGGTTCACCCTGAAAGGCTCTTTGCCAAGACGGTGAAGAATGGAAATTAAAGACTTATCAACACTAATCAATGACTGCTGGAAAACAGTGGGAAGAAAATACTTGGACATCAGAGATACTAAAAAAATCAGAGAGGAGAGGGAACATGGACATTACCTGCAGGAACATAATCTCTCGAAATGTTCTCTAGAAATAAAAAAAAAAACAGTTTATCATCACCTCAAGAGAACAGCAGAACAGAGAGGCAGTTCAATGACAGGGTTAAATCCACTCCTCTTTTATACATGCCATGATACACACAGCTTGATGTTTATTGCTTGTTTTTTATACATGCCATGATACACACAGCTTGATGTTTATTGCTTGTTTTTACCCCAGTATAGCTGCAGACTGTATTGTTATGTGCATAATTATCATCTTTCAGAGACAGAAGTCCTGAAAATACCTATGGAATCCCACCACGTCTCAGAACACATCAGGACAGTAATTTCTAACCTGAGCATCTGTTCTGTTCCTGAAAGCATCAAAAATCTTTTTAACAGCAACTGTTTCTCCTGTCTGGCGGTCAGTTGCTCTCCAGACGATGCCATAGGCCTGTGGAGAGGCAGGACAGGTGAGAAAAATCACAATTTATAACAACAAGAGTGCTGGCAGCTGCACACAGCCTGGGCTGCCAAGGGACCAGGACGAGCTCAGGGAGGGACTGGAGCAGGAGCAGGAGGGATGGGAGCCACGTGGAGGACAGAGAGACCAGGCCAAGGAGACAGACTCAGGACACACACTGAGAGGGCTGGTGTAAGAGCCTGAATGAGGGATGTGGGACTCCAGGTAGCTCTCCAAAATACGCTTTATTGCATACAAAATGCAGTTTATAGTATACAAAATGCAGTTTATTGTATACAAAATGCAGTTTATTCCATCCAAGGTGTTAGAGCAGTCCAGGGTCATGGGCAACAGAGCTGTGCCCACAGCTGTCAGCTCCAGCTGCAGGCAGGCCTGGAGACCCTTTGGTTTTGGTCACAATGCATTATAGACTTTTGTTGGCTGAGCATCTTCATACAGTAGAACCAATCTATACCTTAACTATTATCTATAACCTATCATAACTACTGTAATTACCATATTCATGTTACTGTTCTCCAGTCACTAAAAGTCAGTACATTACAGTTTAAGCTAGAAGTTGTTGTTCAGTTTTCTTGCAGTGGAAAATTCTGAGACCTTTTTTCTACTTGCAACTTTGCTGACTTGTTTGCCTGTGCTATCTTCCTGTTTGCTAAAAACATCTTCTTGTTTGAGGTGGGTTTATCCTTTGTTCTAAGGCATAAAAACCCCTTCTAACTAACACACCCTTTGCCTTCTTGGTTAGCCAGTAAGACTGGCTCAACAATTCTTTTCTATATCAAAACTCGCTTCCATCTCTATTCCTTCATCAGACTCAACATTTAAAAATCTTTCTGCTAAGCACACATATCTGTGAGACTTTCCTGTCAAACTTTCCTCCTTCCCAACAGGTTGGGGTTGTGCAGCCTGGTGAAGAGAAGGCTGCAGGAGATTTTAGAGCTCCTTCCAGCGACTGAAAGGGCTCCAAGAGAGCTCAGGAGGAACTATGGACAAGGGCCTGGGGGGACAACACAACTTGGAAGGGCTTCCCACGGCCAGAGGGCAGGGTTTAGATGGGATTTGGGAATAAATTGTTCCCTGTGAGGGTGGTGAGGCCCTGGCATCAGCTGCCCCAAGAAGCTGGACATGGGATGGGATAATGGGATGGGGTGGGATGGGATGGGATCAGTGGGATGGGATCAATGGGATGGGATAGGATAATGGGATGGGATCAATGGGATGGGATCAATGGGATGAGATCAATGGGATGGGATGGGATGGGATGGGATGGGATGGGATGGGATAATGGGATGGGATAGGATGGGATAGGATGGGACAGTGGGATGGGATAATGGGATGGGATAATGGGATGGGGTGGGATAATGGGATGGGATCAATGGGATGGGATCAGTGGGATGGGAAGGGATCAATGGGATGGGATCAATGGGATGGGATGGGATAATGGGATGGGATAATGGAATGGGATGGGATAATGGGATGGGATACTGGGATAGGGTGGGATACTGGGATAGGGTGGGATAATGGGATGGGGTGGGATAATGGGATGGGGTGGGACAATGGGATGGGGTGGGACAATGGGATGGGGTGGGACAATGGGATGAGGTGGGACAATGGGATGAGGTGGGACAATGGGATGCGATGGACAGGCCGAGGCCAGTGGTGCACAGGTCAGCAAGGCCAGGATCTTGCTCTTGGGTCACAACAACCCCACGAAATGTGTCAGGCTTGGGAGCTGAGCAGGAGGAGTGTGTGTTTTCCACTTGCCAGAGTGGCTGGGACGCTGGGAAGGACTGGTGGTGCTGGTGACAGTGGCTGAACATGAGGTCAGGTGTGCCCAGGTGGCAAGAGGGCAGTGGCACCTGGCTTGTAGCAGCCACGGTGTGGCTGGCAGGTCGAGAGAGATCATTGCCCACATCTGGCTCTGGTGAGGTTCCCAGCTGGAGCACTGCCTCCAGCCTGGAGCTGCTCAGCACAGGAAGGACACGGAGCAGTTTGAGCAGCTGCAGAGAAGGGCACAGAGATGCCCCGAGGGTCCAGGGCTCTGCTCTGCAGCCAGGCTGGGACACCTGGGCTACTCAGTCCAGGGACAATTCACTGTGCTCCTTCAGAACTGAAAGGGGGTGGTAAGAATGATGGAGAGAGACTTTTTACCAAAGTCTGTAGTGACAGCATCCCAGAATTGCTGAGGGTGGAAAAGCCCTCCAAAACCATCGGGTCCAAGCACTAACACAGCACTGTCAACAACACTAAATCTTTTTTTTTTCAATTAAAAGCTGTGTTGTCTGTTAAGGGAAGAGGAACTTCTACTCGAGTTTTCCCTATTCTGCATGACTGTGATCCTTGCAAATGATGATTACTCAGTCTCACTTGTGGTACAGACCCAGTTTTTTCATTTAAGGCCATAGATTTGAATCGGGACTTTCCACAGCCTAGGAGCTGCTTTACCTTTACACAGAAGGATCACATCCTGCTCAGAAATGCCCATTTACTGTTTAAATACTTGTACAAAGCAAAAGAGCAGCAATGTATGATCCCAGTGATTAAACACTCATGTAAGGACATCGAGGAGGCTTGCCCCAGTAGCATGTGTGGTCCTGGAGCATGGCACCAGGACCTTTCCCCCCATCAGACAGTACAAACAGTTGTACAAAGTGCCTCAGGTAAGTGGTACAGCACTACCCTGCTGGCAACTGCAAAACAGCCTCGAGTTGTGCCAGGGGAGGTTTAGGTTGGATATTGGAAAAAACTCTTCTGCAAAGGGCTGTGCAGCCTTGGCACAGACTTCCTCAGGGCAGAGGGGGGTCCCCATCCCTGGGGGGTTTAACAGATTTAATGGCACTGGGGGGGACAGGGGTCAGTGGTGGCCTTGGCACTGCTGGGGAGTAGCTGCACTGCACAGGCTCAGAGGGCTTTTCCACCTCAGTGACTCCTTGACTCTGCGAACATAATGAGGAAAATACTTAAATACTCGTATCAACTCAAGTAAATGATAGCAAAGAGCTGCCAGAATAGTAAAGCAGATAATTCGGGAAGGTTTAGAGACTGTCTGAGGAGACATATCTCAGAAATTGCCATTGGCTTAAGTTTAAAAATACATTTTACGTAGAAGATATGACTTGATGCAGCATGATCTAAAGTGATGGGGTTACAGTAAATGTAGAAGGATTTGGCAGGCATACAGAGAATGTACTTTGAGACTCAGATCTATTTTACTATTTACTTTTTACAGTCCCCCGGAGTTCCCCGGGATCACCTGGAGCTCCCACAGGGCCCTGAGGGACAGACAGAGCTCCCACGGGAGCATGAACTCCCAAACACCCCCTCAGCTGCCCCCGGCGGACCGGAGCCCTCACGGTGCCCTGAACTCCACACGGGCCCCCCGGGCTCTCACGGGCCCTCCGAGCTCCCGCGACCACCCCGGCTCCCCCAGGCCAGCCCCCGCCAGGCACTCACCCCCTTGCCCAGGCGCCTTTTGATCTCGTACTTGCGGTACACGAGCGACTCCACCTCGGGCGGGCTCATGGCGGCGCCTCCCTGTTGGCTCCCGCTGCTATGGCAACGGCACCACGCACCGCGCATGCGCACGGCACACAGCGGGGCCCGCCAGGGGGCGCCGTGTGACCGGGCCCTGAGGGAGGAGACGGAGCGGGGAGAGGGAATGGGGAAGGAGCGGGGAGGAGATGGGAGGAGAGGGGAAGGGAGAGGGGAGGAGATGGGACGAGAGAAGGGAGGAGAAGGATTCTGGATTGTTAAAGATGAATTTTAAAGCAGGATTTGTGTGGTGATTTTTCTGGTATTTTTCTCCTGGGTAAGCTTTTAAACAGTCCAGAAAATATTTCTGTATTTGAATGTACTGAACTCAGTAAAAACAATACAATCTGATGTTTTCACACCTGTTGGCTTTTTATTAAATACCATTCTGGAGAGGGGGTGGGTGCTAATTTACACTTGCATTACCTTTTTTTCATTCACTTTACATTATTTGAGTCTTGTCTGTTGAATAATACACACAACTGCACAAAAATATTAAATGAGTAATTCTCAGACATTTAGGCTGAAAGCTTTTCCATGAGAATCTTGAGTGTTTCTGTCTTCTCCAAATTCTTCAGTTCCTTCTCGTTGCATATTACATTTGCAGACTCCAGATGAAAGCTCTGTCCTCCATTAGTAATTCCCAAACCTCACGCAGATTTAGCTGGCAATTAAGGCAAAAGCAACCTCTCAAAAGTAGAAGACTGTTCAAGTCTGCGCTGTCCTGTTTGAGTAAAAGAGAAGTAACTCAAGTAACAGCATGGATTTGTGTAGGAAGCGAACTAGGAATTTTAAATTTAGTTTTTTAATTTTTAATGTAATTACTGATTCATTAGGCCACGCCCTCAACAGGCCACGCCCCCGATAGCACCGCCCCCAGCAGGCCCCGCCTCTCCAAGATGTCGGCGGGAGAGGCTTGGCGGTTCTTCTGCACCGCGGGCCGCGGGCTGGAGCCCTTCCTGGTGCGGGAGGTGCGGGCGCGGCTCGGCGCCACCGAGGTGAGCGGGGAGCCGGAGCTGGTGACCAGCCGGGGGCTCCGGGTGAGCGGGGAGCTGGAGCCAGTGACCAGCCGGGTGAGCGGGGAGCCGGAGCCAGTCACCACCTAGGCGGTCCGGTCCGGTCTGGGTGAGTGGGGAGCCGGAGCCAGTGACCAGCCGGGTGAGCAGGGAGCCGGTGCCGGTGACCACTCGGGCGGTCCGGTCCGGTCTGGGTGAGTGGGGAGCCGATGCCGGTGACCACCCGGGCGGTTCGGTCCGGCTCAGCAGGGAGCTCCGCGTCCGGAGCACGGCCCGGGCTGTGCCGGCCCACGCGCGGGGCTGGCCGGGGTCGGAGGGGCTCATCGGAGGGAGCTGGGGCTGAGGGAGGATTCACCCGGAGGGCACGGGAGCGCTCACCCGGAGCCGCCCGGCCCGGCCCGATGGGTGTTCCTCCCGGAGGTGGACTCCGTCTCGGGAAAAGTGTTCTTCAGGGCGGCGGCGGGGCCCGGAGAGCTGCGGCAGCTGCGGTCGGCGGAGCGCCTGTTCCTGCTGCTGAAGAAGCACAGCCCGCTGCCGGTGTCCGGGAACAGAGGTACGGAGACGAGAGGCCTTGGTTTGAGTCCTGGTTATAACATTTTAAGTGTTTAGTTTTTTACTGGTGGCTGTAGTTCTAGTTGACAGTAATCGATTCCAAAGTGTCTTTCACCCACGTGTGTTTTCAACATGTTTTTGGCCTGAAAAGGGCTTTTAAATTGTGTTCTGTAGCTACCTTGCAGCCTGTTTTCTGCCGGCACTGAGTGTATGTGTGTATTTCAGAGACTCTCTCCCCCGCCCAGCCTCACAAAAGAGAACAATACCCCACCTGAAAAGCAGCGTTCAGCCCTGGATCTCTTGTGTTTATTTTAACAAGAAGTCTTATTTTCTGTTAAACAAAGTGAATCCCGGTCTATATATTGTGTCAATTTACTTCTAAGTACACTGCTCCCTTCTAAGTCTCAGCTCCTTGGGTTGTGCTCTTTGTCAGTGTTGGAGTGAGAATTTCAAGTTAGATGGATTGATTTTTATCTGGGAGATTACCTTCAGCTTTGAGGATGAAATTTGGTCATGATTCTAAGATTTTAAGCGATAACTAGAAAGACCTTTATTTTTTTTTCCTTGACCAGCTTTGATGCATTTAAGTGAATTGGCCTCTCTGTTCCTCATGCCTCTCTTGTGGCTAGCTGGGGACTGCCCACATGTGTTGGTGTGTGTTGCAGGATTGAAGGCACAGTGATGAGTGGGAAGCAAAAAAATTTCTTTCTGGAAGAATAAACTTGATTTTGCCTGAGATGACTCAAAGTAATTCATGTTTGTATCTGTCTTTTGATTCTGGAGAGTGTTCTGCATCGCTTAAACCTGTGCCAGGTGCTTTCTGGGGAGGGTGGCATGCTAGGCTGGTGCTCTGTCCCTGGGAATGGCTCTCACAGGTGGTCTGGCTTTCTACAGCTGCTGAGTTCTTGTGCAGAATTCAACTCTTGTGTGATTTAGTCTTGGTTGTGCAGAGCTGGTAATCAGAGGGGCGCCTGTGTGGCTCCTGCTGAGGGCTCAGCTGTGCCTGTGATTCTGGACTCACACATGGATGAAATCTGGGCACAGGGAAGTGAAATCCTGAGGCTGAGGTGCTTAAACCAAAACTGCTTTTTTCTTCCAGGGAAAATGCTTCATGAGATTAAAAGCCTTGTCATTGAGGACCCGAAATACTGGCTGGATATTGTCTCTGTTTGGAGAAAGCTTCGTGGACACGAGGGGAAAACAGATGATGGCTCTATAGAAAATGCATTGGCTCTGAAGAGAAAGTCAGAAGAAGAGACAAATACTACAAATAAGAGGCAAAAGACAGAACAAGTGAGGACAGCTGTGTCTGAGGAGTGTCAGGTGGGAGCTGGAGAGACCTGTGAGGCACCAGCCAGAATGAGCAGGCAGGAGTGCTGGACTGAGAGCAGGACTTGCTCAGAATTGCCTTCCATGGGCAGTGCAGAGGATCCTGCTGCCCCTGAGGAGCTTGGCTTCAGCTTCAGGGTGTCGTGTCGCTGCAGTGGAGCCATTGCCAGAACACTGACTTCACAGGTATGCTGAGCTACCTGCTTTAAAATAATCCAGCAAGGGTGAACAGAGATGTGTACTTTGTTTGTCATTGCAGTTGTGTTGTGTCTTCTGGAATAATAAACTGGTGTAAGCTTTTTCTGTATTTTCTCAAAAAGTCCCTAACCTGCATTCACCTTAAACAAGTGGAAGTAAAAATGCTGGTTTTGATTTCTGTGCACTGTTACCCTTCATGTTTTCCAAATCGATACCTTTTGTTGAGGAAAAGCAAAGGTAAGAGTTTTAGGTTCTGGGCCAGTGGAGCTGAGGAGTGATTGGATAATTTACATCTCCTTGAAGGGCCATTGCAAGGACTGTGGGGCCAGACTCCTCTCAGTTGTGCAGTCTGGACAAAGGGGTAAAAGCCAGAACTCACAACTTCAGTTGCCTCTGGCTGGGTATTGGGGAGAATTTGTTCTTCAGGAATACAGCCCTGGGAGTCTTGGGAGTAGTGGAGCTTGGTCCTTGGGAAGGAATAATGGCATGCAGTCCTCCAGGGGTCTGTTCCATTCAGCCCTCTTCCCATCTGGTTACTCTTACTGGAAGGTGTCAGTATTTAGAATTTTTTCCTACTAAAGCTAGTACCTTGGTGAGGTGAGACACATGAGCTTCCCTACGAGGGAAGTGTTTGGCTAAATTTCTGCTATTTGAACCTATACTCTGAAGGTAATCAGAGCTTTCTATACGTAACAAAAGCATTAAAACTGTGAGTTGTAGTTGTTCACTTGCAGATTTTCTGTTGGGTAATCTGCCTTAGAGCCATTGGAGGTATTTTGTGCATGTAATTAAGAATTCCAAAATGGTGGCAGTCACAGAATATTCTGGGTTGGAAGGGACCCACAAGGATCAAGTCCAGCTCAAGTCAGTGTTTTATTGTGACTTGGTCAGGACTGGAACTTCAGCCTCTGGTCTCCTGCTGCAGCTGAGCATTGGTTGTTTGGTTGTTTGCATTGGTTGTTTGCCTTGTGCTGTGTTTGCTTTGCCCCTCACTCGCCTGCTCTGCCCTGTTGTACTTCTTCTACTGTGAGTTGTGTAAGTTACTGTCTTAGGCATAGGCTCTTCCCTGGGATTTCTGAGGGTTGTGCATTGAGGCTGTGCTCTGCAGTTTCCCAGTTCTGTGGTTTTTTGTGCCTGTGCTCTGCAGTTTCCCCAGCTCTGTGTTTTCTCATGCCTGTGCTCTGCAGTTTCTCCAGCTCTGTGTTTTCTCGTGTCTGTGCTCTGCAGTTTCCCCAGCTCTGTTTTCTCGTGCCTGTGCTCTGCAGTTTCCCCAGCTCTGTGCAGTTTCCCCAGTGTGGAGAGATTTATTAATAATTGGTTAGCTGAGAAAGGCCACGCTGAAGTAATGCCGCTGGTTAAGCTGAAAGAGAAAAGCCAGCAGTCAGCAAGCTAAAAGGAAAGGTCAGCAGTGACCTTGCTGCAACATGAGGAAAGGGAGTAGAGATATTCCTGAATATATCCTGAGAATATGTAGAAAGTATCAAAAGTAGAACCATAGGAATGTAGAAGTAGGCGTAGGTGCTGATATGTAAGCTGACCAATCCTGAGCTCAACTTTTGCAATATGTATGAAGCTTATTATTAACTGTATTTAACCCGCCGTACTGATCAATAAAATCGGGCCTATGATGATCAACGGATGTCTGGGTCTCCTTCCTTCGACACCCCAGCTCTGTTTTCTCATGCCTGTGCTCTGCAGTTCCCCAGCTCTGTGTGGTTTTCTCATGCCTGTGACTGTTGTCCCCTCGCAGGAGGTCGGCAGAGCCCTTGGCACAGCCCTGGTGAAGCAGTGTGGGTGGCGAGCTGATCTGCGGGACCCTGACCTGGAGGTAGGGCTGCTTGTGTGCCTGTGGGTGCTTCCAGACTCACCCTGGCACCTCTGCTTTGGTTCTCTGCTCCCTCTGCACGTGGGACCATGGCCTGTCCCTGCTGCTGAATTTACCTGAAAATCAGCACGTGTGTGGCCCTGGTGTGTGTGTGCCTCCCAGAGCTCTGGCATGGACCCCAGCCTGGCTGGGGCTGCCAGCGTGGGAGGGGAAGGATCCCCAGAGGATCCAGCACCCTCACAGACTGCTGGGCTCTGTGAAAATGGAACTCACCTGAGCCATGGGGTGTCTGTGAAAGGATCCCCAGAGGATCCAGCACCCTCACAGACTGCTGGGCTCTGACTGTGTGAAAATGGAGCTCACCTGAGCCATGGAGTGTCTGTGAAAGGATGCCCAGAGGATCCAGCACCCTCACAGACTGCTGGGCTCTGACTATGTGAAAATGGAGCTCACCTGAGCCATGGGGTGTCTGTGAAAGGATCCCCAGAGGATCCAGCACCCTCACAGACTGCTGGGCTCTGTGAAAATGGAACTCACCTGAGCCAAGGGGTGTCTGTGGCCCCTGAAGGGGAAGGGAGCGGGCAGCATTGGCTGTTCTCAGGGAGCTGGACTTGAGGATATGACAGACAGGGCCTGGGGAAGGCTCCCACACAAACAGCAAACAGCTCCCTTGGTGCACCCTTGCTGGTGCAGCTGCCTGGGGACCTCCCAGAGGACTCCTGGCTCCTGACAAGGAGTGTTTCCCCAGGGATGTTTGTCCATCCCTACCCTTGGCCTGTGGGAGCTGCTCTCAGCTCTGATGCCCAGCAATGCCAGACCTGCAGAGGCTCTGGAGTTCATTTCCTGGCACTGGTGCCCACACTCAGCACTAGGTACTGTGTACAGCTTTGGTGAGGCTCACGTGCCCCTCCTGTTCTTGCCCAGGTTTTTGCTCTGAAGCTGTTCAGGTGCTGAGGACTGGGATTTTCCAGCAGCATCCTGTTTCCCTTTGTGCTGCCTGGGAGCAGGGATTGCAGTCATGCAAGACCTGCTGGGAAGCTCAGTCTTCTTTTGGGATGTTCTCTATGGAACAGCAGGACAATTTCTTGTAACTGCCTACAGCTGCTTGTTGTTGTTTGTTTTGGGATTTTTTGTTTGGTGGGGTTTGGTTTGGGTTTTTTTGTTTGATTTTTTTATTTGGGTTTTTTTTGTTTAGTTGGTGTTTTTTTTTAATGTTTATTATTTTGATGCTAGTATACAGTGAATAATATTCTCCCACTTGTAGTAAATGGATTTATAACTAAAAATTCCTATGCTGTGTTAAGGAAAAATAGCCCCCCTTATAAATTCAAGTGCTTGCTGATGGATTCCTGGCTGACAAAATACGTCTCAGCTTGATTAAGCATTAAATCATCTGCAAAGTGGCATTCAGATCGTCCAGTAGGATTTCTTCCAGTTAATTGTTACTGTTTATAGTATGCATTTTTGTTCTTAAAAACTGAAATCAGAAGTTGTAGAAGCATCTATGTCTGGTTTAAGTGAGTTAAAGCTATTGTCGTGTCAGTTTGAGACTTTAAAATATTTGGGTTGGTTTTTTTTTTTCCTCCTCTAGATCTTTGTACATCTCAATGACATTCACTCTGTGGTGGGGATTCCTCTTTTCAGGTAAGTGTTTTCCCCACTAGATTTGTCGTGGCAGTATCAGAACAGACAAGATTTGTAAATCTTGCTCTCCACCATGAGTATTTATCTTTTGGTTTAATAACCACTGTTGTCATATTAGTCTTGTGATCTGCCTGGGTTTTAAATGAACACACAGCCAGGCTTTGCAGTGAGTTATGGTTAAAAGAGACTTCTCTGTCTCTCAGGAGATCTGTCCAGTTCATTTGTTCTTTGACATCACATGGGCTTTTCTGGGTGGTTCTGCTGCTGTTTTAGTTAACTTTTTTGGTTTTTTGCTGTCTGCAGGCTTCCATTGGCAAACAGAGAGTACATCAGAACAGCAGGACTGCGGTCAACAGTGGCATGGGCCATGGCATCTCTGGCTGAAATCAGGGTCAGTGAGTGTTCCTTGCCAAGAAATGGGTCCTGAATTAAGGGAATGGGGTGCTGCTCATGGGGGCTGGGGAGGAGTGGGGTGGTTTCAGTGCTCCATTCACTGGGGAGGAGTGAGGTGATTTCAGTGCTCCATTCTCCCCACTGGCTATGAAGAATTGGGGTGGTTTCAGTGCCCCTTTCTCCCCATTCACTGGGGAGCAGTGGGGTGATTTCAGTGCTCCGTTTACTGGGGAGCAGTGGGGTGATTTCAATGCTCCATTTACTGGGGAGCAGTGGGATGGTTTCTGTGCCCCATTCCCTAGTGCCTGTGGATGGACAGGGTCTGCCATGCCTGTGATGAGTGTGCTGTCACCTGCAGTTCAGCCAGGTGTCTGCTGTAACTCCAGGTGCTTCCCAACAGAGCTGGTAATCCTTGTACAGATACATGTCTAATTGGTAAGATTTTTTCTGCTGTTCTGTGACAGTGAAAAAATGAAACATTGGTGTTGTTTTCCAAGGAAATGTGATCTCTTTTCACAGTGGTACAAATATCTGTCTGCAGCCCACTTGTAATATTTCCTCCTGAATGTCTCCTCAGGGCTGTCTGCAGTGAAGCTATGGGTGCTTTTCACTATATTCCCTTACAGGCGAGTTTGGCCATGGACTACCAGAGATTCTTGTTAACCTGTGCTGGTTTCAGTGGGATTATGCACATCCCTCTGTGAGCTCTGTCCTGGCTGAGGAGTCTGTCTTGCTGGGGATGCAGTAACCCCTCTGTTTTTGTAGGCTGGTGCCCTTGTGCTGGATCCCATGTGTGGGCTAGGAACCATCCTGCTGGAGGCTGCCAAGGAGTGGCCTGTGAGTATCCCAGCCCCAGCTGCTGGAGTTTCCCTCTGCAGGGAGACTGGTGCTTGTGGGACAGGGTTTTCTCTCTGCCAGTAAGGCCAAAGCCCATTGCTGCCTGGAAAGCTGAAACCAAACCAACCTTTCCAGGCAGCTGCTAGAAGCGTTTCAGTACAAAGGTGCCCCCAGGTGAATGTGTCCTGCAGGCTGGTGCAGCTGGTGATTTCCACTGCAGGGTTTGTGTGAGGCAGCCACGAGCTTGTGGAGCTTCCTGGGCTCAGAGGAGTCGGTGTTATGGGGCAGTCGTCAGCATTAGGAGCAGTGAGCCTGGCTGAACCTAGCTGGGGTCCTGCTGTTAGGACATGCTCTTGGTACTTCTGTCATTTCAAGGGCCTTGAGGAGACCGGAGCATTAAAGGAGTGGAGACAACACATACTTCTGATCATTAATATTTCTGAACCTTGAAAGGATTGAGGCAGCACATACTTCTCTGATCATTAATATTTCTGATCATTGAAAGGGTGGAGACAACACATACTTCTGATCATTAATATTTCTGATCATTGAAAGGGTGGAGACAAGACATAGTTCTGATCATTAATATTTCTGAACCTTGAAAGGGTGGAGACAGCACATACTTCTCTGATCATTAATATTTCTGAACATTAAAGGAGTGGAGACAGCACATACTTCCTCCGTTCCTCCATCCTCTGGATTGTGAATTGTTTTGTGTAACAACAGCAGATGTCCCAGGAAGGGGGTTGTCTTGCAAGAGCTGTGCAACAAGGCAGTTTGAGAAGGGTTGATGAAATAAAGAACTGGAGTGTTCACAAAATTGCTTTTCTCTCTCTCTGGACAGGACGCCTGGTACTGGGGTGCTGATATAAGTGACTCACAGTTAGAGGGTGCAGATGGCAATATCAGAGCTGCAGGCCTGGTGGATAAGATTGAGCTGCTGAAAGCTTCTGTGAAAGGTATGTCTGTGTTATTTCCAGGTGGATTTTTTGTGTTTCTGGGATTGGACAGGTAGGTTCTCCTGAGGTGATACATTGCAGAGCTAACTCCCCACAAATAGCTGGGTGGTGACTCTCTGCTAGTGAAGGGATAATTATTTGTAATTCCTCCCTGCTGCCTGCACCTGGAACTTTCATTCAACTTTAAGACTTAAGTCAGCAGAAGACAATAAAAATTACAATTGTCTGCCATGGACAGCAGTTGTCTCTCTTCATGGTAAATGTGTGATTTACCACCGCAATACCATAAAGAGTATGTACCATGTGAGAGTTTTTTGTATCTTAGTGGAGCACAACCAGGACAAATCCAAATGGAATGCAGCCTGTAACTTAAATTTACCAGGTGAGCGTTGATGAGGACACATTAAACTGAGCTGAATTGTTCATGTTTTGCACTAGGAGTATTTTGAATGATGGTTCCTTTCTCCTGTAAGAGGGAGTCTGTTTGCTCTTGATTTGCAAGCTATTCTGTAGAGAAGGAAATAATTTCATGACCTTATTCTGGACCTCAGAGTCTGAGGCTAAATTATGCCAATATGAAATCCATGACAGGCAAGCTGGCTGAGTTTCCCTGTGCATGAATGATGAAGTGTGCGTATTTTTTTACCTTGCAGTATTCATTTCTTACTGGAATGGTAAGAAACATTATTGATTTTTTTATAAAAATGTAGGTTTATTTCTCACTTAAAAGATGTGTTTGACTTTGGTTTCTAGGATAATGAAGGGTGCTTAGCTGCCAGGTTTTCTAAACGGAGCAAGTTGCTGTCTCCATCACTGGTCAGAAGCTGTCAGTCCTGCATGTCTTGAGCAGGGCTGTAGGTGGCATGTCCTTTCATTTGCAGATAAAATTGATACCCAGTTGTTGTGCTGCAAGTGTTGAAAAAATAATGGTCCAGGAAACATCTCCAGCTAGTTGTAGAAAAGTTGGCATAGAATCTAAGCACAGTTTAGGTGAGGAGGGGCTGTTGGAAGTCTTTAGTCCTGCTTGTTTGTTCAAGGCCGTGTCCAGTGAGTTTGGAGCACCCTGAGGGATGGAGGACCCCAGGGTCTGTGCAGGGCCCAGGCCTTCAAAGCCTGGCATGGGATGGAGGATCCTCAGGATCCCAGCCTGGCACGGGATGGAGGGATCCCAGCCTGGTCTGCACAGCCTGGCATGGGATGGAGGGACCCTGGGACCCCAGCCTGGCCTGCACAGCCTGGTACAGAATGGAGGGACCCCGGCCTGGCTGCACAGCCTGGCATGGGATGGAGGGATCCCAGCCTGGCCTGCACAGCCTGGCACGGGATGGAGGGACCCTGGGACCCCAGCCTGGCTGCACAGCCTGGCATGGGATGGAGGGATCCCAGGCTGACTGCACAGCCTGGCATGGGATGGAGGCATCCCAGCCTGGCCTGCACAGCCTGGCATGGGATGGAGGGACCCCAGCCTGGCCTGCACAGCCTGGCATGGGCTGGGGAGACCCTGGGACCCCAGCCTGGCTGCACAGCCTGGCACAAAATGGAGGGACCCCGGCCTGGCTGCACAGCCTGGCATGGGATGGAGAGATCACAGCCTGGCACAGGATGGAGGGACCCTGGGACCCCAGCCTGGCTGCACAGCCTGGCACGGGATGGAGGGACCCCAGCCTGGCCTGCACAGCCTGGCATGGGATGGAGGGACCCTGGGACCCCAGCCTGGCTGCACAGCCTGGTACAGGATGGAGGGACCCCAGCCTGGCTGGACAGCCTGGCAGAGGATGTAGGGACCCCAGGGTCTCAGGAGGGGTCTCAGCTGGCCTGCACAGCCTGGCACATGGCCAGCCTCCATCACCACAGGCACAGTGCTACATCTTCCTTAGGGGAGCTGACCTGGGTGGGATGCAGGAGCTCTAAGGAGACCCTACAACAGCATCAGCTCTGACAGAATCCAGGTGATTCTGGCTGTAACCAGATTCCTGGGGGGAGAAAAGGGGCATGGAGAGGAATTGAAGGTGGCTCCTTGCCATTCATACACATGCACTAGAACATTTTCACCGAGTAAAGTGCTCACAAACGTAGCTCTTCTTTTGTGTTTTGCTCAGTGATTTTCATGTTTAAGATGTACTGGGTGTTGAGGGGCAGCAGTTAATTTGGGAACATGTAGTGCCCTAGGAGAGTCTTGCTGCAGGGGCAGAGACTCTGCAGGCTGAACAGTGCTGCCACACATTTGTCTCCTCCCAGTCGGCAGAGGGGTGGTGTCTCCGTGGTGGAGGGCAAGTGCAGAAGGAGTGTGAGTCTGCATAATCCAAAATGTGGATTGTGTGAATGTGCATAGCCCAAAAAGAGCTGACAGGCAGTGTTGAAGGGGGAACGGGGGCAGAGCTGCTGTGCATTTTTCACACAGAGATAAATGAAGACCTGCCTTTATCCTGCAGCGCTGCCATTGCCTTCAGAAAGCTTTGACAGCGTTATTTCAGATATTCCATTTGGGAAGAAGTTCAAGACCATGAGTGATGCCCAGCTCCTACCAGATCTTCTCCGGGAAATGGAGAGGTACGTGTGGCCTTCGGCACGCTCAGGGTTTGATGGAAGTGCCATGATGGTTTGTGATCTGAGCATTTAGCCAGCTTCAGACCTGCTTTGCTCCATGGTCTGCAGCTTTGCAGTGTGACCCTGTGCAGGCTGTGTGGGTCCCAGCCCGTTCCTGCGTTCCTGTCCCTTGGAGGCTGTTGTGTTGTGTCTCACCAGCTCTGAGTGCCAAGGGAGGCTCCTGTGTGAGCCATGCTCACAAATGCTCTTTGCAAGGCATGATGGGGAAATGTTTCTGAGCCATGCTCCAGTGTGGCAGAAAGGAGAAAGAGGAGAGGCCTACCCAGACAAAGTTAAAGCATGGCCAGGCAAATAAAGCTATAATCATTTTCTAGCCGAGGCCTGCTTGTATAAGTTCATAGTCTTTCCTTTTCAAGGTCACAGCCCAGCTTTGACCAGCCTGGCTTGGCAGGAAGGATCTCAGACTAGAAGGGGCATGCATCGTCCTTGCTGTCCAGGAATGCCTCACTAGCAGCCTGGGCTGGTTTTAGGTGTGTCCTTTCATCCCTCACCATGTCATTTGATGGCAGAGTTGGGCCAAGCTGATAGCTGGGCTGCTTCCAACAGACAGGTCAAGCCATCTTCCCCTCTATTCTTGCCTGCCAAGAAGCTCTTTCTCTAGGACTGCTCTTGAGCAGGTGTTGATCTCGCTCAGCCAATGCAGGAATGTGGTGGGAAAGTGATGGAGAAGGTTGCATGGCTCCACAGAATGGTGTGGCAATCTTACTGTGCTTGTTTTCTGCCCTTATTTGCTCTATTGGTCCAGCCTAAGTAAAATATTACCTTAGGAAGGGGGAGATGAGGAAGGGGCCATGAGAGCCCCACCAGTAAAGCTGTTCAAACTACTTGCTGTAAACTGAATCAGGACAGTATTTATTTTTCCCTTCTTTCAAAGCCACGTGTAATGTTTGGACATTTACCTAGAAAAATTAATTGCAAACATTTATTAATTTTCTTCTGCTTCCTGAGTTTGAAAGCCATGAAGGATCAGTGGAACAGGGAAAGTTCCAAAAGGCAGTTTTTTGAAGTTTCCAAAAGAAAGGGAGTTACCATGCTAATCTGAGCAGCCCTTGCTGCACTGGGAGGCTGTTCCTTTGCAATCTCCAAAAACTCTGGGCTTGATGGTGCCCTTGATCCTTGAAAGAGTGCTGAGGGGAGTAAAAAATTAGTCCATCTTCCCTGCTAACCCAACAGAAAGAACTGCTGTCATCAGAAATGTTTTGGAGTCAGGACAGGGCCCTGTTCTCCCATTTAGAAAGAGGTGAGAAGATCAGGGATTTAAACTCCTCTTGGAGGTGCAGTGTTGGGAATTTAGCTGCTAGTGACTGGAAAAATACAAAACCGTGGCTAATTCCAAGTTTTGCACCTGCTAGATAGCGTGTCCTTGGGCCTAGCTGTAGTATAATAACAAATAGTGAAAGAGACATGAGAAAAGAGAGATGTAACCCCTAAGGAATGAGGAAGAGTTCATGGTATAGTTTAACCAGTAGATTGCTTGGCTTACAGAATATTCATGGGCTTATTATTTGCTGTATAAGTGTTTGATGCTTTCTTCAATAAACTGGACCTGTGATGAACCATCTGGTGTCCTGGTCTCCTTCCTACGACAGTGCAGCTCACTGAGTTGAGCCGTGGCACTCTCGGGTGTTTCACTGAACGCAGGTGGCATCTGAAGTGTCAGCAGTGGCAGAGGGATGCCAGGAGGGATCAACACCTAACCTTTCTTTTTCCTGTCATTGCCAGAGTGCTTTGTGTTGGAGGGACCCTGGTGATGCTGCTGAGCCAGGAGCTCCACAGATGCATGGATGGTTTGACCAGGAGTGCTGGATGTGACCCTGCTGAGGCCTCTGCTGACAGTGACAGTGGAGCAGCTCCCGCACAGGCCATGGATGGTTTGACCAGGAGTGCTGGAGGTGACCCTGCTGAGGCCTCTGCTGATGGTGACAGTGGAGCACAGGCCGTGGATGGTTTGACCAAGAGTGCTGGAGGTGACCCTGCTGATGGTGACAGCAGAGCAGCCCCTAGTGTGGATGGGAATTCCTCCTCCTTGGCCCAGGGGTGTGGAGAACCTGTTCTCAGCAGACATTTCGGGTCTCTGCTGCCAGAGGGTGTCTATGCTGTTAGCCTGGGCAAGACTGATGCTTTCATCCACAAATACAGGAAGGTGTTTGGGCCTGGGAGCTGTCCCAGGACTGGGACACTCCCTGGAGCTGGGAGCTCTCTGGGCCTGGGCCGAAGGGAACTGGAAAGCTTTGGCAGCAGCAGGGAAGGACTCGGTGGGGCTCTGCTGATGCAGACACACCCACTGCCATCCCTTAGATTGCCTCACCTTCCTGGCATGTCCTAAGGCACTGTGCTGTTACGTCTCTGGTTTTCAGGAGAGGTGGAATGTGACCGTGTTCACAGGGGTCTGAGGATGAGGGAAGAGATGAGGATCTGACTCCATGTTTCAGAAGGCTGATTTATTATTTTATGGTATATATTGTATTAAAGCTATACTAAGAGAATGGAAGAAAGGATTTCATCAGAAGGCCAGCTAAGAATAGAAGAAGAAGGAATGATAACAAAGGCTTGTGGCTCGGACAGAGAGTCCCAGCCAGCTGACTGTGCTTGGCCATTAATTAGAAACAACTCTATGAGACCAATCACAGATGCACCTGTTGCATTCCACAGCAGCAGATAATCAATGTTTACATTTTGTTCCTGAGGCCTCCCAGCTTCTCAGGAGGCAAAATCCTAAGGAAAGGATTTTTCATAAAAGACGTCTGTGACAGTGGAAGATGCCAGTTCTGCTGTATTGGATAAAGTGTATTGCAGTGTGGCAGAGTCCTCAAATCCTTGTTTAGGCAAAGCTGCTCAGTATTGGGAGGAGTTTCTGTAGGAGAGAAGGTCTTGATTTGCAGAACTGCAAACCCAGATGTGGTAGCCCATGATCTTTGGGCTGTGCACTCCATCTATTAATTTCTAAGTAATATTTAAGCTACAGGTTTGTCTATTCTAGTTATTCTTAGTGTTCAGGTTGTTCTTAGGTGGAGGATAGGCGAGCCTCCTGAGATGCTGAGCAGGAAGGGAGGCTGAAGGAGAAGCAGCAGCACTGACAGCTGGAGTTGCAGCCAGTCCCAGGCCCTGGACCCCAGCTCTGTTTTGTGTGTCCTGGGTCCTCCCTGCCCTGCCTGTCCCCCTCCCTCCTGCACTTTTGGGACACTTTTTTTTCTCCTCTGTACCTTTTCTTTTCTCTTGGTTCTTCTGTCCCATCAAAATAGGGCTTTTAGAACTGTACCAGCATTAAAGAAAGGGCCCAAGGCAATACTGAAAGCACTCCCTCCTTTGGGTTTTAGCATCCTTTGTACAAAGGCTGAGATAGCAAAAACCAAAAATCATTGCACATTTTCTGTGAGAACTAAACATAAAGATTTCTCACTGCTTTCCTAAGCCATGCAGGAACACCGGAGGCCTTTTGGGAAGGGAAAATTATGATAAAATACATTTCTGTATGTTTCTGTGTCAAGCTTTTGACTGAAGATCACCGCAAAGAGCAGAGTTGGGTTTAATAATGTTATTTTGTTGACTTCAACACTGTTTCTCTCAAATGTCTTTACTGAGAAAAGTATAAAATAGGACTATATTTGCATTTTCAAACATACTTTTCTATCCTTAAGTATCTTGTAGTTATTAATGTGTATTTTTGCAGCTGTGCGGTCTGTGATAAAGATAGCTTTCCTTCTGGGCTTGGTGGTAATGATTTGTAAGAAGTTTATAAACATGCTGGGGTCTGCTCCAGGTATGAATGGCTCGTGGCTATGGTTATGCACCCAGTTTGTTAGAGGAGGAGCAGGGGATGAGGCTTTCAGCCTTTGTTTTCCTTCTTCTCTGAATGTGTTGTGTCACTATAGAAGAATGTTCAGTTTCCCCTGTATGTTTAAGAGACCATCTTTCCGGTATTCAATCTGGTAACCTTCCTCTATACAGCCTGCATCTTATCTAGAGTGAGGGCTGAGATTTCTAGACGGGCTGATGAGACCCCTGACTCAGGAGTAGACCCAGGTGTGGAAAATCCTGAGTGGTATGGGAAATGGGAGGATATGGGCCAAATCCTGAAGGAATTCTCTGACCCTATAGTCTGGGATTTTCCCCATGAACGAATTCAGAACCCAGCTGAGGTGGGGAAATATCTGAAAGAGAGTAGCAGGATGACCCTAAGGAGGAAAAGGTCATTGCAGTGAGCTGGGCCCTGGCTTGTGCTTATCGCACACTGCAAGATACTGTAGGGCAGCAGACAGAGGCAGGATGGCAGGGAGATAAATCAGCAACTATCCCGGTGACTCAGGCTGCAGCCAACACTCCAGGCTCGAAGCCAGCAGCCAGACCAGATAGTGAGCCTAGGCCAGCAGCTAAACCCTATAGTGAGCCTAGGCCAGCAGCTAAACCAGACAATGAGCCTCAATCAATGGCTGTGGCTACCAGCACTAGAAGTGGAAAGTTCACGGACAAGACCGATGGACCAGTGGATGATGATGATGATACAGGAGAAGGACCTTCAATGCCTCCTGACGTAAAATCAGGAGTCAAAGCAGCAGGCGCAAGATCAGAAGCCAATATTGAGTCCTTTTCCCTGAAGGACCTTCGTGGCTTACGGAAGGATTACACACGATGACCCGATGAATCCATAATTAGTTGGCTGGTCCATCTCTGGGATGCTGCAGACGAGGCTACAATTCTGGATGGCACTGAAGCGAGGCATTTGGGATCCCTGTCACATGATCCTGTCATCGGCCAAGGAATGATGAGGGGGGCTAATCCAAACAGCCTCTGGGCACAGGTCTTGGACAGTGTTGCACAAAGATACCTGTGTGCAGATGATCTCTATATGCAGCAAACCCAGTGGAAGACCATAGAGCAAGGGATCCAATGCCTGAGAGAAATGGCAGTGGCAGAGATTATCTTCTCAGATGATGTAACAACTAGGAACCCAGACTTGGTACCATGCACGTCTGTGATGTGGTGAAAACTTGTACAACTTGTGCCACACGAATATGCTTCTGCCTTAGCCATAATGAAGAGGAATGAGAGGGATGAGACTGTGCTTAACATGGCAAGGAAGCTCAGAGCATATGCAGATGCTGTGCATGGCCCAACACATGCCAGAATCGCAGCAGTAGAAACATGTCTGCAGAAATTGGAGGATAAGATGGAGGAGAATCACAAGAAGCTCAGAGAGGAGATTAAAGACAACCTTCTCCATATCTCAGCATTACGGATCAGAGATTCTGGTGCCCAACACAGACGTTCCCCAGATGGTGAGAGAAGGTACACCCCACAAGCTGATCTGTGGTTCTACCTGCGTGATTGTGGGGAAAACATGAGAAGATGGGATGGAAAACCTACTGCTGCTCTGGCACGACGGGTGCGTGAATTAAAGGAAGACACGGCTTAGAGAGCGAGTTCCACCAAAAGGAAAGCAGCTCCAGTTGCCCGCAGCGGAACTGCCAGGTATGATGATGATGACATGTCTGATTCCCTTCAAGGAACATCCGAGACATATGCCCAGGGAAAGGATAACCAGGCTTAGAGGGGCCCTGCCTCTAGCCAGGTAGAGGCTGGGGAGAATCGTGTTTTCTGGTCTGTGTGGATTTGTTGGCCTGGCACATCGAAACCACAAGAGTACAAAGGTTTGGTAGACACTGGTGCACAATGCACATTAATCCCATCAAGACATGTGGGGACAGAGTCTGTTTCTATTGCTGGTGTGACAGGGGGATCACAGGATTTCACTTTGGTGGAACCTGATGTGAGCCTGACTGGAAATGAGTGGAAGAAACAACCTATCGTGACTGGCCCAGAGGCCTTATGTATTTTCGGCATAGATTACCTCCAAAGAGGGTCTTTCAAGGACCCAAAGGATCTCAGGTAGGCATTTGGGATAGCAACTGTAGTGACAGAGGGCATCCAGCAATTGAACACCTTGCCTGGGCTGTCTGAGAATCCATCTGCAGTAGGGCTTCTGAAGGGAGAAGAGCAACAGATGCCAATTGCCACTTCCATAGTGCATCGACGACAGTATAGGAGCACTCAAGATGTGGTTCACATCCATAAGATGATCCGAGAGCTTGAGAGCCAAGGGGTGGTCAGCAAGACCCACTCACCCTTCAACAGCCCCATTTGGCCTGTGCGAAAATCTGAAGGAGAATGGAGATTGACTGTGGACCATCGTGCACTGAATGAAGTGACTCCACCACTGAATGCTGCTGTGCCAGACATATTAGAGCTCCAGTACGAGCTTGAGTCCAAGGCAGCAAAGTGGTATGCCACTATAGATATTGCCAATGCATTTTTCTCCATTCCTCTGGCGGCAGAATGCAGGCCTCAGTTTGCTTTCACATGGAGGGGAGTGCAGTACACCTGGAACCGACTGCCCCAGGGGTGGAAGCACAGCCCCACCATCTGCCATGGACTGATCCAGGCTGCACTGGAAAAGGGTGAGGCTCCAAAACATCTGCAGTATATTGATGACATCATTGTGTGGGGGAACACACTGCGGAAGTGTTTGAGAAAGGGAAGGAAATCATCCAGATCCTCCTGGGAGCTGGTTTCGCCATTAAAAAGAGTAAAGTAAAAGGACCAGCTCGTGAGATTCAATTCCTGGGAGTGAAGTGGCAAGATGGACGGCGTCAGATTCCTACAGATGTCATCAACAAGATCACAGCAATGTCTCCACCCACCAATAAGAAAGAGACACAAGCTTTCTTGGGTGCAGTAGGTTTTTGGAGGATGCATATTCCTGAGTACAGTCAGATCGTGAGCCCTCTTTACCTGGTCACCCGCAAGAAGAACAATTTCCAGTGGGGCCCTGAGCAGCAACAAGCCTTTGTCCAGATCAAGCAGGAGATTGCCCATGCAGTAGCCCTTGGCCCGGTCAGGATAGGACCAGAGGTGAAGAACATGCTCTACTCTGCAGCCGGGAACCATGGCTTGTCCTGGAGCCTTTGGCAGAAGGTGCCAGAGGAGACTCGAGGCCGACCACTGGGATTTTGGAGTCGAAGCTACAGAGGGTCTGAAGCCAACTATACTCCAACAGAGAAGGAAATCTTGGCTGCCTATGAAGGAGTCCAGGCTGCCTTGGAGGTAATAGGCACTGAAGCACAACTCCTCCTGGCACCCCAACTACCCAGTACTGGGGTGGATGTTCAAAGGCAAGGTTCCTTCCACTCACCATGCCACCAGTGCTACATGGAGCAAGTGGATTGCTCTCATCACTCAGCGCACCCATATAGGTAAACTGAATCGCCCTGGGATTCTGGAAATAATGACAAACTGGCCGGAAGGTGAAAACTTTGGTCTCGCTGATGAAGGGGAACAAGAAGTGACACGGGCTGAAGAAGCTCCACCATACAACCAACTGCCAGCAGAAGATACACGATACGCTCTCTTTACTGATGGTTCTTGCCACATTGTGGGAATGAAACGAAAGTGGAAAGCAGCCATATGGAGCCCCACACGACAGGTGGCAGAGGCCACTGAAGGAGAAGGTGGATCAAGCCAACTTGCTGAACTCAAAGCTGTTCAACTGGCCCTGGACATTGCTGAGAGAGAGAAGTGGCCAAAGCTCTACCTCTACACTGATTCATGGATGGTAGCCAATGCTCTGTGGGGATGGCTGGAGAGGTGGAAAGAGGCTAACTGGCAGCATAGAGGAAAACCAATTTGGGCTGCTGATCAGTGGAAAGACATTGCTACCAGGGTAGGGAAACTGCCTGTGAAGGTCCGCCATGTGGATGCCCATGTACCCAAGAGCAGAGCTAATGAGGAGCACCAAAATGAGCAGGTAGATCAGGCTGCAAAGATAGAGGTGTCAAAGATAGACTTAGATTGGGAACATAAGGGAGAGTTATTCCTAGCTCGATGGGCCCATGATGCCTCAGGCCACCAGGGCAGAGATGCCACCTATAAGTGGGCTCGACGAGACTGAGGGGTGGATCTAACCATGGACAGTATTTCTCAGGTAATCCATGACTGTGAGACGTGTGCTGCCATCAAGCAGGCCAAGCGAGTGAAGCCCCTGTGGTACGGTGGGCGGTGGTCTAAGTACAAGTATGGGGAGGCCTGGCAGATTGACTCCATCACACTGCCCCAGACACGCCAGGGCAAGCGCTACGTGCTGACCATGGTGGAAGCCACCACTGGATGGTTGGAAACCTACCCTGTGTCTCATGCTACAGCCCGGAACACCATCCTGGGCCTTGAAAAGCAAGTTCTGTGGAGACATTGCACCCCTGAGAGGATTCAGTCAGACAACGGGACTCATTTCAAGAACAGCCTTATCAACACCTGGGCTAGGGAACATAGCATTGAGTAGGTGTACCATATTCCCTACCATGCACCTGCTGCAGGCAAAGTGGAGAGGTACAACGGACTGTTAAAAACCACATTGAAAGCATTAGGTGGGAGATCTTTCAAAAACTGGGAGCAGCATCTGGCAAAAGCCACCTGGTTAGTTAACAGCCAAGGCTCTACTAACCGAGTGGGCCCTGCCCAATCCGAGCCTTTGCAATGAGTAGATGGAGACAAAGTCCCAGTGGTACATGTCAGAGCTTTGTTAGGGAAGACAGTTTGGATTAATCCTGCCTCGAATACAGACAAACCCATTTGTGGGGTTGTTTTTGCTCAGGGACCAGGTTGCACATGGTGGATAATGCAAAAAGATGGAAGAACACAATGTGTACCTCAGGGAGATCTGATTGTTGGGTGAGACCTATGTGTAAATATCACTGTTTGCTGAATGTTATTACCTTTGTGTATAGCTGTATACTGGATGTATAATGTATGTGTTTGTAGAGTTAGAATTTATATTAGTTTTAGTAGTAAGCAGACGATATGGGGATAAGGGGTGCAATGTCCTAGGTTGACTGTATGATGCTTTTATCCCCAGTCATCTTGTCCTGTTTATGCTGAATAATAATTTGCACATTTAAGACTTGTTCCAGAGAGTGAAGGGGGGAGAGAAGAAGCGCGCAGTTTGTTTTCAGACACTGCACTCGCTCCTCCACATTCCTGCTCCTGGACTGTGTTGTCTGCAGATGGACAGACTGTGGGACTGAGCTCTCCTTTGCTTTTAGTTAGTTTTAGCTAGCTGAGCCAAAGAAGTTGCCTGGACTAGTTTTTTCTTTTTTCTTTGGACCTCTTGAAACTGCTCTGGACTGCATACCTGGGGGAGCACCGGCAGCTGCAGCTGTGGCCCACCGGGCCAGGCCTGGCCTGGGAACATTTGCAGCACCAGAGGGAGTGATCAGAGAGACTGAGTGAGCTGAGCTGCAACCTGGGGAGGGGATTTTGTCAGTTTGTCATCTCTTTTGGAGCTGCAAGAGGTTTTATTGTTTAATAAACAGATTTTTTCCACTTTTCTCCAAGGAAGTATTTTCTCCCAGACCGGTTGGGAGGAGGGGCCGATTGGATCTGCTTTCTTAAAGGAGACACTTTGGGGGTTCTCTCAAAACTTTGCCCTGAACCAGGACACCATGGAATCCCTCATGGCTGGGTTCAGAGCAAACTCAAATTGGCTCTTCTAAAACCCAGGGTCCTTGTCCCCTTCAGTGTGCTCAGCACGACCTTTAACTCCACGGTGCTGTGCAGCTGGAGCAGCAGGACAGGCACCTTTGCAGCCACAGTTGCCCTTGTTCCTCTCTGTCCCTGCACAGAACACAGCGCAGAGGAGAACGGCAGCAGGGCCCTGCGTGTCCCCGGGCTCAGGTTTTGTGTTGCTTCAGCTCCACGGAGAAACGGGTCAAGTGAAAAACCCAGACTGTTTATTAAGGGAAAGCGAAGCAAAAGGGTGAGCTGGGAGATAAAAACAGGGAGTGGGCAGGGCCTGAGGGCTGCAGGGAGGGAGCTGCCAACAGGGAGAGAGAGAGATGGCACGAGCTGCTGGAGCTTGAGCTCCTGGAGCTTCCCACTGGCTCAGCTCTGAGCAGCAAGAGCTGTGCCTGGAGCTCCAGCTGGTCCATCCTGCTCTGCAGGTGCTGCCGTCTTCAGTGGGAGCTGGAAATCGCCGATGGACGCCGCTCCATCTGATCCAGCAGACGATCCAAGTCCTGCAGATCTTCTCTCAAAGGTCAGCTGAAGCAGTATGCTGAGGCAGGATGGGCTCTCATCTTCCCTCAGGGCTTGAAGAGCTGCAAGAGAGAGGAACAGAGCCACACTCGGAGGCCAGATTGAGGGAATGCAAGGAAAGCCTCCTGCCAGGGCCATCCCAGCCGGCTCTTGCCATGGCTTTGGCAGGAAGGTGCTGGCCATGGACCGGCCACATTTCCCTGGCAGCTCTCCGGGCTCTGCCCTGGCCGCCCCTTGTTCGCACGGGGAGCAGAGCCCTCCGCAGCCCGGGCACGAATTGTAGGTGCAGCTGCCCCCGGCGGTGCTCGTAGGTTTGTTATTTTTTACCCTATGTCAGTTTCCTCAGTATTTGCTGGAGCTGTGCTTACCTTACAAAACTACCTCAAACTTCGTGAGAGCCATTTGCAGTTCTCTCCAGACACCTGGAGAATGGGCGACGTTTCTGAGGATCTGGCAAGTGTACTTCTATCAAAACTCAGTCTGTGAAATTCCTGGGGAAAACCCTTCTGTGTCCTGAAGGGTTCAAACTCTGGTGAGGATCCAGTTATCAGTTGCTCACCTGGATGGTTCCAGCTCTTAAAGTGAACACTTGTACTCTTGCCCTGTAGTTTACATCTATTGTATTTTTGTTATTTTGCAAGATTTTTTGTCTTTGCAAAATATTGTGCATTTCACTCTTTGGAACCTCTCAGATGGTTCTTTGGTGCAGCACCACCCCATGGGACACTTGGCTGCTGTCCTGAAGGGGTTGGTCGCTAGAATTGTAAATCCTGGAGAGCTTGTACGTCTTCTGTCCCCAGGCAGGTGTCATGCTTTGTTTACTTTTGTTCTGTTGGTTAGGCGCTGCTTCTCGTTGCAAGTATGAATTTCAAACTGCCCTGTTCTTACTTTAACTGTTTTCCTGGTTCTCTCCGTACGGCAGGAAAAGACTCTCGTCTCCTTGTCGTCGGGCTCGGTGCTGTCCAAGAAGATACAGAGACTAAAAAAATCATAAGAAGCAAAATATGACTGCAGGGAAAAGAAGCTGGAGAGAACAGGAGGTGATATTGTTATCCTTACCCTGTATTAGAAACATCCGCTGTGCTTTGATGCTGGCAGCTGCCAGGGGCTTGTTAGCTCTTTGTAGGCAGGTGTAGGTGTTCACTTGTAGGTTTTTTCTCTGGACAAGGCAATTCAAACTTTGCTAAGCTTATATTTGCAGATTACTCCGTAGCACAGTCCAGCGTGACATTTTTGAATGTTGTAAAAATACCATGTTACTTGGAAATTGTCATTTGAAGAGAAGCTTTAGGGGAAAATAAGATTTCAGGGTTGGAAGATGTGAGAAGAATTTTGTGGGGATGTTAGACTGAAGTAAAGCACACTTGAAGCTGGACTGGCACGCTGGCAGGTCCCCTATTAAACAGTAGTGCTGAGGTTAGCCTGGGGGTTGCCCATTGTTTCTGTAGAAATCAATGTTTCCTGGTCTTCAGAGGTAAGCTGCTTTGAAAAGCTGGAAGGTGCAGCATGCTGACAATCCCCGTGCTTTGGATTAAAAGTAGATTTCAGAAGGGTCCTAAGCTTTTGTCTTTTCCTAGAAGTCGATGTAATCCTATCGAGGGGTTTTTAATTCTGTGTTGCCACGTCATCCATCAGAGCCCTGTTGTACTAATCATCATACAGATACAAAACAGAAAATCAGAGCCTGTCCCAACCACTTAGAGCCCAGAAGACGATTTCCTCGGGCTGCCATTTGCGTGCCATCGGTACTCACCACGAATTGACCCCTGTGGCTGTGACACAGCACCGGGACGCTGACGGAAGGAGGCTGGTCGCAGAGCCTGGAGGTCCCTGTCCCACGGGGAGGGAGAGGACGAGGCAGCGTCGCCTGCAGGGAGGGTCTCGTCCCCAGAGAGCAGCCGGCGACTCCATCCCTGCCCGGGGCTCCGGGTGCACCCTCGGGGTGGACGCCTGCCCTCAGGTTTCCCCCTGGGCACCCGGGGAGGGAACCAGGTCCGTCCGTGTGGCAGCTGCAGGGCCTGCGGGCTCTGGGGCTCTGCGGCCGTGTGCCTCGTCACAGGGTGGCAGGGACGTGGCACTGCCCGGCCGCGCCGCTGGCCTCGGATCCTCGCTGCTTTCCTCCTGATCCCACATGGATGTACCAGCAGTCTTCTGTCTTTTCCTTAAAAGTGTCCTTGGGAGAGTTCAAAGAGAGGGTAATTAGTTATGTCAAAGCCTACATATTTGACCTGTTGGCACTCAAGAGAAAAGACAAAAAGCTGCTTTGCATCCTTGTGCCTGCAAGTCATTGTGGCCCAGGGAAGTGAGGAAGGCGCTGGCCGAGGTCACTGAGGCTCTGAGATGGGGGTGAGTTTGCATTCCAGTTTATTGGAACGGAGGCTCATCAGAAGTTTCCTTGGCTATCCAAGGCACCGAGCCCCGGAGCCGAGCGAGCCTGAGCTGCTGCGTGCTTGCTGTGAGCTTTGGGGTGAGCGGGCATCGTTGCGGGCCTGGGATGGATTGAAATGCGCTGAGGAAAGCAGAGGCAGGGAGGGAGGGAAATGCTCTGTTAACTTGTGCCAATTCTTCTGTCAGACTCATCACGGCGGGACAGCGTGAGGACTGAAAGTGTAAGAAGATGTGGAGGGAAAGAGAGAATCTGACAGGAGCATCGGACGCACGAGTGCACGAACTTTGCTTTTTTGCTTGGATGTAAACTCAGGAGTTGAAAGGAATTTGGGAGTGAGAAGGGACATTTCAGAAGGAGAAGAAAAAAAAGTTGTTGTTGTTGTTACAGTCCTGGCAAAAGCTTTTGTTCTAGCTAATAAAAGAAGTTAGTTTAAAAAACAAAAAGGAAAAAATGTAGTGTTTGTTTTTTACTTCACTATGATATTCATTGGTGGTATATGGTGTGTTGTTTTATTTCTTGGAATTATTAACTCTGTGTAAAATGTTTTCTGAGTGAAGCTGACTTTCTGGATGGGTTGGTTTGTATTTGAGGCAGGAATAATTTCAATAGGATTCTTTCATAGATTTCTGATGGGTATTACTGGGATTTTGGTTTTGTTTACTGTATGTATAAACATAGAGCTTTGGTAGGGCCAGCTGGGCTGCTGGAGTTTTGGGTGTGAATTTATTAGATGGCTTTTGTTAGATGCAGTTTTTAATTTCTGAAATGTTTTTCAATGTAGTGGTCTTAAGGTGGTTTTTAAGAATTCATTGTGTTGTTTTCTGTTGTTTGTAGTTGGTGTATGATAAGGGATGTGGTGTGACTTCTTGAACGCTATGGTTTTGGTGTTCCTAAGTTGTGATTTCTTTCTGGTTCGATAGTTTTTTTTGTTTTTATTTTTTGGGACAGGGGCATTTATATGGTGGGTTTTTATAGGCAATACGTTTTTTAATTTAGGTAGTGATATTTTTTAGTATTTTAATAGTTTAGTTTTTTTATTTTCATGGTTTTAATTATTTTTTTTTAATTTTTTCAAATAACTTGTATAGATTATAGGTTGTTATTTGTGCATTAGCATAAAGGTAGAGCTTTGGGGACTTTTTCTAGTAATGTTCAGGGTCAGTGTACAGTTTTGAGTCTAGTGAGTTGGTTTGATTTAATTTTTAATGGGTGTTTGTTTTTATTAGCAGTTGTGTCATTTTCAAGGTGTATTTGAGTTTTTTTGGGGTTTTTGAGATACTGGTTTAGGAGGAAGTTTATGATGAGCATGTGCGGAGGTTTTGGGCTACTTTATAGTGGGATTTAAAATTGATTTACAGTTAGGTTTATTTGAGTGTTGGTTAGGGTTCAGTGACGTTGTGGGATGTTTGTTCCGTTCGTGATAGAAACAGGTTTGGTTTGATGTGCTGCGACGGGACGGGCGTGTGCTGCGTGCCGGTGCTGACAAAGGTACGGTATCGTTGTGGCTCCGGTGTGTCGGGTTAGTGAACTTCTATGGTTTAATATAGGGATGCAAATAGAAATAAATATACATTTTTTAAAATAAATCTAAAATTAGAGTGGTAAACATAGATAACAGATACATACATAAAACTATAATACATGGTATATAATTGGAACATATTATATCGGTAAATGATAGTCTATTTTATATATATATATATATATACACAAAGATATAAAAATATAGATTGTAAATATAAAAATATGTAAATAGAGTAAAAGTAAATTGGGGGTTTTATTAGGTTATAGGCTGGGGTTTTTAAATAAATGATAGAAATGAAATATAAATTCAGATATACAAATATATATAGAAATACAAATATCTATACATATTTAATTAAAATAAATATAAGTAAAAAATATATATATAATACAGAAACTATATATCTGTGATTCTATTAGAAGGTATTCTCTCTAATATATATAATATCTATGAATAAAACAAATAAAAATATCCATATAAATATCATTCTAATTTTGAAAAATAAATTTACTTCCTGCATTTTAAATCTGGTTCAAATAAAGGGCTGTCCTTGGTTTTTATTTGGTTAGAGGCAGGAGTTTTATTTTAAATAATATAAGTAATATAGAAATGTGGATCTTAAGATAGAAATATATAATAAATATCTAAAGAGAAATTGCTAAACTATGACTATAAATTTAAATATATGTAAGTAATATGAAGAGGTGTAGTATAGAATATAAATATCATTATGTGGCAATATAAATTATAAATGGGAATATAAATATGAAAATATGTAAATATAGTTTAAGAGAAAGGGAATGTTTTGGCTTTTATTTAAGTAGAGGCAGGGTTTTTATTTTGAATATTATAAGTGTTCCAGAAGTAAAAATCTTGACGCAGAAATATTTAATCAATATAAAAAATATGAATAAAAATATGAATAAAAATATAAATGCCTACTCGTATCGGATGTAATATAGAATATAAACTTACTTATAGATTGACATTGGTAAAGAGAAATGTATAAGTAAGCAATATATATTAATATAGATTATAAATACAAATATGAATATAAAAATTGAACATGAGGATAAAATCTATTTAAATATTGTTTAAAACAAAGGGTGGGGGTTTTTTTTATTCTTCTTGGTTAGAGGCAGGGTTTTTATTTTAAATAATATGAATGTAGATATTATTGTTATATATTTCTAAATATTGAGATATACAATCAAGATATAAATATATATATAAACACAAAATATAAATACATACAAATAATAGGAAGAGATGTAATGAAGAATTCAAATAACAGTATACATAAGTATACGTTTTAAATGTAAATGTGAATATGAACCTGAAAAATAGAATTTAAAAAAATATTTAAGTACAGTTTTGAAGAAAGGGGTTCTTTTTGGCTTTAATGTGGATGGAGGCAAAGGTTTGATTTTAAATAATCCAAGTGTTACAGAAGTAAAAATCGTAACAGAAATATATACTTACTATGTAAAAATATTTATAAAAATATACAAATAAATTTAAGTTGTAGGGATATATGCAATATGGAATAGAAATGTATTTATAAAAAGAAATGTATAAATGGACAGTGTATATCAATATACATTGTAAATAGAAATGTGACTATTAATATGAAAAAATATTTTAAAAAATATTTAAATATTTCTTAAAAGAAATTGGTTTGGTTTTGGTTTTTTTTTTTTTTTTTGTTTTTTCTTTTTGTGTTTTGTTTTGTTTTGTCTTTTATCCTATTAGATTAGAGGCAGACGGTTTTTTTTCCCTCTTCCCGGTTGTTTTGGGGCATTTATTTCAGAGCAGTTTTCGTCGGGGGTCGCCCCTGTTGTTTTTTGCCGCCTTCGCTGCCCGCAGCCCCGAGGCGCGCTGCGCCCCCGGCTGGGGCGGGCGGCAGTGCTGCCGCCTTGTGGGCAGAGCGCGGTACTGCAGCCCTGCAGCGAGGGGCCGCCATCTTGGGAGTGGCGCGTGGCCGATGTCGCGGACTTTTGGTTGACCTTCTCGAGATGGCGGCGAAAAGGGCGGGAAAGTGGAGGACCGGGTGGGTGTCATCTGGACTGCCTGCACGGAATACCGACGTCATGGCGGCCCCGACGGATTTTTCTGTGGCGTTTCATGTGTACCCGAGACATGCTGTGGGCTCAGGGGCGCCGCGGGCGGGCGTATTTTGGCGGGTTTGTGACAGGCATGTGGGTTAAACGCCTCGCTGTGCCGGGGTCCTGTCACGGCCGTTTTCCCGCCCTGAGGGAGCCGAGCCGGGCCGAATAGTTCCGAAGAGCCGAGTGTGGCCGGAAACAGCCGAGTTTCCCCGAGGAGCCCAGTGCGGCCGAAAATAGCCGAGTTGACGCCAAGAGCCGATGATAGCCGACTGGAACCGAGAGCCGAGTGTAGCCGACTTGAGCCGCATTTAGACAATGTGCCGAATACGACCGAGTTTAGCCCAACCGTGCGGAGTTCAGCCGAAGAGCCGAACTGAAACGACTTTAGACCAAGAGCCGAACCGAGCCGAATTCAGCCGAGTTTCATTCAACAGAACCGAACGCCGCCGCAGCGCTCTGCCTGCAGTGCGCCTGTGCAGACGGCAGGGGGCGCTGTGCCTGCAGTGCGCCGGTGCACACGGCAGGGGGCGCTGTATAAAGTATCAAATATCAACTATCTGTAAGAAGGGATTAAAAGCTCTATGTCACGTGCAGCAGTAGAAAATTTCAGGCTCCCAGGGAATAAATCGTTTTCTTTAAATCATTTTCGTTTTGGGGTTTTTTTTACTCCCAGGTAGCCTGAAAGTTACTACTGCTGCTTTTTTATTCTAAAGCTAGAAAGGAAAACCAAGATTAGACATACAGGGAAAGAAAGACAGAAAAGGAAAAAAAGAAAATAAGGAAAGGAACTGAAAGGAAGAAAGAAGGAAGGACAGGGAGGAAGGAAGGAAGGCAGACAAAAAAAACCAAAAACCAGGAGGGCAAGGAGAAACCTAGGGAAAAAAAAAAAAAAAAAAGAAAAAGGAAAAAAAAAAAAAAAAAAACAACAAAAAACAAACCCACCGAAAAAAACTCGAGATGGACGAGAAACCCCCCCCCCCAAAAGAAAAAAGAAAAACCAAGGTGGGCAAGAAAAATCCCAGATATACCACAGAAAAAAAAACAGGGGAAACAAACAAACAAAAAAAAACCAACAAAAAAAGAAAACAACAACAAGATGGGCAAGAAAAAACGCAGAAAAAAAACCCCAGAATGGGCAAGAAAAGCCCAGAAAAAAAAAAAAAAACAGAAAAGAACCCAAGATGGGCAAGAAGAAACAAAGAAAAAAACCCCAAGAAATGCCAGAAAAAAATCAAGGTAAAAGGGAATAAAAGCCCCAAGAAACAAGGCAAGAAAAAGAGGCAATAAAGGCCACAAAAAATTCAAGAAAAAAACCAAGTAATGCCAGAAAAAGGTACGGAAATGGTTCTGCCAGGTGCGATCAAGGTGAGCGGGTTCAGTTTCAGGTCCAGGAGATGAACAAGTGTCAGATTAGCTTGGGGCGCTGCTGTGCAATGCAGCCGTGACAGGATTTATGTTTAAATATAGTTTAAATAAATTGGGGATTGTTTGGCTTTTATTGGGGTATAGGCTGGAGATTTCATAAAAAGTATAAAAATAGAAATCCAATTCTATCCTATATATGTCGATATCGATAAATATTTAGTATACGTGAATATAAGTAAAAGAAATATATTGTGTAAAAAGAATATATCTATTATTATATAAAAAGGTATTCTCTCCAATCTATATAATACCTATAAATATAATACATGAAAATTACAAATGTAAATGTGAATAGAATTACGACAAACAAAATTATTTTAGAAATTTTAGCTGTTGTTTAACTAAAGGGGTGTCTTTGGTTTTTCTTTGGTTAGAGGCAGGGGTTTTATTTTTAATAATATAAGTACTATAGAAATGTAAATCGGCATGCAGAAATATATAATAAATATATAAAGATGTAATACTAAACTATGAATTTTAAAAGAAATAGAAAAAGAAATTTATGTAAGTAACATGAAGAGATATAATATACAATATAATTCATATTATACAGTAATATTAATTATATATATAAATGCAAATAGAAATATGAAAAATATATGATGGGGGCTCGGAGCAGCCCAGGTGTGAGTGTGAGGATGGTGGGGGCTCGGAGCAGCCCAGGTGTGAGTGTGAGGATGATGGGGGCTCGGATCAGCACCAGGTGTGAGTGTGAGGATGATGAGGGGCCGGCTCCTGCCGGGGCCAGGCTGCTTTAGGGGGAGGCTTTGCCTCGGCTCCCTTTTGCATGGAGCTGCTGAGTGGAGGGGTTTATGGGGCGCTGCCGGCGCTGTCTCGTGGAAGGGCTGCGGGAGCTTCTCACAGGGTCGGGGGGACGCCTGGATCCGCGCTTGGATCCGCGGAGCATCGCTTAAAGGAGGCGCCGAGGGACGAATCTTTGTGCCGGGGAGCAGCAGCCGAACAGGTGAGCCCGTGTGGGTTTGGAGCGGGGAATTTTCTCCTTCCCCTTTGCAATTTCATCTTGCCAGTCCCTCCCCGGATCCCCAGGAACAAAAATGGAGTTTATGAGGACAAAAGGGATTAAGGAGAAGGAAGCAGCTCCTCTTCTTTTATTGTCTGCGTTTGAACTGAGGGGATCCCTCTTGACTTGTGGTTTTAAGGGTGTTGATTGCGGGAAAAGCTGCCTTTTCCAGGCTGTTAGGGGTATCCCGGGGGTGACAGGGAATCCCTGCGTTCTATTCTAAGGGGAATGGGAAAAGTATTCTTGTGGTATTGTGGGTTTGATTTGAAGGCAGCCCACCCCATTTTCATCACCCTCGGGTTTAAATGGAGGGGGCAGCCCTGGTGTCCCTCCTTTTGAAGGGTTTGAACGGAGGTCGAAATCGCCCTTTCCCATCAGTCGAAGGCTTTCATTTGGGGAGCGCCCCTTCTTTTCTGCTCTCCTAGGGGGTGAAATTGGAGGGGAGAACACATTTCTTTGCCCTTGTTGAAGTGAGGTGAGCCCGCCTGCGGCGTCGGTTTCGGGGTTGCGTTGCGGGGAGCCGCAGCTCCGGCAGCGTTTGCAGGGCTGCGATGGGGCTGTGCCGCTGCATCGGGGGGCGCTCCTCGTGCCCGCGGCCCGGCCCGGAACGTTCCCGCTCGGGAGCGCTGCCGGCACGGCCCGGGCGGCTGCCGGGGCGCACGGGGGATTCGGCGCGGCCGGGCCGGCCGAGGGCGGCGGTGGCGGAGCCGCGCCGGTGCGAGCCGAGGGGAGCCGGGCCTGGCCGGCCGAGGGCGGCGGAGGCGGCGCGGGCGCTGCTGCGCCGGCCCGGGCGGTGCCGGCCGCTCCGTCCGCGGGGCCGGGGCGCCGCCGGGAGCCCCGGGCCCGGTGCCGGCCCCGCCGGGCAGGGGCAGCGGGCGGGGCTCCCCGGGACGGCGCCGGCCCCGCGTGCCGGAGCAGCCGCCGCAGGAGCCGCTTCCCTGCCGGGAGCCGCGCTCCGTCCGGGGCCGGCAGCGAGCGCGGGGTTCGGCCGCCCAAAGCTCGGCGGTGCCGCGGCTCGGAGGCGCTTTGGAGGCGTTGATTGCGTGGCTGTGTTCGGTTTGCAGCGGGCATACGCTAAGGGATGCGGTGTTCTTCCCGAGCGGCACGGTTCTCGGTGCCGGTAGGGATGGTAAAGGTTTGTTTCGGATCGGGTTTTGTAGTCGGATTTTTTTTTTTTCCCCAGGGTATTATGTTTAGAAGGGCGCGCAATGGTTTTTACGGGTCGTAGCGCGAAGCAGCGGTTCGCATTGTAATTCTGTTGCGGCGGCTTTTATTAGCGTGAGTGTGTAGTGTTTGTTTTGGGGGGCTTGGGGTAGCGTCGAGTCGTTCATAGCCGCGGGTTTTTAATCTCGGTAATTGCATGTGTGTTTATCGTCTTCCAGGGCTTTTATTTGTTTGGTTTGTTCGATTGTAGTGTATGTTTTATGGTTACGGGTAATTTGGGGGACATTGTTTATGGTTACGTTTGTCTTTAGTCTTTGTGTTTGTTTCTAGGTGGTATTTTTATTTTGATAGCTTGAGGCACTATGGGTTTATTCAGTTGGGAATAATTTTTTTGTTGCAGATTTAAGTTTATCTGTTTTTTGGTATTATTCTTGTTGTTGGTTTCTTTATTTTCTTTTGTTGTTGTTGTTGTCTTTTAATGTATTTGAGTATTGTTTATCAGGGTTTTTTTTGGGAACATGGGTATTTATATGGTGGGTTTTTAAAGTATTTATTTATTTGGGTAGTTAATTTCTTAGTTTTTAGTGGTTGAGATGTTTTTCCGTTTTGTTAATTCGTTCAGGTTTTAACGTTATTTTTACAGAGGATTGTTTATTCTTTGAGTTAGTGTACAGGTAGAATTTAGTAGAATTTTGGGTTTGTTTTTTTTTTTTTAGTAACGTTCAGGATGAGTGGCACTGTCTTGAGTTTAGTAGATTGGTTTGACTTTTTTTAAGTACTTTTTGTAATTTGCTGTGTGTGTTTCTATAGGATTTTCTTTTATTTTGGTTCCATTTTTCTGTCGTGATGAGAATTGATATTGAAAAGAGTGTTCTTTGTTTTTTCGCTGACACTTGTTTGGCTGTTGGAGATTTCTTGATGTTTTTGGAAGATATTGGTGGGAATTTGGTGCTGTTTGTTCTGTCATTTCATTTAGGAATTGGATTTTAAATATACAATTATGACTCTAACTGTATTGAAACAAAAGAAATAGATGTGTAGCAATGGGAATGAGCCAATTTTATTTTTATATATTCGGTCAATTTTTAAAATTTAACATGTAACTTAAGTCATTATATGTTTCAATAAGTTATTCTAATTTTAGTAGAGTATTATGTATGTTTATAGATATATGAATAGAGAATATAAATGTAAATACGACCCAAACAAAAATACAAATATATAAATGTATTGCAACTATATGCAGATATATAAAAAAATTAATAATAAATTCTAAATGTAAAATAACATAAATTGATACAATATATAATACAAGTAATACTGTATATATCTTATTAAAAATATTATAGGAAATGGATATAAAATAGATATAAATACGGATGTGATCTATCTATCTATATATATCTATCATTTGTTGTATATTATGATAAATATAAATATTAAAAAAAATTTAGGTACTTTAAAATAATGAATGGTTTTGCTTTTTCTTTGCCAAAGCAGGGGTGTTAGTATAAAAATTACAAATACAAATAATATAAAGGCAGAAATAGAAGTATTGAAATATATAGTAAACACGTTAAAGATTTATATAAAAATTAGAAATATAAGGAAAAAGAAGTTGTAGCAGTAGATATGGTAAATAATTTAAAAAATAATTCCCGTATAGTTTTGAATAAGGTGCATATTATATATAGTTATTAATGTAATGCATCAATATAAACTATAAATATAAATTTGAATATAGTCATGCAAGCTATAAATATAAAAATATTTCAATATAGTGTAAAAGAAAGGGTTTTTTTGTATGTATTGAGTTAGAAAGGGATTTTAATTTTAAATAATAAAAGTGTTATAGAAATAGATTTTTAAAAATATAAATATAGAATCAATACATAAAGATATTTATAAAATCACAAAAGATAAATAAATATTATTAGTAGGAATAGACATAATATAGTATAAGGAATAGACATAATATAGTGTATAAATGACATACTGCATCCATGTCCACTATAAATATGCATGTGAATATAAATACGAAAAATAGAAATATCAAATGTATTTAAATATAATTTAAAACAACGGCGCTTGTTAGGGTCATGTCGGGTAAGCGGCGGGTTTTTGGCTGATTTATTTCAGAGCAGTTTTCGGCGGGGGTCGCCCCTGTTGTTTTTTGCCGCCTTCGCTGCCCGCAGCCCCGAGGCGCGCTGCGCCCCCGGCTGGGGCGGGCGGCAGTGCTGCCGCCTTGTGGGCAGAGCGCGGTACTGCAGCCCTGCAGCGAGGGGCCGTCATCTTGGGAGCGGCGAGTCGCGGGTGTCGCGGACTTTTCCTTGACCTTCTCGAGATGGGGGCAGAAATGGCGCGTAAATTGAAGGCCCCAGTCCGTCTATCAGGGCTGCCTGCGTGTAAGACCGAAGCCGGCGCGGCCCCAGTGGGATTTTTTGTGGCGTTTTAGATGTACCCGAAAGGCGCTGTGGTCTCAGCGGCGCCGCGGGCGAGCGTATTTTGGCGGGTTTGTGACAGGCATGTGGGTAAACGGCTCTCTGTGCCGGGGTCCTGTCACGGCCGTTTTCCCGCCCTGAGGGAGCCGAGCCGGGCCGAATAGTTCCGAAGAGCCGAAGAGCCGAGTGTGGCCGAAAAGAGCCGAGTTTCCCCGAGGAGCCCAGTGGAGCCGAAAACAGCCGACTTGAACCTAAGAGCCGAGTGTGGCCGAAAACAGCCGAGTTTACGTCAAGAGCCGATGATAGCCGAGTGTAGCCGACACTGGGCGCATTTAGACAATGTGCCGAATATGACCGAGTTTAGCCCAATCGTGCCGAGTTCGGCCGAAGAGCCGAACTGAAACGAGTTTAGACTAAGAGCCGAACCGAGCCGAATTCAGCCGAGTTTCATTCAACAGAACCGAACGCCGCCGCAGCGCTCTGCCTGCAGTGCGCCTGTGCAGACGGCAGGAGGCGCTGTGCCTGCAGTGCGCCGCGCAGACGACAGGGAGCGCTGGGGCTGCAGTGCGCCGGTGCACACGGCAGGGGGCGCTGTATAAAGTAAGTATCAAATATCAACTATTTATAAGAAGGGATTAAAAGCTCTGTGTCACGTGCAGCAGTAGAAAATTTCAGGCTCCCAGGGAATAAATCGTTTTCTTTAAATCATTTTCGTTTTGGAGTTTTTTTTTTTTACTCCCAGGTATCCTGACAGTTTCTACTGCTGCTGTTTTATTCTAAAGCTAGAAAGATAAACCAAGATCAGAAATACAAGAAAGGGAAAGGGCTAGGAAAGGAAAGGAAGCAGGAGAGCAAGAGGGAAGGGAAGGGTTGAAAACCAGAGTGAAAAAAGAAAAAAGAGTTGGAGGGAAAAAGAGAGGGCATTCGGGAGGAGCGGTGCTGCCTCGGGTCCTTCCCCGCCCTGGGGCGAAGGAGCCGTTTGATGCCCGGGAGGGACTGCAGCTCCCGGTGGCGGGGGACGGAGCCGTGGCTGTCAGCCCGAGACTACAACTCCCGGCAGGCCGTGCTGCCGGCGCGGCGTGTGACGCAACGGCTGACGCGGCTCATGAGTGGCTGGCGTGCCAGGCGGCCGCGCGCGGGCAGCTGCCGGCGCCTCTCCCGCGCGGGACGGCGACGCCGGAGGGGCGAAGCCTCCGTGTGGGCGCCCGCGTGGAGCTGAGGAGCGCGGAAGGAGCGTCCGCCCGGTTCGTCGGCCTCACTCAGCGGTGCCGGGGGCGGGGGCGCTGCCGCCCGCCGATGGCGGAGGGCGAGGCGGTGCTTTGCTGCCGCGGGCCGGGAGCTGCAGGAGCCGCTGCGGGCGAGCGGCGCCGGGCGCTCCCGCGGTCCCGGTGGGGCGGCCGCCCTCGGGCTGGCGGAGGCGCCGGAGGAGCCCCCGAGCCGCAGCCGTCTCCCTCGGGCTGCTGCCGGTGCTGCGGGCGGAGGCGGCTCCGCCGCGTGTCGGGCGTTGCGAGCAGGGAGCGCTGCGATATCGGCGGCGTGACGGGGCTGCTGCCCGCGTTAGTGCTCGTGGCTCTTTCCGCCGTGGAAACGGACGGAGCGGCGCTGAGCGGCGAAGCCCGAGATGGCCGGGAGAATGCCCAGCGCGGGGAGCCGGCGGGCTGTACCCTTCGGATGGCACAGGTGCGAGCTGCAAACTCATCCCCGCTTCCGCCCCTGCCCTCCCGAGCCCCAGGGAAAATGCTTTCCAGCATTGTCGAGCTTCTGAAAGACAAAACTTGTGATTTGACACTGGCATCCAGAAAAGGTTTCTGTCTAGATTAGCAAATGACTAAATTGTTCTTGGTTACATCCCATGACCGGTTTTAGGCAGTGACTTTATACTGCTTTTAGGATTTTCTTGTACAATGGTGAGAAAAGAGGCAGGTCTGATAGTGGTTTCACTTTTTTCTCCTTCACGTTCCATAAGATTCTTTTATCCAAGCACAGAATTTTAAAACAATTAAAATTCTACTGTAGGCGTTTATGGTTCACTATTTTTTTCTTTGCAGCACCCGTGACTTTTTTTTTGCTCTAAATCGGGAGTAAATATAGCTGAGTAAAATTACCTTGATTTCTTCCTTCTTTTTTAACTGAATTGTTTTTATTAAAGATCCTTTTTGAATATGTAGAAAAAGTGGGGATGTCCTGTAATATATCCTAGCTTTTCTTGTTTCCATGGTACCCAGAAAATATGTCTCCCTTAGAGTCCCACAGAAACGTTCTCAGTGCGATCTCTATCAAGGTATGTATTTACAAGTAAGTGATCCCTTTAGATATTTGCCTGTGAATTACCTTTTCCTGTAATTGAGAGCTTGCGTTCTGTGGGTTTTATGATAAAGCTGTAAAACATGTAAAAATGGTTTTGCAAGTCTTAACCGTTGAAGGCAGCAATAAGTGGATTTAGAGCCTGTTCTTGAGCAGACAAAGGGAAAAAGTGTGACTTTGATGCTGAACTTGTCATTTTTCATTGGACTTGTCTGGAATTATTTAAGAATAGAGAGAGCTAGAAAAAGAGAGAAATAGAATTGGTTCTTGAGCCCTCCTCAAATGCTCACCATGATGCAGCGTAGAGCCGAAGGGAAGGGTGATGGAACAGAGCTCTGTGCTTTAGAAGGAAATAAATTTAAACCTGACCTCCACACAGAGTCTCACTAACTTCTGTTGTTTTAAAATACCAAATACGTTTAGGAAGTGTTGGAAGTTAGTGTTTTGGGAAAGAAACGGCAGTTCCACAGAACATTCCATGGAACAGAGGCTCTGGGAACGATTCGTGTTGTAACTGCTGTCACTGCAATCAGTTGGTGGCTCAGCCTTGAAACGTGCACTTGCCCTTCTATAAAGCACTGTTTTGTTTGCCTTTCAGTGCTGTGAGTCTTGATAAATCGGAGAAGAGCCCAAGAGAAATTTTTCATCCCTTGATATAAAAGGTAGGAAGTGACTTGTTTTGGTTTGGTTCTTTTTCTTTATTATTTTCTGGAAATAAAAGTAATTAAGTATAGGTACTACTGGTTTGTTTCTTCCAGTAGCAGGTGATAATAATAATAGTAGTACTAGTAAAAATAATAATAGACATAATACTAATAGTAATGTAATACTACTTGACCTGGCCATTTCAAATCAAAACTTCTAAACACAAATCAAACCATCATCCTTGTAGAATCTTTCACAGCAGTGGGCTAAAGATCCTGGTTTTGTTGACAGGATTTATTGGTTCTGGAAGAACAAGAGGGAAGTAGAAGCCTAACTACTTCTAGCTCACACAGCCGTCCAGTGAACAGAGCTTTGTGTTTTGATGGGCTTGTGATGACTTTGAAATCAATTGCTCATTACAGTAAAAAAAAAATTCATGTTTTTTTGAACGTGACAGCAGAAATACCTTTAGGCACCAACTGAATAATCATAGATCACCAATTTAAGTAAAAAATTCATGCTATACTATCGAAATTTAAAGGTAAATTATTATGTATTAGGTGATGGTATAAAGTGTATGTTCTCATGTGTAATGCAAAGATACATACGTACCTGAAAGTCCTTAGAGGAAACAAATTTTTATGTCTGCTGTTTGACTGTTTATCATACGATATTTGGTTTTATTTCCCAGGGATCGGTGAATTTTAACTTTGGAGTCCTCTATGCTAAGGATGCTCAGCTTACAGATGATGAAATGTTCAGTAATGGTGAGTTTTTCACCTTCTCTTTAATTGCTGTGCTGATTTGAATAAGAAAAAAACAAAAGCAAGAGAAAAAAGAAGGATGGTTTATTATTTTTGATGCTGTTTTGTTTGTTTCCTCAGTATTTGCTGCAGCTCTGTTTACCCAAGCTTTGGGTTCCTTCTGTCCCACTGGGAGTTGCCCAATTTGGTTGCATCTGGTGAAATTCCCCCGAGACCTTACAGAACTAGCTCAAACTACGTGAGAGCCATTTGCAGTTCTCTCCAGACACCTGGAGAATGGGCGACGTTTCTGAGGATCCGGCGAGCGTGCTTCTATCCAAACTCAGTCTGTGAAATTCCTGGGGAAAACCCTTCTGTGTCCTGAAGGGTTCAAACTCTGGTGAGGATCCAGTTATCAGGTGCTCACCTGGATGGTTCCAGCTCCCAAAGGTAACACTTGTACTCTTGCCCTGTAGTTTACATCTATTGCATTTTTGTTATTTTGCAAGATTTTTTGTCTTTGCAAAATATTGTGCATTTCACTCTTTGGAACCTCTCAGATGGTTCTTTGGTGCAGCACCACCCCATGGGACACTTGGCTGCTCTCCTGAAGGGGTTGGTCGCTAGAATTGTAAATCCTGGAGAGTTTATAAGTCTTCTGTCCCCAGGCAGGTATCATGCTTTGTTTACTTTAGGTCTGTTGGTTAGGCGCTGCTTCTCGTTGCAAGTATGAATTTCAAAAACTGCCCTGTTCTTATTTTAACTGTTTTCCTGGTTCTCTCCGTCCGGCAGGGAAAGACTCGTCTCCTTGTCGTCGGGCTCGGTGCTGTCCAAGAAGATGCAGAGACTAAAAACATCATAAGAAGCAAAATAGGACTGCAGGGAAAAGAAGCTGGAGAGAACAGAAGGTGATATTGTTATCCTTACCCTGTATTAGAAACATCCGCTGTGCTTTGATGCTGGCAGCTGCCAGGGGCTTGTTAGCTCTTTGTAGGCAGGTGTAGGTGTTCACTTGTAGGTTTTTTCTCTGGACAAGTCAATTCAAACTTTGCTAAGCTTATATTTGCAGATTACTCCGTAGCACAGTCCAGCATGACGTTTTTGAATGTTGTAAAAATACCATGTTACTTGGAAATTGCTAATGAAGAGAAGCTTTAGGGGAAAATAAGATTTCGGGGTTGGAAGATGTGAGAAGAATTTTGTGGGGATGTTAGACTGAAGTAAAGCACACTTGAAGCTGGCCTGGCACGCTGGCAGGTCCCCTATTAAACAGTAGTGCTGAGGTTAGCCTGGGGGTTGCCCACTGTTTCTGTAGAAATCAATGTTTCCTGGTCTTCAGAGGTAAGCTGCTTTGAAAAGCTGGAAGGTGCAGCATGCTGGCAATCCCCGTGCTTTGGATTAAAAGTAGATTTCAGAAGGGTCCTAAGCTTTTGTCTTTTCCTAGAAGTCGATGTAATCCTATCGAGGGGTTTTTAATTCTGTGTTGCCACGTCATCCATCAGAGCCCTGTTGTACTGATCATCATACAAGTACAAAACAGAAAATCAGAGCCTGTCCCAACCACTTATAGCCCAGAACACGATTTCCTGGGGCTGCCTTTTGTGTGCCATCGGTACTCACCACGGAAGCGAGCTGGGGATTGTCGCAGCTGTTGGGAACAAACCGCTTCTCGTCACACAGAAATGGAATTGGGACGACGCCTTGGCCAGCCCCTCTCTGCCATCGTCTCCTGAATCTGCAGCAGAGCAGTTCCAGTCCATGCAGGCACGTGTAATCCAGCTCCTGATGATCTGAGCACACGGAGCAGTGCTCAGCTGCTGTGGGGGGCTCAGGGAAGGCAGAGTGTGCATTGTCATCTTCCTGAACCTACAGACGAATCCAAGTGAGAAGCCACAGGGTGGAAATCAGTCGCATATATGCTAAATAAAACTTGCAGATTTTTTTAAGAATTGTTGTTGCTTGTTCTTTGTTGTGCTTCAGTGCTTAGAAAACCTCCCTTTACAATCAGTTCAGTTCATCAGTTGAACCTTTGTGTGCAGACCCTCAGTGAGCAGAATTTGTTGCAGACTCAGTGCACGCTGTGCTGGCCTCCTGGGAGTGTGAGGAGCTCATGTGTGCTACTTTTTGCTTTAGGACGCTCTGAGGTATTTATTCCTTTTGGGATACATGATGAGAATTCCCAAGAGAGGTAGTTATAAGGTATGACATCGGGAAAAAGCCTGTGTGGTTGGAATGTTGTTGCTGTCAAAAGGTAATTTTTTCTTAGCCAGTAGTTAGTTTTTTGCTTTATTTTTGTGGTATCAGTATTTTATTGTTTAAAAAATTCCTTCAAAATAACTTCAGTGGCTGGCCATCAGTACCTTGTTCAGATTTGCCTATTTGCTTGTAGCTAAAATGTTCACATCTTGTTTATCATTCTATTTAAGAAACTGCTGCCCAGCCAACTAATAACTGAATATCCATCTGTCTAGGACACAGGGAGAGGATTTAGGTAATGTCTTTGTTTCCAGAAAAAAGTTCCAGTGTAGTTTCTAAATAGAGGAGAAGGGGGTGAAGACTCGGGGCTCTGATGCCGTTGGGGCACCCCACGGTCCCCAGGAGAGGGAGCCCCACTGGGGTGCAGGAGCAGGTGTGTTCTCATGTAATTATAAATTATAAATATAAATATGAAAATTATAAACATGAAAATATTTTTAAAATACTTAAATAAAGCGGGTTTTCTTTATTGGTCAATAGGCAGGGTTTTGATTGTAAAAATTATAAATACAAATAATATAAAGGTAGAAATCTAAGTTTAGAAATATATAATAAATACATACAGATAAATATAAAAATTAAAAATATAAGAAAAAATTAGTTGTAGCAGTAGGTATTATACATAATTTAAATAGTAATTTAAATCTATTTTAAAATTTTATATATATATCATTATTAATGTAATACATCCAAAGAAACGATAAATTAAAATATGAATGTATAATTATACAAAGTATAAATAAAAAACATTTCAATATCCTTTAAAAGAAGGGTTTTTTTTATTTATTTGGTTAGAGACGGGGGTTTTATTTGGAATAATGAAAGTATTATAGAAGTATAAAACTAAATATAGAAATATACAGTCAATATAGAAAGATATTTGTAAAAACACGAACGAACGACGCCTCCTTCGGCCGAATGGAACGAGCTCAGCCGAACCCAGGCGAGACCGGCCGAACCTGACGGCCTCGAGCGAACCGAGGCCAGGCTTGCGAGGCTGCCTGAACGGAGCCGAGCTCAGCCGAACCGAGCCCGCTGCTCTCGTGCGCGCTAATTAGCGCGAGTGCGGTCACTGCCCAATGAGCTCCTGTGCCACGCCGCGCTCCCGATCGTGTCCGTGCGATGGCCGAGCCGCCCGCGGGACGCGGCAGCAGGAGAGCCCCGAGCCGGGCGAGTTTAACGTGAGGCGGCACCGCTTGCCCGCCCTCAGAGAGCCGAGCCGAGCCGACCCGCGCCGAACGCACAGAGAGCGGCTCCGAGTTGGGCCGAAGCGAGCCGAGCCGCGCCGAGCGCACGGAGAGGCTCCGAGTTCGGCCGAAGCGAGCCGGGCCGCGCCGAGCGCACGGAGAGGCTCCGAGTTCGGCCGAAGCGAGCCGAGCCGCGCCGAGTTCGGCCGAAGCGAGCCGAGTCGCGCCTAGCCGCGCCGAGCGCAGTGAGCGGCTCCGAGTTCGGCCGAAGCGAGCCGAGTCGCGCCGAGCGCACTGAGCGGCTCCGAATTCGGCCGAATGAAGCCGAGCCGCGCCGAGCGCACTGAGCGGCTCCGAGTTCGGCCGAAACGAGCCGAGCCGTGCCGAAGGGTCGAGTCCAGCCGAATGCAGATGACAATGGCCGAGTTTAGCCGATTACAGCCGAGTTTAGCCGAGCAGCTGTGAGCCTTGAGGTGAGCGTGCATCATTGCCGGCTTGGGATTGAGTGAAATGCACTAAGGAAACCAGCTCTGGGGAGGGAGGCAGGGAAATCCTCTCTTAACGTTTACCAATTCTTCCGTCAAACTCGTCACGGCAGGACAGCGTGAGGACTGAAAGTGTAAGAAGATGTGGAGAGAAACAGAGAATCTGACAGAAGCATCGAACACACAAGTGCACGAATTTTGCTTTTTGCTTGGATGTAAACTCAGAAGTTGTAAGGAATTTGGGAAGGAGAAGGGACATTTCAGAAGGAGAAGAAGGAGAAGAAGTTGTTACAGTCCTGGGAAAAGCTTTTGTTCTAGCTAATAAAAGAAGTTAGTTTAAATTAAAAAAAAAAAAAAGTGGTTTCTTTTTTCTTCACTATTATATTCTTTGGTGGTATATGGTGTGTTGTTTTATTTCCTGGTGTTATTAGCTCTGTGTAAATTGATTTTTGAGTCAAGCTAACTTTGCATGGGTTGTTTTGTATTTGAGGTAGGATCAATTTCAATAGGTTTCTTTCATAGACTTCTGATAGGTATTACTGGGATTTTGGTTTTGTTTACTGTATGCATAAACATAGAGATTTGGTAGGGCCAGCTGGGCTGCTGGAGTTTTGGGTGTGAATTTATTAGATGGCTTTTGTTAAACACAGAATAATTATGTAAGGTAACAGCAAATTACCCAATTACCCAATTGATCTAGCTATGTAACCTTACCACAAAGTTTTATATCTTGCCAGTTTTCTGTTCTTCTGCTCCAAGTAGTTGTTGCAAAAAAGAAAGCGCTGTTACTTTTCTGAAGAGTTTTCTTCTATAACAAGCCCTTTACTGCCCTTGAATGTGAGTCAGAGGAGCCAAACAGCTGCAGCTGCTCTGAGGGGTTGGTGGGATTTGCCCCCTCCCTTTTCCTGGGTGGCATGGGAACGAGAGGCGGGCACAATCAGGGGTATATTAACCCCAGCCGTGGCTGAGGGGCTTCATTCTTTCTCTGGGATGTGCTGGGGTAAGAGCTGTCCTCATTTCAGTGAAGAGGCTTTTTCAGCCCGTCTCAGCTTCGTTTCAGCGGGTGTTTCTGGGCATCTAAAGCACAGAGGCTTGGAAGATTCTGTGAAGAAAACAGCATGGAATACAGGGAGTATTTAGGTTTGTGATTTTGGGTTTTGTGTTTAGGAGTGGTAAGGGGCTTTTGTAATTTTTAGTTTTGTTCTGATTGTTTTTTTGGTTGGATTTCTTTTGGTGGAATTTTTGGGGTTTTTTGGGGGGTTTTTGGTTGGTTTTCGTGGGTTTTTTGGATTTTTTGATGTTTTCTGTGGTTTTTTTGTTTCTGTGGGGAGTTAGTTGTTTTGGGTTTTATTGTTTTTGTGGGGTTTTGTTTGTTTCTTTTTTTTTTTTTTTTTTTTTGGGATATTCTTTTTAAATTGAGGAGTGCAACTCCCTGAAATTCCAAGCTGTGTCAAGCACAACATTTTTTTCAGCAGATCGATCATGTCACAAGAGGGATCTGCCCAGTGTCCAAGATGATGTTTGAGATTGGGGCTTCAGGTGAGTTGAGGATTGTGACTGGGAGAGGGAGGGTGAGCAGGTATCCAGTTTAGGAGTTCTTGGGAGGGGGTTTGCAGGCAGCAGGGTGAGAAAGGGTCTTTATTTGTTTATTTGAGGGCTCCCCCACACAAGGTTGTTCAGAAGCCTAGCAGAGGCATTGCCATGTCTTAGAGCACACAAGGTGATCCACTGCACTCACAGCAATGCCATTTAACTTTGCCTTTCTCTAAGCCAGGTGCCACTCCTAATGAAGGCCACAGCCTTGGAGTCAGGATGAAGCTGGAGCCTGAAGGAGCCAGGCACACTCAGGAGAGGGCAAGTAGCTGACTTGCAGGGATTTGGCGCACATAACTCTGGACTCACACTTTGGTTTTGGTTTTCTTTATTGCAGCTGACCAAGAGGCTCACAGACCATCACAGAGCCCTCCAAGGCAGACTCATTTCAGGTGCAACGTGGATTCCCATCACCGATCATCCAAAAGATAAGTCGGGGGCCACGGCCTGGAGATGACGGAGTAGTAGGTTGGGAGTTCTTGGGGCAGATTCAAAAATGAGCAGAGGGAAAAGCAATCTTGTGCAAGGGCCTGTTAGGAGAGCTAAAGGGAGAGGCTCTACTTTTGATGGCAGCTTTCAGGCGGGCAGTGCAGAACAGCTCCGGTCTGTGTCGTGTTGTCCAGTGTTCTGTGTTCCCTAGTGTGTCTTTGGGGTCCCTTTTGCCTTCTCCCCTCGAGGCCCTCACCACAAGCATGATGTGTCGTGTTTCATGTCCCCCTGTTTGTCACGTTCTGTGTCACGGGTGTGTGCAGGTATTTGTGCCGCAGCTGTTCTGCCCTGCCGCATGGCCTGCTGCAATAGGACAAACCTGGGGAGTGGAAATTTGTAATGTGGGCTGTACTTGGGCTCTAGATGCTGTTCCTAGATTGACATAAGGTGTTTGCAGCTTTTGAGTTACCCTGGTGGTGTTTGACATATGTTCTAACTTTCTTTCAGGTGCAGATGCATTCCATGTGTGGCAGAGGGTCAGGGTTAGGAGGTGCCGGGCCTTCTTAGGAGCGCGGTGAGTAGCAGAGTGGTGGGGTTTTGGCCGATGCGGTGCCAAGATCAGGCACTATGTTTGGTTCTCTTTACTCTAGCTGTCTGAGAGACCCCAGCCCGGTGCCAGCAGGACCTTCCCAGGTGACGAGGTGGCCTTTGTTTGCAGCTGACAGGGACCAGCATCCCCAGATGTCTGAGAGATAAGTAGAGGGCTGTGACCAACAGAGGGGATGAAGGCATGGTGCTTTTTTGGGAATTACTGGGAGGGGTTTTTGAGTCCAATTTTTGGGGGGGGGGGGTGGGGGTGGTGTGTTCATGAAGTGGCCCCTTAGGCCCCATAAAAGCCAAGTCTCACTTTTGATCACAGTGCTGAGGTGTGCAGCAGGGCAGAGCAGTCCCGGTGCGTCTGGTGTCACTTGTCTATTGTGCATTATGTGTTGTTTGTGTATCCCATGTCTTTCACTTAGGGGGCCCTGTCAGTACCCCTGGCATCATTGTTAGCTTCTGTGATCTCTGCATTCCTAGACATGGCGCCCAGGCCATAGAACTTTTGACTCGGGAGCTCAGACAGGCATCAGACTCTCTTCTCTCTTTGGAAGCATCCAGTCAGATGTTGTGTCAGGTCTTGTTTTGAGCTGTATGGGCAGCTGTGCCCCACCTGGATCCATTATGGTGGATTAGGACTTGTAATTTTACGAGGTTAGGTAGAGGATTTTGACTGTAGGATTCCTAGGCATCCGTCTTTGCTGTTCTTGGAATTAATCATTCAGTTATCATCTTCTTCCTTCAGGGTTCTGTGAGCCTCATCAGCTCACCATCGGTCTCAGGTCGGTCATCTCCTTTTGCATTCTCTCAGTCCTTGCAGCCATTTTCCTTGCCAAGAGATTTCTGTCTGAGTCTTGTGCGCATTGTTTGTCACATCCTGTCCTGTGTCACGGGTGTCAGCACACATTTGGGACGGGGCTGCTCTGCCCTGCCGCATAGCCAGCTGCAATAGGAGATGTCTTGGTGACTTGGAATGTGTAATGTGGGGTGTAGTTGGACTCTAGGTGGGATTTGTAGATGGACACAGGATATCTGGAGCTCATCAGTTATCCTGCAACAGTTTGACTCTTGTCCTAACTTTTTTTTCAGATTCAGATGGATTAAATCTGTGCCAGAGGGCCCCATGCAAGGTGAGGGGATTGCCCCGAGCAGGTGAGGCCCTATTTGTCTCTGCAGCAGTAGTGTATGTGGTGACTGTGTTACAGCTCTGGTCTTTGTCTTTCTTTTAGGAAGTCAATCTGGATACCAGCAGCCAAGGTGAGCAGTGGAGAGAAGTGGTTGTTATTGCTCAGCTCTCAAGCACAACAATTTCTCAGCAGATTCATCGTGTCACAAGAGGGGTCTGCCCAGTGTCAAGGATGATGTTTGAGATTGAGGCTTCAAGGTGAGTTGAGGATGGTGACTGGGAGAGGGAGGGTGAGCAGGTATCCAGTTAGGAGTTCTTGGGAGGGGGTTTGCAGGCAGCAGGGTGAGAAAGGGTCTTTATTTATTTATTTGAGGACCCCCCACACAAGGCTGTTCAGAAGCCTAGCAGAGGCATTCCCATGGCTTACAGCATACAAGGTTATCCACTGCACTCACAGGAGTGCCATTTACCTTTGCCTTTCTCTAAGCCAGGTGCCACTCCTAATGAAGGCCACAGCCTTGGAGTCAGGATGAAGCTGGAGCCTGAAGGAGCCAGGCACACTCAGGAAAGGGCAAGTAGCTGCCTTGGTGGGATTTGGCCCACAATCTGTGGACTCACACTTTGGTTTTGGTTTTCTTTATTGCAGCTGACCGAGAGGCTCACAGGCCATCACAGAGCCCTCCAAGGCAGACTCATTTCAGGTGCAACGGGGATTCCCTTCACCCATCATCTAAAAGATAAGTCGGGGGCCACAGCCTGGAGATGGGAAAGTATCAGGTTGGGAGTTCTTGCGCCAGATGTAAAAATTGGCAGTGGGAAAAGCAATCTTGTGCAAGGGCCTGTTAGGAGAGCTAAAGGGAGAGGCTCTACTTTTGATGGCAGCTTTCAGGCGGGCAGTGCAGAACAGCTCCAGTCTGTGTCGTGTTGTCCCGTGTTCTGTGTTCCCTAGTGTGTCTTTGGGGTCCCTTTTGCCTTCTCCCCTCGAGGCCCTCACCACAAGCATGATGTGTCGTGTTTCATGTCCCCCTGTTTGTCACGTTCTGTGTCACGGGTGTGTGCAGGTATTTGTGCCGGAGCTGTTCTGCCCTGCCGCATGGCCTGCTGCAATAGGACAAACCATGGGGAGTGGGAATTTGTAATGAGGGCTGTACTTGGGCTCCAGATGCTATTCCTAGATTGACATAAGGTGTTTGCAGCTTGTGAGTTACCCTGGTGGTGTTTGACATATGTTCTAACTTTCTTTCAGGTGCAGATGCATTCCACGTGTGGCAGAGGGTCAGAGTTAGGAGGTGCCGGGCCTTCTTAGGAGCGCGGTGAGTAGCAGAGTGGTGGGGTTTTGGCCGATGCAGTGACAAGATCAGGCCCTGATGTTTGGTTCTCTTTAATACAGCTGTCAGAGAGACCCCAGCCCGGTGCCAGCAGGACCTTCCCAGGTGACGAGGTGGCCTTTGTTTGCAGCTGACAGGGACCAGCATCCCCAGATGTCTGAGAGATAAGTAGAGGGCTGTGACCCACAGAGAGGATGAAGGCATGGTGCTGGTTTGGGAATTACTGGGAGGGGTTTTTGAGTCCAGTTTGGAGGGGGGAGTGTTCATTAAATGGCCCCTTAGGCCCCATGAAAGCCAAGTCTCACTTTTGATCCCAGTGCTGAGGTGTGCAGGGCAGAGCAGTCCTGGTGTGTCTGGTGTCACTTGTCTGTTGTGCATTATGTGTTGTTTGTGTATCCCATGTCTTTTACCTTAGGGGGGCCTGTCAGAAACCCTGGCATCATCGTTAGCATCTGTGATCTCTGCGTTCTCTGGCCTGGCACTCAGGCCATAGATGCGATTCTGATACCTGTCTGAGATCCCCAGTCAAAAGTTCTCTCTTTGGAAGCATCCAGTCAGATTTCTTGTCAGGTCTTCTTCCTAGCTGTACGGACAGCTATGCCCCACCTGGATCCATTGTGGGGTTTAGGGCTTGCAATAATATGAGGTTAGGTGCAGCGTTCTGACCGTAGGATTCCTAGGCATCCATCTTGCTGTCCTTGGAATTAATCATTCAGTTATCATCTTCTTCCTCCAGGGTTCTCTGAGCCTCATCAGCTCACCATCGGTCTCAGCTCAGTCATCTCCTTTTGCATTCTCTCAGTCCTTGCAGCCCTTTTTCTTGCCAAGAGTTTTCTGTTCCTGTTGTGTCCCCGTTGTCTCTCTTGTCCTGTCCTGTCTGTCCTGTGTCACGGGTGTCAGCACACATTTGGGACGGGGCTGCTCTGCCCTGCCGCATAGCCTGGTGCGATAGGAGAGGGCCCCGGGCCTTGAAACGTGTAATGTGGGGTGTAGTTGGACTCTAGATGGGATTTGTAGATGGACACAGGATATCTGGAGCTCATCAGTTATCCTGCAACAGTGTGACTCTTGTCCTAACTTTTTTTTTCAGATTCAGATGGATTAAATCTGCGCCAGAGGGCCCCATGCCGGGTGAGGGGATTGTCCCGAGCAGGTGAGGCCCCATTTGTCTCTGCAGCAGAAGTGTATGTGGTGACTGTGTTACAGCTCTGGTCTTTGTCTTTCTTTTTAGGAAGTAAATCTGGATACCAGCAGCCAAGGTGAGCAGTGGAGAGAAGTGGTTGTTATTGCTCAGCTCTCAAGCACAACAATTTTTCAGCAGATTCATCGTGTCACAACAGAGTTCTGCCCAGTGTCAAGGATGATGTTTGAGGCTTCAGGTGAGTTGAGGATTGTGACTGGGAGAGGGAGGGTGATCAGGTATCCAGTTAAGAGTTCTTGGGAGGGGGTTTGCAGGCAGCAGGGTGAGAAAGGGTCTTTATTTGTTTATTTTGCCCCCCCCCTCCCCGCATGGCTGTTCAGAAGCCTAGCAGAGGCATTCCCATGGCTTACAGCATACAAGGTTATCCACTGCACTCAGAGGAATGCCATTTAACTTTGCCTTTCTCTAAGCCAGGTGCCACCCCTAATAAAGGCCACAGCCTTGGAATCAGGATGAAGCTGGAGCCTGAAGGAGCCAGGCACACTCAGGAAAGGGCAAGTAGCTGCCTTGGTGGGATTTGGCCCGCAATCTGTGGACTCACACTTTGGTTTTGGTTTTCTTTATTGCAGCTGACCGAGAGGCTCACAGGCCGTCACAGAGCCCTCCAAGGCAGACTCATTTCAGGTGCAACGTGGATTCCCATCACCGATCATCCAAAAGATAAGTTGGGGGCCACGGCCTGGAGATGACGGAGTAGTAGGTTGGGAGTTCTTGGGGCAGATTCAAAAATGAGCAGAGGGAAAAGCAATCTTGTGCAAGGGCCTGTTAGGAGAGCTAAAGGGAGAGGCTCTACTTTTGATGGCAGCTTTCAGGCGGGCAGTGCAGAACAGCTCCGGTCTGTGTCGTGTTGTCCAGTGTTCTGTGTTCCCTAGTGTGTCTTTGGGGTCCCTTTTGCCTTCTCCCCTCGAGGCCCTCACCACAAGCATGATGTGTCGTGTTTCATGTCCCCCTGTTTGTCACGTTCTGTGTCACGGGTGTGTGCAGGTATTTGTGCCGGAGCTGTTCTGCCCTGCCGCATGGCCTGCTGCAATAGGACAAACCTGGGGAGTGGAAATTTGTAATGTGGGCTGTACTTGGGCTCTAGATGCTGTTCCTAGATTGACATAAGGTGTTTGCAGCTTTTGAGTTACCCTGGTGGTGTTTGACATATGTTCTAACTTTCTTTCAGGTGCAGATGCATTCCATGTGTGGCAGAGGGTCAGGGTTAGGAGGTGCCGGGCCTTCTTAGGAGCACTGTGAGTTGCTGAGTGGTGGGGTTTTGGCCGATGCAGTGACAAGATCAGGCCCTGATGTTTGGTTCTCTTTAATACAGCTGTCTGAGAGACACCAGCCTGGTGCCAGCAGGACCTTCCCAGGTGATGAGGTGGCCTTTGTTTGCAGCTGACAGGGACCAGCATCCCCAGATGTCTGAGAGATAAGTAGAGGGCTGTGACCCACAGAGGGGATGAAGGCATGGTGCTGTTTTAGGAATTACTGGGAGGGGTTTTTGAGTCCAGTTTGGAGGGGGGAGTGTTCATTAAATGGCTCGTTAGGCCCCATGAAAGCCAAGTCTCACTTTTGATCCCAGTGCTGAGGTGTAGAGGGCAGAGCAGTCCTGGTATGTATCGTGTCACTTGTCTGTTGTGCATTTTGTGTTGTTTGTGTATCTCCTGTCTTTTAGCTTAGGCCTTTGAGGGCCCTGTCAGTACCCCTGGCATCATTGTTAGCCTCTGTGATCTCTGCATTCCCTGGTCTGGCACCCAAGCCACAGAACTTTTGACTCGGGAGCTCAGACAGGCATCAGACTCTCTTCTCTCTTTGGAAGCATCCAGTCAGATGTCTTGTCAGGTCTTGTTCTGAGCTGTTTGGACAGCTGTGCACCACCTGGATCCATTATGGTGGATTAGGACTTGTAATTTTACGAGGTTAGGTGCAGCATTCTGACAGTAGGATTCCTAGGCATCCATCTTGCTGTCCTTGGAATTAATCATTCAGTTATGATCTTCTTCCTTCAGTGTTCTCTGAGCCTCATCAGCTCACCATCGGTCTCAGCTCGGTCATCTCCTTTTGCATTCTCTCAGTCCTTGCAGCCCTTTTCCTTGACAAGAGATTTGTGTCTGTGTCTTGGGCCCATTGTTTGTCACGTCCTGTCCTGTGTCACGGGTGTCAGCACACATTTGGGACGGGGCTGCTCTGCCCTGCCGCATAGCCTGGTGCGATAGGAGGTCTTGGTGACTTGGAATGTGTACTGTGGGGTGTTGTTGGACTCTAGATGGGATTTGTAGATGGACACAGGATATCTGGAGCTCATCAGTTATCCTGCAACAGTGTGACTCTTGTCCTAACTTTTTTTTCAGATTGAGATGGATTAAATCTGTGCCAGAGGGCCCCATGCCGTGTGAGGTTATTCCCCCGAGCAGGTGAGGCCCCATTTGTCTCTGCAGCAGAAGTGTATGTGGTGACTGTGTTACAGCGCTGTTCTTTGTCTTTCTTTTAGGAAGTAACTCTGGATACCAGCAGCCAAGGTGAGCAGCGGGGAGAAGTGGTTGTTATTGCTCGGCTCCCAAGCACAACAATTTTTCAGCAGATTCATCATGTCACAAGAGGGGTCTGCCCAGTGTCAAGGATGATGTTTGAGATTGAGGCTTCAGGTGAGTTGAGGATTGTGACTGGGAGAGGGAGGGTGAGCAGGTATCCAGTTAGGAGTTCTTGGGAGGGGGTTTGCAGGCAGCAGGGTGAGAAAGGGTCTTTATTTGTTTATTTGAGGCCTCCTCCACACAAGGCTGTTCAGAAGCCTAGCAGAGGCAATGCCATGTCTTAGAGCACACAAGGTCATCCACTGCACTCACAGGAATGCCATTTAACTTTGCCTTTCTCTAAGCCAGGTGCCACTCCTAATAAGGCCACAGCCTTGGAGTCAGGATGAAGCTGGAGCCTGAAGGAGCCAGGCACACTCAGGAGAGGGCAAGTAGCTGACTTGCAGGGATTTGGCGCACATAACTCTGGACTCACACTTTGGTTTTGGTTTTCTTTATTGCAGCTGACCAAGAGGCTCACAGACCATCACAGAGCCCTCCAAGGCAGACTCATTTCAGGTGCAACGTGGATTCCCATCACCGATCATCCAAAAGATAAGTCGGGGGCCACGGCCTGGAGATGACGGAGTAGTAGGTTGGGAGTTCTTGGGGCAGATTCAAAAATGAGCAGAGGGAAAAGCAATCTTGTGCAAGGGCCTGTTAGGAGAGCTAAAGGGAGAGGCTCTACTTTTGATGGCAGCTTTCAGGCGGGCAGTGCAGAACAGCTCCGGTCTGTGTCGTGTTGTCCAGTGTTCTGTGTTCCCTAGTGTGTCTTTGGGGTCCCTTTTGCCTTCTCCCCTCGAGGCCCTCACCACAAGCATGATGTGTCGTGTTTCATGTCCCCCTGTTTGTCACGTTCTGTGTCACGGGTGTGTGCAGGTATTTGTGCCGCAGCTGTTCTGCCCTGCCGCATGGCCTGCTGCAATAGGACAAACCTGGGGAGTGGAAATTTGTAATGTGGGCTGTACTTGGGCTCTAGATGCTGTTCCTAGATTGACATAAGGTGTTTGCAGCTTTTGAGTTACCCTGGTGGTGTTTGACATATGTTCTAACTTTCTTTCAGGTGCAGATGCATTCCATGTGTGGCAGAGGGTCAGGGTTAGGAGGTGCCGGGCCTTCTTAGGAGCGCGGTGAGTAGCAGAGTGGTGGGGTTTTGGCCGATGCGGTGCCAAGATCAGGCACTATGTTTGGTTCTCTTTACTCTAGCTGTCTGAGAGACCCCAGCCCGGTGCCAGCAGGACCTTCCCAGGTGACGAGGTGGCCTTTGTTTGCAGCTGACAGGGACCAGCATCCCCAGATGTCTGAGAGATAAGTAGAGGGCTGTGACCAACAGAGGGGATGAAGGCATGGTGCTTTTTTGGGAATTACTGGGAGGGGTTTTTGAGTCCAATTTTTGGGGGGGGGGGGTGGGGGTGGTGTGTTCATGAAGTGGCCCCTTAGGCCCCATAAAAGCCAAGTCTCACTTTTGATCACAGTGCTGAGGTGTGCAGCAGGGCAGAGCAGTCCCGGTGCGTCTGGTGTCACTTGTCTATTGTGCATTATGTGTTGTTTGTGTATCCCATGTCTTTCACTTAGGGGGCCCTGTCAGTACCCCTGGCATCATTGTTAGCTTCTGTGATCTCTGCATTCCTAGACATGGCGCCCAGGCCATAGAACTTTTGACTCGGGAGCTCAGACAGGCATCAGACTCTCTTCTCTCTTTGGAAGCATCCAGTCAGATGTTGTGTCAGGTCTTGTTTTGAGCTGTATGGGCAGCTGTGCCCCACCTGGATCCATTATGGTGGATTAGGACTTGTAATTTTACGAGGTTAGGTAGAGGATTTTGACTGTAGGATTCCTAGGCATCCGTCTTTGCTGTTCTTGGAATTAATCATTCAGTTATCATCTTCTTCCTTCAGGGTTCTGTGAGCCTCATCAGCTCACCATCGGTCTCAGGTCGGTCATCTCCTTTTGCATTCTCTCAGTCCTTGCAGCCATTTTCCTTGCCAAGAGATTTCTGTCTGAGTCTTGTGCGCATTGTTTGTCACATCCTGTCCTGTGTCACGGGTGTCAGCACACATTTGGGACGGGGCTGCTCTGCCCTGCCGCATAGCCAGCTGCAATAGGAGATGTCTTGGTGACTTGGAATGTGTAATGTGGGGTGTAGTTGGACTCTAGGTGGGATTTGTAGATGGACACAGGATATCTGGAGCTCATCAGTTATCCTGCAACAGTTTGACTCTTGTCCTAACTTTTTTTTCAGATTCAGATGGATTAAATCTGTGCCAGAGGGCCCCATGCAAGGTGAGGGGATTGCCCCGAGCAGGTGAGGCCCTATTTGTCTCTGCAGCAGTAGTGTATGTGGTGACTGTGTTACAGCTCTGGTCTTTGTCTTTCTTTTAGGAAGTCAATCTGGATACCAGCAGCCAAGGTGAGCAGTGGAGAGAAGTGGTTGTTATTGCTCAGCTCTCAAGCACAACAATTTCTCAGCAGATTCATCGTGTCACAAGAGGGGTCTGCCCAGTGTCAAGGATGATGTTTGAGATTGAGGCTTCAAGGTGAGTTGAGGATGGTGACTGGGAGAGGGAGGGTGAGCAGGTATCCAGTTAGGAGTTCTTGGGAGGGGGTTTGCAGGCAGCAGGGTGAGAAAGGGTCTTTATTTATTTATTTGAGGACCCCCCACACAAGGCTGTTCAGAAGCCTAGCAGAGGCATTCCCATGGCTTACAGCATACAAGGTTATCCACTGCACTCACAGGAGTGCCATTTACCTTTGCCTTTCTCTAAGCCAGGTGCCACTCCTAATGAAGGCCACAGCCTTGGAGTCAGGATGAAGCTGGAGCCTGAAGGAGCCAGGCACACTCAGGAAAGGGCAAGTAGCTGCCTTGGTGGGATTTGGCCCACAATCTGTGGACTCACACTTTGGTTTTGGTTTTCTTTATTGCAGCTGACCGAGAGGCTCACAGGCCATCACAGAGCCCTCCAAGGCAGACTCATTTCAGGTGCAACGGGGATTCCCTTCACCCATCATCTAAAAGATAAGTCGGGGGCCACAGCCTGGAGATGGGAAAGTATCAGGTTGGGAGTTCTTGCGCCAGATGTAAAAATTGGCAGTGGGAAAAGCAATCTTGTGCAAGGGCCTGTTAGGAGAGCTAAAGGGAGAGGCTCTACTTTTGATGGCAGCTTTCAGGCGGGCAGTGCAGAACAGCTCCAGTCTGTGTCGTGTTGTCCCGTGTTCTGTGTTCCCTAGTGTGTCTTTGGGGTCCCTTTTGCCTTCTCCCCTCGAGGCCCTCACCACAAGCATGATGTGTCGTGTTTCATGTCCCCCTGTTTGTCACGTTCTGTGTCACGGGTGTGTGCAGGTATTTGTGCCGGAGCTGTTCTGCCCTGCCGCATGGCCTGCTGCAATAGGACAAACCATGGGGAGTGGGAATTTGTAATGAGGGCTGTACTTGGGCTCCAGATGCTATTCCTAGATTGACATAAGGTGTTTGCAGCTTGTGAGTTACCCTGGTGGTGTTTGACATATGTTCTAACTTTCTTTCAGGTGCAGATGCATTCCACGTGTGGCAGAGGGTCAGAGTTAGGAGGTGCCGGGCCTTCTTAGGAGCGCGGTGAGTAGCAGAGTGGTGGGGTTTTGGCCGATGCAGTGACAAGATCAGGCCCTGATGTTTGGTTCTCTTTAATACAGCTGTCAGAGAGACCCCAGCCCGGTGCCAGCAGGACCTTCCCAGGTGACGAGGTGGCCTTTGTTTGCAGCTGACAGGGACCAGCATCCCCAGATGTCTGAGAGATAAGTAGAGGGCTGTGACCCACAGAGAGGATGAAGGCATGGTGCTGGTTTGGGAATTACTGGGAGGGGTTTTTGAGTCCAGTTTGGAGGGGGGAGTGTTCATTAAATGGCCCCTTAGGCCCCATGAAAGCCAAGTCTCACTTTTGATCCCAGTGCTGAGGTGTGCAGGGCAGAGCAGTCCTGGTGTGTCTGGTGTCACTTGTCTGTTGTGCATTATGTGTTGTTTGTGTATCCCATGTCTTTTACCTTAGGGGGGCCTGTCAGAAACCCTGGCATCATCGTTAGCATCTGTGATCTCTGCGTTCTCTGGCCTGGCACTCAGGCCATAGATGCGATTCTGATACCTGTCTGAGATCCCCAGTCAAAAGTTCTCTCTTTGGAAGCATCCAGTCAGATTTCTTGTCAGGTCTTCTTCCTAGCTGTACGGACAGCTATGCCCCACCTGGATCCATTGTGGGGTTTAGGGCTTGCAATAATATGAGGTTAGGTGCAGCGTTCTGACCGTAGGATTCCTAGGCATCCATCTTGCTGTCCTTGGAATTAATCATTCAGTTATCATCTTCTTCCTCCAGGGTTCTCTGAGCCTCATCAGCTCACCATCGGTCTCAGCTCAGTCATCTCCTTTTGCATTCTCTCAGTCCTTGCAGCCCTTTTTCTTGCCAAGAGTTTTCTGTTCCTGTTGTGTCCCCGTTGTCTCTCTTGTCCTGTCCTGTCTGTCCTGTGTCACGGGTGTCAGCACACATTTGGGACGGGGCTGCTCTGCCCTGCCGCATAGCCTGGTGCGATAGGAGAGGGCCCCGGGCCTTGAAACGTGTAATGTGGGGTGTAGTTGGACTCTAGATGGGATTTGTAGATGGACACAGGATATCTGGAGCTCATCAGTTATCCTGCAACAGTGTGACTCTTGTCCTAACTTTTTTTTTCAGATTCAGATGGATTAAATCTGCGCCAGAGGGCCCCATGCCGGGTGAGGGGATTGTCCCGAGCAGGTGAGGCCCCATTTGTCTCTGCAGCAGAAGTGTATGTGGTGACTGTGTTACAGCTCTGGTCTTTGTCTTTCTTTTTAGGAAGTAAATCTGGATACCAGCAGCCAAGGTGAGCAGTGGAGAGAAGTGGTTGTTATTGCTCAGCTCTCAAGCACAACAATTTTTCAGCAGATTCATCGTGTCACAACAGAGTTCTGCCCAGTGTCAAGGATGATGTTTGAGGCTTCAGGTGAGTTGAGGATTGTGACTGGGAGAGGGAGGGTGATCAGGTATCCAGTTAAGAGTTCTTGGGAGGGGGTTTGCAGGCAGCAGGGTGAGAAAGGGTCTTTATTTGTTTATTTTGCCCCCCCCCTCCCCGCATGGCTGTTCAGAAGCCTAGCAGAGGCATTCCCATGGCTTACAGCATACAAGGTTATCCACTGCACTCAGAGGAATGCCATTTAACTTTGCCTTTCTCTAAGCCAGGTGCCACCCCTAATAAAGGCCACAGCCTTGGAATCAGGATGAAGCTGGAGCCTGAAGGAGCCAGGCACACTCAGGAAAGGGCAAGTAGCTGCCTTGGTGGGATTTGGCCCGCAATCTGTGGACTCACACTTTGGTTTTGGTTTTCTTTATTGCAGCTGACCGAGAGGCTCACAGGCCGTCACAGAGCCCTCCAAGGCAGACTCATTTCAGGTGCAACGTGGATTCCCATCACCGATCATCCAAAAGATAAGTTGGGGGCCACGGCCTGGAGATGACGGAGTAGTAGGTTGGGAGTTCTTGGGGCAGATTCAAAAATGAGCAGAGGGAAAAGCAATCTTGTGCAAGGGCCTGTTAGGAGAGCTAAAGGGAGAGGCTCTACTTTTGATGGCAGCTTTCAGGCGGGCAGTGCAGAACAGCTCCGGTCTGTGTCGTGTTGTCCAGTGTTCTGTGTTCCCTAGTGTGTCTTTGGGGTCCCTTTTGCCTTCTCCCCTCGAGGCCCTCACCACAAGCATGATGTGTCGTGTTTCATGTCCCCCTGTTTGTCACGTTCTGTGTCACGGGTGTGTGCAGGTATTTGTGCCGGAGCTGTTCTGCCCTGCCGCATGGCCTGCTGCAATAGGACAAACCTGGGGAGTGGAAATTTGTAATGTGGGCTGTACTTGGGCTCTAGATGCTGTTCCTAGATTGACATAAGGTGTTTGCAGCTTTTGAGTTACCCTGGTGGTGTTTGACATATGTTCTAACTTTCTTTCAGGTGCAGATGCATTCCATGTGTGGCAGAGGGTCAGGGTTAGGAGGTGCCGGGCCTTCTTAGGAGCACTGTGAGTTGCTGAGTGGTGGGGTTTTGGCCGATGCAGTGACAAGATCAGGCCCTGATGTTTGGTTCTCTTTAATACAGCTGTCTGAGAGACACCAGCCTGGTGCCAGCAGGACCTTCCCAGGTGATGAGGTGGCCTTTGTTTGCAGCTGACAGGGACCAGCATCCCCAGATGTCTGAGAGATAAGTAGAGGGCTGTGACCCACAGAGGGGATGAAGGCATGGTGCTGTTTTAGGAATTACTGGGAGGGGTTTTTGAGTCCAGTTTGGAGGGGGGAGTGTTCATTAAATGGCTCGTTAGGCCCCATGAAAGCCAAGTCTCACTTTTGATCCCAGTGCTGAGGTGTAGAGGGCAGAGCAGTCCTGGTATGTATCGTGTCACTTGTCTGTTGTGCATTTTGTGTTGTTTGTGTATCTCCTGTCTTTTAGCTTAGGCCTTTGAGGGCCCTGTCAGTACCCCTGGCATCATTGTTAGCCTCTGTGATCTCTGCATTCCCTGGTCTGGCACCCAAGCCACAGAACTTTTGACTCGGGAGCTCAGACAGGCATCAGACTCTCTTCTCTCTTTGGAAGCATCCAGTCAGATGTCTTGTCAGGTCTTGTTCTGAGCTGTTTGGACAGCTGTGCACCACCTGGATCCATTATGGTGGATTAGGACTTGTAATTTTACGAGGTTAGGTGCAGCATTCTGACAGTAGGATTCCTAGGCATCCATCTTGCTGTCCTTGGAATTAATCATTCAGTTATGATCTTCTTCCTTCAGTGTTCTCTGAGCCTCATCAGCTCACCATCGGTCTCAGCTCGGTCATCTCCTTTTGCATTCTCTCAGTCCTTGCAGCCCTTTTCCTTGACAAGAGATTTGTGTCTGTGTCTTGGGCCCATTGTTTGTCACGTCCTGTCCTGTGTCACGGGTGTCAGCACACATTTGGGACGGGGCTGCTCTGCCCTGCCGCATAGCCTGGTGCGATAGGAGGTCTTGGTGACTTGGAATGTGTACTGTGGGGTGTTGTTGGACTCTAGATGGGATTTGTAGATGGACACAGGATATCTGGAGCTCATCAGTTATCCTGCAACAGTGTGACTCTTGTCCTAACTTTTTTTTCAGATTGAGATGGATTAAATCTGTGCCAGAGGGCCCCATGCCGTGTGAGGTTATTCCCCCGAGCAGGTGAGGCCCCATTTGTCTCTGCAGCAGAAGTGTATGTGGTGACTGTGTTACAGCGCTGTTCTTTGTCTTTCTTTTAGGAAGTAACTCTGGATACCAGCAGCCAAGGTGAGCAGCGGGGAGAAGTGGTTGTTATTGCTCGGCTCCCAAGCACAACAATTTTTCAGCAGATTCATCATGTCACAAGAGGGGTCTGCCCAGTGTCAAGGATGATGTTTGAGATTGAGGCTTCAGGTGAGTTGAGGATTGTGACTGGGAGAGGGAGGGTGAGCAGGTATCCAGTTAGGAGTTCTTGGGAGGGGGTTTGCAGGCAGCAGGGTGAGAAAGGGTCTTTATTTGTTTATTTGAGGCCTCCTCCACACAAGGCTGTTCAGAAGTCTAGCAGAGGCAATGCCATGTCTTAGAGCACACAAGGTCATCCACTGCACTCACAGGAATGCCATTTAACTTTGCCTTTCTCTAAGCCAGGTGCCACCCCTAATGAAGGCCACAGCCTTGGAATCAGGATGAAGCTGGAGCCTGAAGGAGCCAGGCACACTCAGGAGAGGGCAAGTAGCTGCCTTGGTGGGATTTGGCCCACATAACTCTGGACTCATACTTTGGTTTTGGTTTTCTTTATTGCAGCTGACCGAGAGGCTCACAGGCCATCACAGAGCCCTCCAAGGCAGACTCATTTCAGGTGCAACGGGGATTCCCATCACCCATCATCTAAAAGATAAGTCGGCGGTCCTTGGCCTGGAGATGGGAGAGTATCAGGTTAGGAGTTCTTGGGGTAGATTTCAAAATTGGCAGCGGGAAAAGCAATCTTGTGCAAGGGCCTGTTAGGAGAGCTAAAGGGAGAGGCTCTACTTTTGATGGCAGCTTTCAGGCGGGCAGTGCAGAACAGCTCCGGTCTGTGTCGTGTTGTCCAGTGTTCTGTGTTCCCTAGTGTGTCTTTGGGGTCCCTTTTGCCTTCTCCCCTCGAGGCCCTCACCACAAGCATGATGTGTCGTGTTTCATGTCCCCCTGTTTGTCACGTTCTGTGTCACGGGTGTGTGCAGGTATTTGTGCCGCAGCTGTTCTGCCCTGCCGCATGGCCTCCTGCAATAGGACAAACCATGGGGCGTTGAAATTTGTAATGTGGGCTGTACTTGGGCTCTAGATGCTGTTTCTGGATTGACATAAGGTTTTTGCAGCTTTTGAGTTACCCTGGTGGTGTTTGACATATGTTCTAACTTTCTTTCAGGTGCAGATGCATTCCATGTGTGGCAGAGGGTCAGGGTTAGGAGGTGCCGGGCCTTCTTAGGAGCGCGGTGAGTAGCTGAGTGGTGGGGTTTTGGCCCATGTGGTGCCAAGATCAGGCACTGATGTTTGGTTCTCTTTACTCTAGCTGTGTGAGAGACCCCAGCCCCGGTGCCAGCAGGACCTTCCCAGGTGACCAGGTGGCCTTTCTTTGCACCTGACAGGGACCAGCATCCCCAGATGTATGAGAGATAAGTAGCGGGCTGTGACCAACAGAGGGGATGAAGGCATGGTGCTTGTTTGGGAATTACTGGGAGGGGTTTTTGAGTCCAGTTTGGAGGGGGGGGTGTTCATTCAACCGCTCATTAGGCCCCATAAATACAAAGTCTCACTTCCGATCACAGTGCTGAGGAGCGCAGGGCAGAGCAGTCCCGGTGTGTCTCGTGTCACTTGTCTGTTGTGCATTGTGTGTTGTTTGTGTATCTCCTGTCTTTTAGCTTAGGCCTTTGAGGGCCCTGTCAGTACTCCTGGAATCATTGTTAGCCTCTGTGATCTCTGCATTCCCTGGTCTGGCACCCAGGCCACAGAACTTTTGACTCGGGAGCTCAGACAGGCATCAGACTCTCTTCTCTCTTTGGAAGCATCCAGTCAGACGTCTTGTCAGGTCTTCTTCTGAGCTGTATGGACAGCTGTGCACCACCTGGATCCATTATGGTGGATTAGGACATGCAATAATATGAGGTTAGGTGCAGCGTTCTGACCGTAGGATTCCTAGGCATCCATCTTGCTGTCCTTGGAATTAATCATTCAGTTATGATCTTCTTCCTTCAGTGTTCTCTGAGCCTCATCAGCTCACCATCGGTCTCAGCTCGGTCATCTCCTTTTGCATTCTCTCAGTCCTTGCAGCCATTTTCCTTGCTAAGAGATTTCTGTTCCTGTTGTGTCCCCGTTGTCTGTCCTGTGTCACAGCTCTCAGCACACATTTGTGCCACAGCTGCTCTGCCCTGCTGCACAGGCTGGTGCAATAGGAGAAGTCCCAGGACTTGCAATTTGTAATGTGGGGTGTAGTTGGACTCTAGATGGGATTTGTAGATGGACACAGGATATCTGGAGCTCATCAGTTATCCTGCAACAGTGTGACTCTTGTCCTAAATTTTTTTTCAGATTGAGATGGATTAAATCTGTGCCAGAGGGCCCCATGCCGTGTGAGGTTATTCCCCCGAGCAGGTGAGGCCCCATTTGTCTCTGCAGCAGAAGTGTATGTGGTGACTGTGTTACAGCTCTGTTCTTTGTCGTTCTTTTTAGGAAGTAAATCTGGATGCCAGCAGCCAAGGTGAGCAGTGGAGAGTAGTGGTTGTTATTGCTCAGCTCTCAAGCACAACAATTTTTCAGCAGATTCATCATGTCACTAGAGGGATCCGCCCAGTGTCAAGGATGATGTTTGAGATTGAGGCTTCAGGTGAGTTGAGGATTGTGACTGGGAGAGGGAGGGTGATCAGGTATCCAGTTAGGAGTTCTTGGGAGGGGGTTTGCAGGCAGCAGGGTGAGAAAGGGTCTTTATTTGTTTATTTGAGGACCCCCGACACAAGGTTGTTCAGAAGCCTAGCAGAGGCATTCCCATGGCTTAGAGCACACAAGGTCAGCCACTGCACTCACAGCAATGCCATTTAACTTTGCCTTTCTCTAAGCCAGGTGCCACTCCTAATGAAGGCCACAGCCTTGGAATCAGGATGAAGCTGGAGCCTGAAGGAGCCAGGCACACTCATGAGAGGGCAAGTAGCTGACTTGCAGGGATTTGGCCCACAAACTCTGGACTCACACTTTAGTTTTGGTTTTCTTTATTGCAGCTGACCGAGAGGCTCACAGGCCATCACAGAGCCCTCCAAGGCAGACTCATTTCAGGTGCAACGTGGATTCCCATCACCGATCATCCAAAAGATAAGTCGGGGGCCACGGCCTGGAGATGAGAGAGTATCAGGTTAGGAGTTCTTGGGGTAGATTTCAAAATTGGCAGCGGGAAAAGCAATCTTGTGCAAGGGCCTCTTAGGAGAGCTAAAGGGAGAGGCTCTACTTTTGATGGCAGCTTTCAGGCGGGCAGTGCAGAACAGCTCCGGTCTGTGTAGTGTTCTGTGTTCCCTAGTGTGTCTTTGGGGTCCCTTTTGCCTTCTCCCCTCGAGGCCCTCACCACAAGCATGATGTGTCGTGTTTCATGTCCCCCTGTTTGTCACGTTCTGTGTCACGGGTGTGTGCAGGTATTTGTGCCGGAGCTGTTCTGCCCTGCCGCATGGCCTGCTGCAATAGGACAAACCTGGGGAGTGGAAATTTGTAATGTGGGCTGTACTTGGGCTCTAGATGCTGTTCCTAGATTGACATAAGGTGTTTGCAGCTTTTGAGTTACCCTGGTGGTGTTTGACATATGTTCTAACTTTCTTTCAGGTGCAGATGCATTCCATGTGTGGCAGAGGGTCAGGGTTAGGAGGTGCCGGGCCTTCTTAGGAGCGCGGTGAGTAGCTGAGTGGTGGGGTTTTGGCCGATGCGGTGCCAAGATCAGGCACTGATGTTTGGTTCTCTTTACTCTAGCTGTCTGAGAGACACCAGCCCGGTGCCAGCAGGACCTTCCCAGGTGATGAGGTGGCCTTTGTTTGCAGCTGACAGGGACCAGCATCCCCAGATGTCTGAGAGATAAGTAGCGGGCTGTGACCAACAGAGGGGATGAAGGCATGGTGCTTTTTTGGGAATTACTGGGAGGGGTTTTTGAGTCCAATTTTTGGGGGGGGGGGGTGGGGGTGGTGTGTTCATGAAGTGGCCCCTTAGGCCCCATAAAAGCCAAGTCTCACTTTTGATCACAGTGCTGAGGTGTGCAGCAGGGCAGAGCAGTCCCGGTGCGTCTGGTGTCACTTGTCTATTGTGCATTATGTGTTGTTTGTGTATCCCATGTCTTTCACTTAGGGGGCCCTGTCAGTACCCCTGGCATCATTGTTAGCTTCTGTGATCTCTGCATTCCTAGACATGTCGCCCAGGCCATAGAACTTTTGACTCGGGAGCTCAGACAGGCATCAGACTCTCTTCTCTCTTTGGAAGCATCCAGTCAGATGTTGTGTCAGGTCTTGTTTTGAGCTGTATGGGCAGCTGTGCCCCACCTGGATCCATTATGGTGGATTAGGACTTGTAATTTTACGAGGTTAGGTAGAGGATTTTGACTGTAGGATTCCTAGGCATCCGTCTTTGCTGTTCTTGGAATTAATCATTCAGTTATCATCTTCTTCCTTCAGGGTTCTGTGAGCCTCATCAGCTCACCATCGGTCTCAGGTCGGTCATCTCCTTTTGCATTCTCTCAGTCCTTGCAGCCATTTTCCTTGCCAAGAGATTTCTGTCTGAGTCTTGTGCGCATTGTTTGTCACGTCCTGTCCTGTGTCACGGGTGTCAGCACACATTTGGGACGGGGCTGCTCTGCCCTGCCGCATAGCCAGCTGCAATAGGAGATGTCTTGGTGACTTGGAATGTGTAATGTGGGGTGTAGTTGGACTCTAGGTGGGATTTGTAGATGGACACAGGATATCTGGAGCTCATCAGTTATCCTGCAACAGTTTGACTCTTGTCCTAACTTTTTTTTCAGATTCAGATGGATTAAATCTGTGCCAGAGGGCCCCATGCCAGGTGAGGGGATTGCCCCGAGCAGGTGAGGCCCTATTTGTCTCTGCAGCAGTAGTGTATGTGGTGACTGTGTTACAGCTCTGGTCTTTGTCTTTCTTTTAGGAAGTCAATCTGGATACCAGCAGCCAAGGTGAGCAGCGGGGAGAAGTGGTTGTTATTGCTCAGCTCTCAAGCACAACAATTTCTCAGCAGATTCATCGTGTCACAAGAGGGGTCTGCCCAGTGTCAAGGATGATGTTTGAGATTGAGGCTTCAGGTGAGTTGAGGATGGTGACTGGGAGAGGGAGGGTGAGCAGGTATCCAGTTAGGAGTTCTTGGGAGGGGGTTTGCAGGCAGCAGGGTGAGAAAGGGTCTTTATTTATTTATTTGAGGACCCCCCACACAAGGCTGTTCAGAAGCCTAGCAGAGGCATTCCCATGGCTTACAGCATACAAGGTTATCCACTGCACTCACAGGAGTGCCATTTACCTTTGCCTTTCTCTAAGCCAGGTGCCACTCCTAATGAAGGCCACAGCCTTGGAGTCAGGATGAAGCTGGAGCCTGAAGGAGCCAGGCACACTCAGGAAAGGGCAAGTAGCTGCCTTGGTGGGATTTGGCCCACAATCTGTGGACTCACACTTTGGTTTTGGTTTTCTTTATTGCAGCTGACTGAGAGGCTCACAGGCCATCACAGAGCCCGCCAAGGCAGACTCATTTCAGGTGCAACGGGGATTCCCATCACCCATCATCTAAAAGATAAGTCGGGGGCCACAGCCTGGAGATGGGAAAGTATCAGGTTGGGAGTTCTTGCGCCAGATGTAAAAATTGGCAGTGGGAAAAGCAATCTTCTGCAAGGGCCTGTTAGGAGAGCTAAAGGGAGAGGCTCTACTTTTGATGGCAGCTTTCAGGCGGGCAGTGCAGAACAGCTCCAGTCTGTGTCGTGTTGTCCCGTGTTCTGTGTTCCCTAGTGTGTCTTTGGGGTCCCTTTTGCCTTCTCCCCTCGAGGCCCTCACCACAAGCATGATGTGTCGTGTTTCATGTCCCCCTGTTTGTCACGTTCTGTGTCACGGGTGTGTGCAGGTATTTGTGCCGCAGCTGTTCTGCCCTGCCGCATGGCCTGCTGCAATAGGACAAACCATGGGGAGTGGGAATTTGTAATGAGGGCTGTACTTGGGCTCCAGATGCTATTCCTAGATTGACATAAGGTGTTTGCAGCTTGTGAGTTACCCTGGTGGTGTTTGACATATGTTCTAACTTTCTTTCAGGTGCAGATGCATTCCACGTGTGGCAGAGGGTCAGAGTTAGGAGGTGCCGGGCCTTCTTAGGAGCGCGGTGAGTAGCAGAGTGGTGGGGTTTTGGCCGATGCAGTGACAAGATCAGGCCCTGATGTTTGGTTCTCTTTAATACAGCTGTCAGAGAGACCCCAGCCCGGTGCCAGCAGGACCTTCCCAGGTGACGAGGTGGCCTTTGTTTGCAGCTGACAGGGACCAGCATCCCCAGATGTCTGAGAGATAAGTAGAGGGCTGTGACCCACAGAGGGGATGAAGGCATGGTGCTGGTTTGGGAATTACTGGGAGGGGTTTTTGAGTCCAATTTTTGGGGGGGGGGGGGGGGTGGTGTGTTCATTAAATGGCCCCTTAGGCCCCATGAAAGCCAAGTCTCACTTTGGATCCCAGTGCTGAGGTGCGCAGGGCAGAGCAGTCCTGGTGTGTCTGGTGTCACTTGTCTGTTGTGCATTATGTGTTGTTTGTGTATCCCATGTGTTTTACCTTAGGGGGGCCTGTCAGAAACCTTGGCATCATTGGTAGCATCCGTGATCTCTGCATTCTCTGGCCTGGCACCCAGGCCATAGATGCGATTCTGATACCTGTCTGAGATCCCCAGTCAAAAGTGCTCTCTTTGGAATCATCCAGTCAGGTGCCTTGTCAGGTGTTGTTCTGAGCTGTAGGGACAGCTATGCCCCACCTGGATCCATTGTGGGAAATTAGGACTTGTAAGAATGTGAGGTTAGGTACAGCATTCTGACAGTAGGATTCCTAGTCATCCATCTTTGCTGTTCTTGGAATTAATCATTCAGTTATCATTTTCTTCCTTCAGTGTTCTCTGAGCCTCATCAGCTCACCATCGGTCTCAGCTCAGTCATCTCCTTTTGCGTTCTCTCAGTCCTTGCAGCCATTTTCCTTGCCAAGAGATTTGTGTCTGTGTCTTGTGCCCATTGTTTGTCACGTCCTGTCCTGTGTCACGGGTGTCAGCACACATTTGGGACGGGGCTGCTCTGCCCTGCCGCATAGCCAGCTGCAATAGGAGATGTCTTGGTGACTTGGAATGTGTAATGTGGGGTGTAGTTGGACTCTAGATGGGATTTGTAGATGGACACAGGATATCTGGAGCTCTTCAGTTATCATGCAACAGTTTGACTGTTGCCCGAACTTTTTTTTCAGATGCACCTCCTCAGGTGACTGCAGTAGTTGTGTAGGTTCCTTCTTCTGAAAGGGAATAGGGCTCAAGAATTCATGTTCCAGAGAATTTTTGCAAGTCCTGGCTTGTATTGTATCTGCCTATGGTGGCTTATGTTGTATGTACCTATACATCTGTCTTTTATTGGATTTTGGGTAGAAAATTTATCAGTCCAGAGTGGGGACAAGTCCTAGCTGTCAGATAGGCACTCGTTGACACTTCCTGTCGTCTCGCAGGTCCCCGAGGCTGCTGATTTCCCCAGGATCTGCCTTTTTACCTCAAGGAGCGGCAGCCAGAAGATGTGTCACAGCACGTTCTTCAGCATCTCGAGTAAGGGCCGCAGTGAGCGTGTAAGTGGCAAGATTGTGTGAGCGTGTGTGAGAGCACGTGGCTGTGTCTGTCTGTGTCCGCTCGTCTCTGCGTGTGTGAGTGCATGCTGACTGGATTTAACCTCGTGTGTGTGACTTTTGCTTTCCAGGTTTTGCGACTCCTTGTTAAATTTGGAATAAAAAATCCCCAGCCGGGTTGTATTGCATGAACTGACATGGTATGTACCTATGTTGGCTTAAAACCCAGAGAAACAGACGAAGATGAGCAGGAAAAAACCAGAAAAAAACCCCATGATGGACAAGAAAAAAACCCAGAAAAAGCCCAGGATGGGCAAGAAAGAAATGAGAAAAAAACCCCAGAAAATAATCCCAGATTGGCAAGAAAAAACTCGGAAAAAAACCCCAAGATGGACAAGAAATAACCCAGAAAAAAATTCCAAGAAGGGCAAGAAAAGACTCAGAAACCACCCAGAAAAAAATCGCAACCAAAGTCTAAATGCAGAAATGTTTTTCAAGTATATGCAGATATATAAAGAATTGTTAAATTGTTTAAAATATGAAATGACATAAATAGAATATATATACAGTATTACTTGTATTATGGATCGTATTGATTTATGTTTATTTCCTATAATACACTACAATATTTATATCAATTTTACATCTATCATATCTATCGTTTGTTATATGTTACACCATATTGATGTACTCTAGGTTTTTCTAAGTAGTTTAAAATAAAGGGGAGGTTTTTTTTTTTATGTGGCAAAAGCAGGTGTTTTAGTATAAAAATTATAAATACAAATAATATAAAGGTAGAAATCTAAGAATAGAAATAGATCATAAATAGCTAAAGGTTAATATAAAAATTAAAAATATAAGAAAAAGTTGTAGCAGTAGATATGGTACGTAATTTAAAAAATAATTTATCTCTAGTATTTGAATAGGATACATAATGAGTAATATAATACTTAAATATAAACTATAAATATAAATGTGAATGTAGTAATGCTAGCTATAAATAGAAAAATATTTCAATACAGTTTCAAAGAATAGAGCTGTTTTTGTATTTATTTAGTTAGGATGGGACTTTTATTTTAAGCATGATAGAAATGTAATTTAAACATAGAAATCTACAATCAATGTGGAAAGATATTTATAAAAGCACAAAATATAAGTAAATATAAGTAATAGAAATAGACAGAATATATTATATAAATTACATGCCACATCAATGTCCACTATAGATATGCATGTGAATATAAATATGAAAAATAGAATTGAAAAATTTATTTCAACATGACTTTAAATCAAGGGGGCTCGTTTGGTTCTGGTGGGGTAAGAGGCAGGTTTTTGGCATTTATTTCAAAGCAGGTTTTGGTAGGGGTCGGCCGTGTTCTTTTTTGCCACCTTGCTGCGGCCCCGGGCTGGGGCGGGCGGCAGTGCTGCCGCCTTGTGGGCAGAGCGCGGTTCTGCAGCTCTGTCGCTACCGGCAGCCTCGAGGCCGCCATGTTGGGAGGGGCGAGTCGCGGATGTAGCGGACTTTTCCTTGACCTTCTCAACATGGCAGAGAGGAGGGCGGGGAAGTCGAGGGCCCGCGTCGGTCTAATCGGCTGCCTGCATGAAACACCGACGCCATGGCGGCCCCGATAGATTTTTATGTGGCATTTTAAGTGTATAAGACACGGACTATGTGGTCAGCGGCGCCGTGGGCGGGTGTATTTAGGCGGGTTGCTGAGAGGCATCTGCGTAAACCCCTATTTCTTCCGAGGGTCCTCCTCGGCCGCCGTCTTGGGAAGGGCGCGTGGCAAATGTCGCGGACTTTCTTTGACCTTCTCAAGATGGCGGCGAAATGGGCGGGGAAATCGCACACCCCGATAAATCTCCTCCCCCTGCGGCCACAGAGCGGGATCGCACCCCCCCGAGCCAGCGCCCTGCCCCTCGCCGCTGAGTGCCGGGGGCGGGGCAAGGACGCGGCTGCCGAGCGAGGGAAGGGCGAGGGGCGGGAGCCAGCGGCGGTCGGGCCGGGGTCTGTAAATGGCGGGGGCGGGTGAAGGACATTCGGTCATGCAAAGGGATGCGATGGCCGAGAAGAACGGCGGGGGCGGCCGGGCGGCGCCGGTTTCGGCGGGCGGCGGAGGTGCGGTCGCAGCGCTCCGCGGGCCGGGGCAGCGGGCGGGGGCGGGCGAGCGGCGTCGGAACAGGGCGGCAGCCCCCGAGGCCGCGCTCGCCCCGCTCCAGGCGCTGGGAGCGACCGCGGGCCGGACAATCCTGGCGGGGCGGCCCCGGGGCGGCGGGCAGGCGGCGGAGCGGGGCCGTGGCGCTCCCCGCCCTCGCTGCCGCCAGCTTTGGAAGGTCGGGCCGGGCGCCCGCCCCGTCCCGCCGCCTCCCGGTCTCTGTAAACTCCTCTCTGGCTTCGTAGGTCCGTGCTGGAGAGTGGGACAAAGGGCCCTGCTGGTTGCCGTGTCCTCGGGGGGCAGAGAGTTCTGACCTTGGCCGCAGCGGCTGCTGTGTGTTGGAACAATGGGGATGCGCTGTTATGTATGTAGTGACATTTATGTATTTTTATTTATGTACATTTTATGTATTTAGTGACATTTAGAGATTTATTCCCCTGCTTCAGGTGAGCGTGCATCATTGCCGGCTTGGGATTGAATGAAATGGCTGAGGGAACCAGCTCTGGGGAGGGAGGCAGGGAAATCCTCTCTTTACCAATTCTTCCGACAAACTCATCACGGCAGGACAGCGAGAAGACTGGAAGTGTAAGGAGATGTGGAGGGAAACAGAGAATCTGGCAGGAGCATCGAACGCACGAGTGCACGAATTTTGCTTTTTGCTTGGATTTAAACTCAGAAGTTGTGAGGAATTTGGGAGTGAGAAGGGATATTTCAGAAAGAGAAGAAGAAAAAGAAGTTGTTGTTACAGTCTTGGCAAAAGCTTTTGTTCTAGCTAATAAAAGAAGTTACTTTAAATAAAAAAAAGAAAAAAAACCTGGAGTATTTTTTTTCCTTCACTATTATATTCATTGGTGACATATGGTGTGTTGTTGTATTTCTTGGTATTATTAACTCTGTGTAAGTTGTTTTTTGAGTGAAGCTGACTTTCTGGATGGCTTGGTTTGTATTTGAGCTGGGATTAATTTCAAGAGGTTTCTTTCATAGACTTCTGATAGGTATGAGTGGCATTTTGGTTTTGTTTAATGTATGTATCAACATACAGCTTTGGTAGGGCCAGCTGGGCTGCTGGAATTTTGGGTGTGAATTTATTAGATGGCTTTTGTTAGATGCAGTTGTTAATTTTTGAAATGTTTTTCAATGTAGTGGTTTTAAGGTGGTTTTTAAGAATTCACTGTATTGTTTTCTGTTGTTTGTAGTTGGTGTATGATAAGGGATGTGGTGTGACTTCTTGAACGCTATGGTTTTAGTGTTCCTAAGTTCTGATTTCTTTCTGGTTCGTTAGGTGTTTTTAGTTGTATTGTTGGGGAGAGGGGCATTTATATGGTGGGTTTTTATAGGCAATATTTTTTAAATTTAGTTAGTGATATTTTTTAATATTTTAATAGTTTAGATTTTTTTATTTTCATGGTTTTACTTAATTTGTAAAATTTTTTCAAATAACTTTTCCAGATTATCGGTTATTATTTGTGCATAAACGTAGAGCTTTTTTTTGTTAGTACTGTTTTGGGTCAGTTGTACACTTTTGAGTGTAGTGAGTTGGTTTGATTTAATTTTTAATGGGTGTTTGTTTTTATTAGTAGTTGTGTCATTTTCAAGGTGTATTTGAGTTTTTTGGGTGTTTGAGATATTGGTTTAGGAGGAAGTTTATGAGGAGAATGTGTGGAGGCTTTGGGCTGCTTATAGTGGGATGTAAAATTTATTTACAGTTAGGTTTATTGGAGTTTTTATTAGGGTTCAATGTTGTGGGATGTTTGTTCCGTTAGTAATAGAAATAGGTTTTGTTTTGATGTGCTGCAATGGGATGAGCGCAGGCTGCGTACAGGTGCTGACAAAGGTACAGTATTGTTGTGGTTCTGATGTTTCGGGTTAATGAACTTATATGGTCTAACATGTACTTGAAAATAGAAATAAATATAAATTGAAAAATAAATATGAAATTGGAGTGGTAGACATAAATATAGATAATAGATACATACATAAAAGTATAATATATGGTATATAATTGTAACATTATAGAGTGGAGTATAATTTATATATATTAAGAAAGATATATAAACATAGAATGTAAATATAAAATAGGTTAAAATAAATTGGAGGTTTTTTTCATTTTTTTTAGGTTATAGGCTGTTTTTTTTAATAAATAATATAAATAGAAACAATATAAAAGTAGAAATCCAGATATACAAATATATAATTTATATACCGATATCTATAAATATTTAATATTAATAAATACAAGTAAAAGAAATACGTAATATAAAAATAATACATCTATTATTATAATAAAAGGTATTCTCTCTAATATATATCTATAAATATAATAAATAAAAATTTTAAAGGTAGGTGTGAATAGAATTTTAACTATTGTTTAAATCAAGGGGTGTCCTCGGTTTTTATAGAGGCAGAAGTTTTATTTTAAATACCATAAGTCTTATAAAAATGTGAATCTTAAGGTAGAAATATATAATAATTATATAAAGAGAAATTTCTAAACTATGAATATAAATTTAAATATAAACATAAGTAAGTAAAATGCAGATTTGTAATATAGAATATAAATAACATTATACGGCACTATAAATTATAAATAGGAATATAAATATAAAAATATGTAAATATATTTCAAAGGAAAGGAATGTTTTTGGCTTTTATTTAAGTAGAGGCAGATGTTAATTAAAATAAAATCTAAGTGTTACAGAAGTAAAAATCTTGACAGGGGAATATATAATCAATATATAAAAATATGTATAAAATAGATAAATAAGTGCTTGGAGTGGATGTAATGTAGAATAAAAATTTATTTATAAATTGACATTGATAAAGATAAATGTATAAGTAAGCAATATACGTTTATATTTATAATGAATATTAATGTGAATGTAAATATGAAAACATAAGGATATATATATTTAAATATTTTTCAAAAGAAAGGGTTGAGGTTTTTTTTGGTTCTTACTGGGTTAGAGGATGCCTCCCAGACCCAAGCTGCCACCTCAGCCGACTCAAGCAATCTGCAACAAGGAATCTGGGGGGCTGAGTCTTGTGCTTACCTGGGGAAAGCGTCAGCACTAATGTTCAGGAGCCTCTGGCAAAGAGGGGGCGGCCGTCTGCCTGCTGAAATTCTGCATTGCGCAGGATGCCTCCCAGACCCAAGCTGCCAGCACCGCAGAGTCAGGCTGGTTTGAGGGTCCCCAAATGCGTCCAGCAATCTCCCATCAGGAACCTGGGCTGCTGAGTTTTCTTCTTCTGGGAAAGGGCAGCATTGGTGTTCAGGACATAGGGGCCCTTCGTGGCAGGCTGTCTGGTGAAATTCCGCAGGATGCCTCCCAGACCCAAGCTGCCACCTCAGCCGAGTCGAGCTCGTTTGAGAGTCCCAAGCGCCTCAAGCAATATGCCACCAAGAACTTGGGCTGCTGAGTTTTGCTTACCTGGGAAAAAGGTCAGCCCGAATGTTCAGGGGCCTGTGGCCCGAGCTGCCGGCCGTCTGCCTGCTGGAGTTCTCCATTGCGCAGGATGCCTCGCGGACCCAAGCTGCCACCAGTGCAAAGTCAGGCTGGTTTGAGGGTCCCAAATGGCTCCAGCAATCTCCCATCAGGAACCTGGACTGCTGAGCTTTCTTCTTCTGGGAAAGGGCTGGCATTGGTGTTCAGGAGGCCTCGCCTGGACTAACTGGCTGCCTGGTGATATTTCTGCATTGCCAAATGTGCCTCCCAGACCCAAGCTGGCACCAGTTCCAACTCCAGCTGCTTTTGCCTCGCCACGTGTCTCCTGCCATCTGTCATCAGGAACCTGAGATGCTGAGTTACACTTCCCTGTGTAATGGGCAGCATTGGTGTCCAGGGCCCAGGGGCCCTTACTGGCCAGCCGCCTGCTCAAATTCTGCATTGCGCAGGATGCCTCCCCGACCCAAGCTGCCACTACCGCAGTGTCTGGCTGGTTTGACGGTCCCAAATGGCCCCAGCAATCTTCCATCACGAACCTGAGCTGGTGAGTTACACTTACCTGTGTCAAGGGCAGCATTTCTGTTCAGAGCCCAGGGGCCCTTCGTGGCCGGCTGCCTGCTGAAATTCTCCATTGCGCAGGATGGCTCCCGGATCCAAGCTGCCACCTCAGCCGAGTTGAGCTCGTTTGAGAGTCCCAAGCGCCTCGAGCAATATGCCACCAGGAACTTGGGCTGCTGAGTTTTACTTACCTGGGAAAAGGGACAGCAATAGTGTTTAGGAGCCTCTGGCCAAGAGGGGCTGGCTGCGATGGGTGTCGACGGAAGGAGACCCAGACATCCGTTTGATCATCACAGGCCCAATTTTATTGATTAGTACGGCGGGTTAAATACAGTTAATAATAAGCTTCATACATATTGCAAAAGTTGAGCTCAGGATTGGTCAGCTTACATATCAGCATCTACGCCTACTTCTACATTCCTATGGTTCTACTTTTGATACTTTCTACATATTCTCAGGATATATTCAGGAATAACTCTACTCCCTTTCCTCATGTTGCAGCAAGGTCACTGCTGACCTTTCCTTTTAGCTTGCTGACTGCTGGCTTTTCTCTTTCAGCTTAACCAGCGGCATTATTTCAGCGTGGCCTTTCTCAGCTAACCAATTATTAATAAATCTCTCCACATTTCCCCCGTTTTCTTCTTGCACAAGGAGATTAGTTTGCCATGTTTTTGCTATCGTACGGCTAACCATGTTTTGAATACAGTTAAAGATACAAGGCAAAATAAGCAAAAACAGTAAGATTACACCCAGCAGGCCTATAGCATAGATCACAAGGTTCCTCAGCCACGGTCCAAGTCCTAGGCCTTTAAGCCATTCGTCAATTCCTAAACCGTCTTCTTCCTTAAGTTTGTGAAGTCCCTGTTGCAATTCTTTTATCTTAGAGTGAATGGACACCGAATGATCAGACAGATTCATGCAACACATTCCCTCAAACTCTTCACATCCATGCCCTTGTGCTAAGAGCAAAAAATCTACAGCAGCTCTATTCTGCAACACAGCATGGTTAACACTTTGCACATCTGCAGTTAGCATGTCTAGAATTTGTGATGTCTTGTTCAGCTCATCCCTTGCCCAGCATCCTAATTGTTTTGCTAAATTCATGGCTTTATTGGCAGATCCTCCTGGCAAGATAGTTGAAACCACCACCTGTTTGAATGTGCCCCAAAACCGTGGATCTCCTATCTTGCTGCAGTCTAAGTCATGTATGCTACGTTTTTTCCTGTTTGAATTTTGACTCAACTGCATTAGCAAGGACACATTAGGGTGAAACAGTGACAATTTTCCCAAATAACAGGGTCCACCCTGTGGTTTAGCTGGTATACCATTCCACGCCCTGTCTCCACAAATCAAAAATATTCCTGTGGGTAATTTCATTGGTGCTGTAATATTTGTGCTGTTACATTGACTGTAATGCTGTGGAGAGAATTCACTCACATTCAGGGATGAATCTAGGGTGGCCCATGTTTCTTTAGGTTGGTTTAAATTCTGAGCACCCAAAAGTCTGAAGCTAAACCATCCACCAGCTGTAGTGTTAGACATACTGGCATTTGTGCTTCCAAAAAGATCCAGTTCCTCAGGAGGAGAATGCAAAGAGGTGTTAAGTGATTGGATTAGTAAGCATTGACGATAGCCATCACTCTGACCTGCAGTATACCCTTGTTGTACTGGCAATGTGATGTTTGACATGTTAGACATACATAAGGTTTGGTTGTTTATTCTCCAGGAGACCACACCGGAAGTCCCACCAGGCATGTTCGAAATGGGTTAGTGACTCCTCCAAGACTAAGACAAAGTGATGATTGGTTAGTTTGATTAGCAAGTGTCACCCATAAATTTTCCCTTGGTTGACTAAAGTGTGTTATTCCTACTGCTTCACTTGCTACAGCATTGAGCAGTATAACAAGAACAAACCTCATTTTTCTTTCTGCTTGCTTTGCTTCTCCCTTTCTTCCTTCTGCTTGCGTTGTTTTTCCTTTCTTTGCTGTCTTTTCCCTGGTCTGTTAGATTGTCTATTGTAAGGCTGAGTTAATTTTTGAATATACTGATCTAATTCTAAATCAGCATCCTTGCTCACAGGTATAGCATGAGGTAAGTTTGAAGGCAAATCAGCTTTACAGCGAGCTGCTATGATGCGTGAAGCTTTAGTAATTTCAAATACTCTAAGGTTTTCCTGCAACTTCCACCTAAGATATGCTGTAATCACTCGTTCTGCACTCTCAAAAAGCTGTAATCCTGTCCGTCCTGGCAGGCCAGTACTTTGTTCCAGAGCTCTAACCCAGAAATAATTTCGAATCCACTTTCCAGAACAAGGGTTACACCATAAATAATCCACTGACCTCTGTGAATACCAATAAACCTGATTACAATCTGCACAATGCAAAGCTACCCATGCATAGCATTTATCATTATCCCTTTTGCAAACATAACAAGGAAGTGAATATAAGTAAGGACCAGTATGAAATTGTGGTTCTTCAATCCAAAGCAACCAATTCAATGGCGGTGATCGCAAAGCCTCTTCTGCCTTTTTACTGTATGAGGCTAACAGCTCAAGGTCTCTCTTTAACACAAGACGTATCTTATTTCGTAATCGTAGTTCTTGTTCGTTATCCTCCTCAACAACTATATCTTCCCGAGGGTCCCACAACTGTAAAAGTGTTCTAATCATAGAAAATTGATTAGCAATCACTGATACCCTTATTCAAATGAGACCCTTCCCCTTTTGCCTTCTTTTTCTTATCTGTCTTTAATCTTGCTGCTCCTGATCTCACTGGTCCTGCCACTTGCAAACTCAATTTTTGCAATTTGTCAATGCAGCAATCTAATGCTCTATCAGGATCCCCTTTGAAGGGTCCTACAATTGAATGCTGTGTTAAAGGCACTAATTTCCTACACCTTATAGAAACTATACGTGATTTACTTTGAACCTTAATTCTATTCACAATACATTGTACTTCCCATCGATAATAAGCAAGAATTTTCTGTTCAGGAGACTCATAAAGATTTAAAGCTATATATGCGTTTTGCCCTGTTTGTCTCCCTAATTCATCTTGCCAACTTTTACCCCACGTGTGCTCTTGTTCACAAGTATGACACCACAAATCCCACAATAGTGATTGTTCTATCCAAAAAGTTCTTTCACAACCCCCACAATGTAGAGCTATCCAGGCAGCACAATGTGGATTGTGACAGTCAAGGCAATGTAGTTTCGCTGGATTCGTTAAATGAAAAGTTGATAATGAGTCAATAAAACCAATCAGCTCCTGGGCTGTCCGATAGTGACGTGTCAGTGCTCTGTCCAACGCTTCCGAGTACCCCTTCAATTGTAACAGTAGTGGTTGTAGGACTAGAAGCAGTTTCTTCCCCAGTCGCTCCCTGTCCTCCTCCGTAAGGCGATCCACCAGAGGCTGCATCAAAAACAGGTTTAGTCCACTTAGCAGGCACCCACAAAGGCCCTGTAGGTGAGGAAACACAAAGATACCCCCGACCCCAATATAATACTTTTGCAGGTTTTTCCCATAGTCCTGTACTCGGGTTCTTATACTTAACCCAGACCTCTGTTTCCTTAGTATTTTCCTGACCTGACCTCGGATGATGTTTCATTGCAGGGGGGGTATCATCTTCCCCAAAAATGCATAAATGGTTAATCACATGTTGCAGCAAGGTCACTGCTGACCTTTCCTTTTAGCTTGCTGACTGCTGGCTTTTCTCTTTCAGCTTAACCAGCGGCATTATTTCAGCGTGGCCTTTCTCAGCTAACCAATTGTTAATAAATCTCTCCACACATGGGGGGCTGAGTGTTGCTTACGTGGTCCGCCCCCTCCTATGGGAACTTCTTTTAATGGAAATAGACCAATTCCTTTATCCCATTCTTTTTTTATTTTTATCCTCTATAGCTTTTTTCCCGTATTTTTAGGAAGAAGCAGGAGAGGGCTTTCTTTTAACTGAACTTGTAGTGTTTCGAGAAGGTGATTCCTTTAGAAAGTTCCCCTGAGCAGCCGGAGCTGTGGTTACCAAGGGAACGGAGCTCAGGGCGGGACGGGGGAACTGGGCACAGCTCAGGTTTCGGTCCTCCAGAGGCGGGATCTGCAGCCGGGATCGGCGGAGGGACCGTTCCAGTGCAGACCGAGCTGGAGCGTGCATGGCTCCCGCGTGGCTCACGGCGGCTGATCCGGCAGAGACAAAGCCGGGACTGACGCCGGCTGCAGCGGAGGGAGCCGAGCAGAGCGAGGACAGACGGGACCCCGCTCCGTGCGGTGACCACGGTGCGCACGGCAGGACCCCCCCCCCCTCCCTCCCCCGGCACGGCCGGCGGAGCGGCCGCGGGCCAGGCGGCCAGACCGAGACAGCCCTAACCTCAGCCTAACCAGCCCCCCTAAAAACAGCCTTTTCCCCCAAGAGCAGCAGCACAACACAGCAACCCTAACAGCGAGACCAGACAGCAGCCTTCACACACCGGGTCAGTGACAGAACCCTCAGAGACCAACAGACCCACTGCAAAAAGGTAGGGGTGTCGTCTGTGGGCTAGACAGCAAGAGGTGGAATTCGGAGACGAGCACGTCTTTTTGAGTTTTTTTGTCTAGGACTTTTAAAGGTATTTAGAAGATTTTGGAAGGGACTTTTCAGGGTATTGTTGGGGCTTTTTCCAACCCATTCTATGATTCTTTAGCATATTTTCAAGATTATGGTCAGGGTCAGAGGAAACACCCTCTGAAAAGGCAGAGTTTTAGGACTGCAGTGGAATGCTTTAGAAAGGGGCCAGCGGTGGCACAGCGGGTCGGGTCCCACACTGCCAGTCCAAAGGTTGTAAGTTTTAGACCCAGTTAAGTTGTTGTGGTTAGGGTTAGATGCTCTCAGGTTTGGTCCGGGAGAATTTCTGCACAGAAAAACTCACCCCCTGAGTTTACTGATGCCAGTTTGCACTAGGAGGTGCTTGGCACTGCCAGGGCAGCCCGAGTTCTCGGTGGGGGCATCTTTGCTCCTGGAGAAATCCTGTGCCGGCGTCTTCCCTGTAAAACCAAACTCACACCTGCTGCGTGTCCACGTCAGTCCACAGGAGGCACGTGGCACTGCAAGGGCAGCGAGAATTCTCGGTGTCGGCAGCTGCGGGCTGTGAGAAATTGTTCTCTGCAGTTTTGGAGGCCGAATCACAGTTTCAGCCATGGGCACACAGAGAGGAAAGGCTGTTAATTTCCTTTGAAAGGAAAGTCTGGCACCCCATGGTTTAAGGGGCAGAAGAAGGGCTGTGTAGGGGAAGGAGCTCCTCACAGGACCTTTCTTCACCTCCACCCCCAGTCCAAGGTCTAGCAGCGCCCCGTGTGACCAGCTGCTTTCAGAGGGTTACACGGGCACAGGTGCACAGGGAGCTGCTCGGCCAGAGGGGCTAACAGGGGTATCCCAAGTGTCCCACCATGAACTATGGTCAGAGCATCCAGCACGGACTAGGGAGCAGCCGGACCCACCCGGGCACAGAGCATCACTTTGGGAAAACGCCAAGGGAAGAGCCCTTTTGCCAAGGGGCAGCATCTGAGCAGACCAGGCAGCATGTGGGGTTCCAGGAGAGGGCTTGCAACTGTCCCCTTTTACTGTGTCAGTCCCTCTCCCAAGCCCCAGACCCTCCAGAGCACTCCCAGAAAGGAGAAGGGTTATTAGGAGAAAAAGGGTTTAGGGAAAAGGGGAAAAGCTTCCTTTTCCATTACTTTTTGTGTTCAAACTGGTAGGGACTTGGATTCCCCTGCAATTGTAATGGTCTCAGTTGAAAGAATCCCTGCCTTTTCTATGCTGTTAGGGGCGTTAATTGACAGCGAGTCCCCATTCTCTATTATTTGGCAGTTTAAAAAAAAGGGGAAAATCTTGACAATGTTTCTTATGGGTTTGAAGTAAGGGTAGCCACCCCCTTTTTGTTGTCCTGAGGCCCAAATTGAGGGAGAAGCCCAGCTATCCCTCCATCCTAAGGGTTTGAACTGAGGGAAAAATCCTTCTCTTTTCATCACTGGAGAGATTTTAAAGTGTGGAAAGCCCCTCTTTTCCCAATACTTAAGGAGAGCAAATTAAATAGCAGAAACTAGGCATTTGTTATTGCATTACCTTCAGTAGAGATAACTGCCCCATTTCCTCTTTTTAAGGAGGTCACTTGAAGGAAGCTCTGCCTTTTTCAGCATTTTAAGGGTTTAAAACTACATTTCAGGGCACTTCTTTCTGTGCTGTAGGACCAAGTATCTCAGAGAAGGATGAGCCTGGCATGCACTTAACCCTAACACTGCCTGGGAGGCTTTTATCTTTCTTATTTTTACTTATAAGGTAGATGGCCAAAATTGGAGGTCCCAAGGAGACTTAGACTATTCATATCATTAGCATTCTTCTCCACCCAGTTTAATCACATGGGAAGTACTACTTAGTAGCCACTAGTTACGTAGCTACTAAGGAATAGTTACGTAAGTTAACAGCCAATTACCCAATTTATCTAGTTATGCTGCCTAAACAGAAAGTTTTATTTCTTACCAGTTTTCCTCACTTGTGCTCCAAGTAGTTGTTGTAAAAAAGAAAGCGCTGTTATTTTTCTGAAGAGTTTTTTTCTATAACAAGCCCTTCATTCCCCTTCAATTCAAGTCAGAGGGGCGAAACAGCGGCAGCTGCTCTGAGGGCTTTTATACCTGGTGGGAGTCGCCCCCTCCCTTTTCCCAGGTGCCATGGGAACGAGAGGCGGGCACAATCAGGGGTATATTAACCCCAGCCTTGGCTGAGGGGCTTCATTCCCTCTCTGGGATGTGCTGGGGTAAGAGCTCTCCTCTCATTTCAGTGAAGAGGCTCTTTCAGCTTATCTCAGCTTCTTTTCAGCGGGTGTTTCTGGGCATCTAAAGAACTGAAGCTTTGAAGATTCTGTGAAGTAAACAGCGTGGAATAGAAGGCGCATTTAGGTTCACGATTTTGGGTTTTGTGTTTAGGGGTGGTAAAGTGCATTTGTAATTTCTGGTTTAGGTATTGTTTTGTTTTGTATTTTTTTTAGAAGGAGTGCAGCTTCCAGAGATTCCTGGTTGTGTCAAGTACCATGCTTTTTTCAGCAGATTCGTCATGTCACAAGAGGGATCTGCCCAGTGTCAAGGATGATGTTTGAGACAGAGGCTTCAGGTGAGTTGAGGATTGTGATTAGGAGAGGGAGGGTGAGCAGGTATACAGTTAGGAATTATTGTGGGTGGGGGGAGTTTGAAGGTAGCAGGGTGGAAAAGGATGTTTATTTGAGGACCCCCCCTAAGGCTTCTCAGAAGCCTAGCAGAGGTATTCCCATGTCCTACAGCACACAAGGTTATCTACTGCACTCATAGGAATGCTATTCAATTTTGCCTTTCTCTAACCCAGGTGCCACTCCTAATAAAGGCCACAGCCTTGTAATCAGGGTGAAGCTGGAGCCTGAAGGCGCCAGACACACTCAGGAGAGGGCAAGTAGCTGCCTTGGTGGGATTTGGCCCACATAACTCTGGACTCACACTTTGGTTTTGGTTTTTTTCATTGTAGCTGACCCAGAAGCTAACAGGCCACCACGAGGCCCTCCAAGGCAGACTCATCTCAGGTGCAATGCGGATCCACATCACCAATCAAACAAAAGATAAGTTGGGGGCTATAGCTTGGAGATGGGATGATGAGAGAGTAGCAGGTTGGGAGTTCTTAGGCCAGATTTAAAAATTACCAGATGGAAAAGCAATCTTCTGCAAGGGCCTCTTAGGATAGCTAAAGGGAGAGGCTTTACTTTTGATGGCAGCTTTTAGGCGGGCAGTGCAGAACAGCTCCGGTCTGTGTCACGTTGTCCGGTGTGCCGTGTTCCCTAGTGTGTCTTTGGGGTCCCTTTTCCCTTCCCCCCTCAATCCCCTCACCACAAGCATGATGTGTCGTGTTTCACGTCCCCCTGTTTGTCGCGTTCTGTGTCACAGGCGTCTGCACATATTTGTGCCGGAGCTGTTCTGCCCTGCCGCGTGGCATGCTGCAGTAGGACAAGCCTGGGAAGTTGGAATTTGTAATGTGGGGTGTACTTGGGCTGTAGATGCTATTCCTAGGTTGGCATAAGGTGTTTGCAGCTTGCGAGTTGTCCTGGAGGTGTTTGACATATGTTCTAACTTTCTTTCAGGTGCAGATGCCTTGCATCCCTGGCCGAGGGTCAGGGTTAGGAGTAGGAGGTGCCGGGCCTTCTTAGGAGCACTGTGAGTAGCACACTGGTGGGGTTTTGGGTGATGTGGTGCCAAGATCAGGCACTGATGTTTAGTTTTCTCTATAATACAGCTGTCTGAGAGACACCAGTGCGGTCACGGCAGGACCTTCCCAGCTGACGAGGTGGCCTTTCTTTGCACCTGAGATCAGCATCCCCTGATGTCTGAGAGATAAGTAGAGGGCCATGACCCACAGAGGGGATGAAAGCAGAGTGCTGGTTTGGGAATTACTGGGAGGGGTTTTGGAGTCCCCTTGGAGATGGGGGTGTCCATGAAGTGGCCCCTTAGGCCCCGTAAAAGCCAAGTCTCACTTTTGATCACAGTGCTGAGGTGTGCAGGAGGGCAGAGCAGTCCCGGTGTGTATCGTGTCACTTGTCTATTGTGCATTATGTGTTGCTTGTGTATCTCATGTCTTTTTCCTTAGCCCTTTGAGGGTCCTGTCAGAAACCCTGGCATCATTGGTAGCATCTGTCATCTCTGCATTCCTTGGCCTGGCACCCAGGCCATAGATGCAATTCTGATACCTGTCTGAGCTCCCCAGTCAAAAGTTCTCTGTTTGGAAGCATCCAGTCAGTTGTCTTTTCAGGTCTTGTTCTCAGCTGTATGGACAGCTATGCCCCGCCAGGAGCCATTATGGTGGATTAGGACTTTGTAATAATACGAAGTTAGGTAGAGGCTTCTGATTGTAGGATTCCTAGGCATCCATCTTTGCAGTTCTTGGAAGAAAGAATTCAGTTTAGCATCCTCTTCCTCCAGGGTTCTCTGAGCCTCATCAGCTCACCATCGGTTTCAGCTCGGTCATCTTGTTTTGCATTCTCTCAGTCCTTGCAGCTGTTTTCCTTGCTAAGAGATTTCTGTCTGTGTCTTGTGTCCTTTGTTTGTCACGTCTGGTCTGTCCTGTGTCACGGGTGTCTGCACACTTTTGGGATGGAGCTGCTCTGCCCTGCCGCATAGCCTGGTGCGATAGGAGAAGTCTTGGAGACTTGGTATGTGTAATGTGGGGTGTACCTGGACTCTAGATGGGATTTGTAGATGGACACAGGATGTCTGGAGCTCATCAGTTATCATGCAACTTTTTGACTCTTGTCCTAATTTTTTTTTTTCAGGTTCAGATGGCTTAAATCTGTGCCAGAGGGCCCCATCCCAGGTGAGGGGATTCCCCCAAGGAGGTAAGGCCCCATTTGTCTCTGCAGCAGAAGTGTGTATGGTGACTCTGTTACAGCTCTGTTTTTTGTCTTTCTTTTTAGGAAGTCAATCTGGATACCAGCAGCCAAGGTGAGCAGTGGAGAGAAGTAGTTGGTAGTGCTCAGCTCTTAGGTATAATGATTTTTCAGGAGATTCATTGTGTCACAAGAGGGATCTGCCCAGTGTCAAGGATGATGTTTGAGATTGAGGCTTCAGGTGAGTTGAGGATTGTGACTGGGAGAGGGAGAGAGAGAGCAGGTATCCAGTTTAGGAGTTCTTGGGAGGGGGTTTGCAGGCAGCAGGGTGAGAAAGGGTGTTTATTTGAGGGCCCCCCCCACACGAGGCTTCTCAGAAGCCTAACATAGGCGTTCCCATGTCTTACAGCATACAAGGTCCTCCACTGCACTCACAGGAATGCCGTTTAACTTTGCCTTTCTCTAAGCCAGGTGCCACCACTAATGAAGGCCACCGCCTGGGAATTGGGATGAAGCTGGAGCCTGAAGGAGCCAGGCACACTCAGGAGAGGGCAAGTAGCTGCCTGGCAGGTATCTGGCCCACATAATTCTTCGCCCATGCGGTGCTAAGATCGGGCACTGATGTTTGGTTCTCTTAATTATAGGTGTCTGAGAGACACCAGTGCGGTGCCAGCAGGACCTTCCCCGCTGACGAGGTGGCCTTTCTTTGCACCTGACAGGGACCAGCATCCCCTGATGTCTGAGAGATAAGTAGAGGGCTGCGACCTGGGGAGGGGATGACAGTGGGGTGCTGGTTTGGGAATTACCGGGAGGGGTTTTTGAGTCCAGTTTGGAGGTGTGGGGCGTTCATTAAACGGCTTCTTTGGCCCCATGAAAGCCAAGTCTCACATTTGGTCACAGTGCTGAAGTGCGCAGGGCAGAGCAGTCTCGGTGTGTCTCGGGTCACTTGTCTGTTGTGCATTATGTGTTGTTTTTGTATGCCATGTCTTTTACTTTAGGCAGGCCTGTCGGAAGCCTTGGCATCATTGGTAGCGTCTGTGATTTGTGCATTCCTTGGGCTGGCACGCAGGCCATAGAACTTCTGACTGGGGAGCTCAGACAGGCATCAGACTCTCTTCTCTCTTTGGAAGCATTCCATGTGGTCTCTTTTTAGGTCTTGTTCTGAGCTGTATGGACAGCTATGCCCCACCCGGATCCATTGTGGTGGATTAGGACTTGTAATAATATGAGGTTAGGTAGAGGATTCTGACCATAAGATTTCTAGGCATCCCTCTTTGCTGTTCTTGCAATAAATCATTGAGTTAGCTGCTTCTTCTTCCAGGGTTCTCTGAGTATCAGCAGCTGACCTTCAGTTTCAAGTCAGGCATCTCCTTTTGCATTTTCTCAGTCCTTGCAGCCATTTTCCTTGCCAAGAGATTTTTGTCTGTGTCTTGTGCCCTTTGTTTGTCACGTCCTGTCTGTCCTGTGTCACGGGTGTCAGCACACATTTGGGCCGGAGCTGCTCTGCCCTGTTGCATAGCCTGGTGCGATAGGACAAGTCCTGAGGGCTTGGGATGTGTAATGTGGGGTGTAGTTTGATCCTAGATGGGATTTGTGGATGGACACAGGATGTCTGGAGCTCATCAGTTATCCTGCAGCAGTTTGACTCTTGTCCTAACTTTTTTCAGATTCAGATGGATTAAATCAGTGCCTGAGGGCCCCATCCCGGGTGAGGGGATTCCCACAAGCAGGTGAGGCATCATTTGTCTCTGCAGTGGAAGTGTTCCGATGACTCTGTTACAGCTCTGTTCTTTGTTTTTCTTTTTAGGAAGTCAATCTGGATACCAGCAGTCAAGGTGAGCAGTGGAGAGAAGTAGTTGTTATTGTTCAGCTCTCAATTGTTGATGCAGTTCTAAGTTTCCATTCTCATTGGTGTGCTTTAGGCAATCTACTCGGAGCATGCCAAGCCCCTGTCGCCATCCGGCCGATGCACTGGGTTTCCCGCAGATGCGAGTCCTGCGCATGTGTTACAGGACCCGGTGATGAAGCCCTGAACTCCTCTATTTAATGGCGCTATCTGCGTGGCCTTCGGCAACTGCCGAGATGTTTTGGTGAGCGGCGGAAGTAGGGAGGAGGAGCGAGGGTTCGCTCAGGTTTCAGCAGTGCCAAATCACCTTATTCTCTCTTAATCCAGGTGTCCCCTGTGACTATGGCCTCGGTCTCTGAGCGTGCGCGAAGTGTGCAGCCTGAGCCGCCGGGCGTTCCTAGGAGCACGGTGAGTAGCAGACCGGTGGGGTTTTGGGCAATGGGGTGCCACGGTCAGGCAGTGACGTTTTGTTTTCTTTAATACATGTCTGAGAGACACCAGCCCGGTGCCAGCAGGACCTTCCCAGCCAACGAGGTGGCTTTTTATTGCACCTGACAGGGACCAGCATACCCCGATGTCTCAGATAAGTAGAGGGATGTGACCCGCAGAGGGGATGAAAGCAGGGTGCCGGTTTGGGAATTACCGGGAGGGATTTTTGAGTCCGCTTTGTAGGTGGGGGGTGTTCATGAAGTGGCCCCTTAGGGCCCATAAAAGCCAACTCACTTTTGATCACGGTGCTGAGGTGTGCACGGCAGAGCAGTCCCGGTGTGTCTCGGGTCACTTGTCTGTTGTGCCTCATGTGTTGTTTGTGTATCTCATGTCTCATACCTTAGCCCTTTGAGGGTCCTGTCAGAAATCCTGGCGTCATTCTTTGCATCTGTGATCTCTGCATTCCCTGGTCTGGCACGCAGGCCATACAACTTCTGATCTGGGAGCTCAGACAGGCATCAGACTCTCTTCCCTCTTTGGAAGCATCCCATCTGATGTCTTTTTAGGTCTTGTTCTGAGCTGTGCGGACAGCTGTGCCCCACCTGGATCCATTGTGGTGGATTAGGACTTGTGATTATATGAGGTTAGGTAGAGGATTCTGACTGTAGGATTCTTAGGCATCCATCTGTGCTGTTCTTGGAATAAGTTATTCAGTTTGCATCTTCTTCTTCCAGGGCTCTCTGAGCCTCATCAGCTCACCATTGCTGTCAGCTCGGTCATCTCCTTTTGCATTCTCTCAGTCCTTGCAGCCATTTTCCTTGCCAAGAGATTTCTGTCCGTGTCTTGTGCCCATTGTTTGTCCTGTGCCGTCTGTCCTGTGTCACGGGTGTCTGCACACATTTGTAGCGGAGCTGCTCTGCCCTGTTGCCTAGCCTGGTGGAATAGGACCAATCCCGGGCACTTGGAATTTGTAATGTTGGGTGTAGTTGGACTCTAGATGATATTCCTAGGTTGATAGAAGGTTTTTGCAGCTTTTGAGTTATACTGCTGGTGTTTGACCTATGTTCTTACTTTCTTTCAGGTGCAGGTGCATCGCATCCATGGCTGCGCACCCTATCGTGTGTGAGGGGGTTCCCGAAATCAGGTCAGTCACCATTTGTCTGTGCAGGGTGTGTGGCAAGTGTGACCCTGTTACAGGTCTGTTCTTTGTCTTTATTTTTAGGAAGCATAGCTGGATCTCAGCAGTCAAGTTCAAGAAGGCAAGGTGAGCAGTGGCCAGTAGCCTTCATTGTTGCTGAGGTCTCAGTTCCTGGGGCAAGTCTAAGTCTCTATTCTTGTTTTTGTGTCTTAGTCAAGCCGCTCTGAGCACGTCAAGCTGCCATCCCCCACCAGAAGATGGACCGGTTTCGCTGCCCTTGTCAGCCCTGTCTTCCGGGTAGCTGTCGGGAACCGCCGAGGAATTGCGGTGAGTCGGGCAAGTAGGGATGAGGAGCGAGGGTCCACTCAGTTTTCAGCAATCCCACATCATCTCCTGTCCTCTTCATGCAGGTGTACTCTGTGATGCTGGCATCGGTGTCTGAGCATGGCTGACGTGTGTGACTCCAGGAGATCGGCCATTGTTAGGAGAACGGTGAGTAGCAGGCTTGTGGGTTTTGGCCGATGCGGTGCCAAGATCAGGCACCGATGTTTGGTTTTCTTTAATCTAGCTGTCTGAGAGACAACAGCCCGGTGGCAGCAGGAACTCCCCAGCCGGTGAGGCGGCCTTCCTTCGCACCCGATACGGACCAGCATCACCAGATGTCTGAGAGATAAGTAGAGGGCTATGAACCACAGAGGGGATGAAAGTGGGGTGCTAGGTCAGACTCCCAGGGTGGGGGGTTTGAATTGGCTCTGGAGATGAGGGTAGGCAAGATGTGGCCCCTTAGGCTTCATAAAAGCAAAGTCTCAGTTTTGGTTACGGTGCTGAGCTGGGCAGCAGGGCAGAGCAGTCCCGGTGTGTCTCGTGTCACTTGTCTTTTGTGTGTTGTGTGTTATGTGGATATGTCATGTCTGTTATCTTAGCCGTCTGAGGGGCCTCTCAGAAACCTTTCCTAGCATCCGTGATCTCAGCGTTCTTTGCCCTGGCACCCGTGCCACGGAACTCTTGACCCGGGAGCCCAGACAGGCATCAGAATTGCATCTCTTTTTAGAAGCATCCCGTCAGATGTCTTTTCAGGTCTTGTTGTCAGCTGTATGGACAACTGCACCCTGTAAGGTTCCATTATGGCTGATTAGGACTTGTGAGAATGTGAGCTCAGGTAGAGCATTGTGACTCTAGGGCTCCTGGGCATTGATCTTTGCAGTTCTTGGACCGAATCATTGAGTTTAGCATCTTGTTTTTCCAGGGATCTCTGAGCCTGATCAGCTCACCATCAGTCTCACCTTGGTCATCTCATTTTGCATCCTCTCAGTCCTTGCAGTCATTTTCCTTGCCTAGAGGTTTCTGTGTGTGTTTTGTCCCCGTTGTTTGTCACGTCCTGTCCCGTGTCACGGGTGTCTGCACGGATTTGTGCTGGAGCTGCTCTGCCCTGCCCCGCCCCATAGCCTGGCGCAATCGGAGGCATCTCGGGGGCTTGTAATTGGTAATGTGGGGTGTAGTTGGACCCTAGATGGGATTTGTAGATGGGCACGAGATGACTGGAGCCCATAAGTTATCCTGCAGCCCTTTGACTTTTGTCCTAACTCTCTTTCAGATGCAGAAGGATAAAATCCAGGGCAGAGCCCCCCATCCCGGGTGAGGGGATTCCCCCAAGCAGGTCAGTCACTGTTTTCCTTGGTAGAGGAAGCATAAATGATGGCTGTCACAGCTCTGTTGCCTTTCCTTTTAGGAAGTCAAGGCAGAGAGCTGCAGTCCAGGCCAGTGGGCAAGGTGAGCATTGCGTAGCGTGCACAAGCAGTTTTATTGCTGAGGTCTCAGTTTCTGGTGCAGCTCTAACTCTCCTCTTTTTTTTTTTTTTTTTTTTTTTTTTTTTTTTTTTTTTTTTTTTGTTATTTTAGGTGGTCCACTTGTGATCTATCCTGGCCGAGCATGCTCATGCCAGGTGGGTGCAAGCTTAAGGTATCGGTGTGGCATTCTTGTCCCAGTAGGGAGGTTGTGTTTTCACAGTATCTCAGCATGCTTTTTTGCTTTGTTTCTTTGCAGGTGCTGTCGCTGCCCTAAGCATGACCAAGGAACAGAGGAGGGCAGGTGAGTCGGTGTTTAGGCAGGCTGACTCATAGGGGAGCGTTATGCAGCAGCATGCTAAGCGGGTACATTTTCTTTTTGCAGGTATCTTCTGGGCAGCCTCCGGAGTCAAATCAAGTTTTGAGGTGAGCTGGGGCAGGGGTGTGGAAGAGTCCAGGGGATTACCGGTTTTGAGGGCAATAGTCACGTTTTCTGTTGCGTCTTAGGTACCCTGAGGAGGCTCGTAGCCACAGCTTGGAAGCGGCAGCACCGAAGCACACACATTGAGAACATCTCAACGTCCACGTCCGACGGAGGATGCATTTTGTCCGCTCGTCTTCCAAAAGCTAAGTGTCGGGGCCAGGGGTTGGGAGAATGGGAAAAGCCTTTACTATCACAGGGGGCAGTTTCATGTCAGCTTAGCGGAGAGGTCTGTAGCGGGCCGGGCTCTCTGGAATTAAAGAGAGAGGGTTTGTCCTCAGCCTCACCAGAGCCTTTGCCGGGCAGGGCAGTTCCGACCCATCTCCACGTTCTCGTGAACTTTGCGTCGTCAGCCTTCCTCGAGTCAGCATAGTCACGGCTCTTTCCCCCGAGGGGCTCGCCTTCGGGTACGGAGCTATCGCCACGGTCATCCAGCCATCCGCTTCCTTCTCTAGGCTTGCTGAGCGTCTCGAGCGTCTTCGTAACTGCTTTGACACTAACTTCTTTTTGCGAGCTACATTTCATCATCACGTGCCATCATCATAGGGCTTCCTTTCCTTTGGCATCATCAGCCTGTGGCTCACCTTGCGTTTGCAGTCTCAGATCCCTAAGGGGAAAGTTCCCACTTGTCTTTGTGTTAGGTCATCTGCGTCCGTTAGGTTGTCCGTGTCTGTGTTACGTAGTGTGTGTCCATTGTCTTTCACGTCATAAGGCCTTTCTTACGTCTCGACGCTTTGTCGGCACTGTTCTGTGCCATATTGCCTATATTCGACTCATGTTCCTTTCTGGATCTTCCTTATTCTGCCCTGTTTACATTTTTACTCTTTGAGCCAGGTAGGATTACAGATGTTCTCATCAGTCTTCCTTGTCACTACCAGCTTTGGTAGTGCCTTTTTTCTCCATGACATTTTCTTGGACTTGTAGAGCGGTGTCTTATACCCTCCTCACGTGACTGCAGTAGTTCTATAGGTTCCATCTTGAGAAAGGGTATAGGTCTCAGGAATTCATCTTGCAGAGTTATCTTAAGTCCTGTTTTATATTGTATCTATCTACCTATATTGCGTGTACCTGTGTTGGCTTATATTGTATGTGCTTATGTTGTATGTACTTGTGTTGGCTTATATTGTATGTACTTGTGTTTGCTTATACTGTATGTAGTTATGTTGCATGTACCTATGTTGGCTTATACTGTATGTACCTATGTTGGCTTATGCTGTATGTACCTATACTGTATGTACCTATGTTGGCTTATACTGTATATACCTATACTGTATGTACCTATGTTGGCTTATACTGTATGTACCTATGTTGGCTTATACTGTATGTACTTATACTGTATGTACCTATGTTGGCTTATACTGTATGTACCTATGTTGGCTTATACTGTATGTAGTTACGTTGCATGTACCTGTGTTGGCTTATACTGTATGTAGTTACGTTGCATGTACCTGTGTTGGCTTATACTGTATGTGCTTAAAATGTATGTAAGTGCATTGCCTTATATTGTCTGTACTTGCACTGTATGCATTGGCTTATATTGTGTGTACCTATGTTGTACCACATGGTCGGAGCTGCCCTGCCCTGGCAGCTAGTCACAGTTAGGTGGAACAGTTATAGAAATTTTCCTGTTGATCTGTGTTTTGTGGGATTTTGGGTAGAAGACTTATTGGTTCAGAGCGGGGACAATTCCTGGCTGTCAGATTGGCACTTGTTGACCACTTTTTGTTGTCTCACAGGTCCCTGAGGCTACCGATTTCCCTAATCTACCATTTGATGTCAGGGAGGGGCAGCCAGAAAATGTGTCGAAGCACGTTCTTCAGCGTTGCAGGTAAGGGCTGCAGCGAGCGTGTAAGTGGGAAGAGTGTGTGAGCATGTGTGAGAGCACATGGCTGTGTTTGTCTGTGTCTGCTTGTCTCTCTGTGTGTGAGCACAGGGTGAGTGGATTTAACCTTGTGTGTGTGACTTTTGCTTTTCAGGTTTTTCAACTCATTTTTAAATTTAGAATAAAAAATCCCCAGCCGGGGGGTTTTTTTTTTTTCCCCCCCGGCTGGGTTTTTTTTTCCTCGGTCCCGGTCGGTCCGCGAGGCGACGTTCATCGCCAAAGTTTGGGCACGGAACGGCCAGGGACCGGGGTTTTCGTCAGGCAGGAGGATTTTTTGGAGGCTCCCGGGAACCACGTTCCCGAGGAGCGGCGTGAATGTGTGCTGAGGGTTAGCAGAGCGGTTGAGGTGAGAGTCCGTGTGGGTTTGTGTGCGTGTCGAAGGGCTGTAGGGTTGTAACGTTGTATGCTGTTTGCTTTTCAGGTTTTTCAACTCATTTTTAAATTTAGAATAAAAAATCCCCAGCCGGGGGGGTTTTTTTTTTTTTTTCCCCCCCGGCTGGGTTTTTTTTTCCTCGGTCCCGGTCGGTCCGCGAGGCGACGTTCATCGCCAAAGTTTGGGCACGGAACGGCCAGGGACCGGGGTTTTCGTCAGGCAGGAGGATTCTTTTGGAGGCTCCTGGGAACCACGTTCCCGAGGACCTATGATTGTTGGGGTTTAATTTAGTAGTTTTGGTGAGAGGGCTGGTGGGTTTGTGTGCTATTTGATGGGAGTGTGTGGTGTTTTTTCTGTGGTTTTGTTGTTTTGGGTTTCACCTAACCATAAATTTGCATGTAATGTAAATAGCAAAAGGTTATCAATCTTTGTATTGCTTTGTATTGCTTTGTATTGCTTTGTATTGCTTTGTATTGCTTTGTATTGCTTTGTATTGCTTTGTATTGCTTTGTATTGCTTTGTATTGCTTTGTATTGCTTTGTATTGCTTTGTATTGCTTTGTATTGCTTTGTATTGCTTTGTATTGCTTTGTATTGCTTTGTATTGCTTTGTATTGCTTTGTATTGCTTTGTATTGCTTTGTATTGCTTTGTATGTGAATAAGATTTTATTGTTGTGTGTATGGATTGTATCTACGCTTGCATTTGTATACACTGTTTCTATGTCTGTTGCTGATTTCATGTAATAAAGTTGAATCACCCCAATAAAGATACCCCCTGTCCTTCCCTAAACCCCCCCTCCCCCCACGGCTCCTGTCTTTTTGGTGTGGTTTTGTAATTTCTTTCCTCTGTCTTTCTTCCTTTTGCTCCTTACTTTCCTTTTCTATTTTTAACTTCGCTTCCATCTGTCTCCCACCCTTTGTTTCTGTTTCTCACTCTTTCTGATTCTGTCTTGCTTCTGTAACTGTTTTTTTTCTCTCTCTACTTTTCACCTCTATTTCTTTTCCTTTGTAACTTTCACCTGTGCTCTTCCTGCTTCTTTTTCTGTCTGTGTTCTCCTTTTCCTTGGTTTGTCTTTTTTTGCTCTTAGTCTTTTCCTTTTTCACTCTACCCTGAGTTTTTGCTTAACTCTAATCCTAACCACTTTTTTTTCCTTTCTAACTCCTGTTCTTCAGTTTTTCCACCCTCCTTTTCTTTTCTGTCTCTGTCTTTGTTTCTCTCTCTGTGTTTTCTTCTCCTCTGTCTCTCTGTCTTCTTTTTTTCTGTCTTTTCTTCTGTCTCTGTCTTTTTGTCTCTGTCTTTTTGTCTTTTTCTCTCTCTTCTCTCCTTTCTTTTTCTCTATCTTCTTTCTTTTTCTCTTTCTCTTTGCTGTCTCTTGTCTCCATTTTTCTTTTCTCTCTTTCTATTTTTCTCTCTGACTTTTTTTTTCTTCTCCCTTTTTTTCTGTCTCTTCTTTCTTTTCTCTCTCTTTCTTTCTCTCTTTTCCTCTCTCTCTATTTCTAACTTTGTTTTCCTTTCTAGCTTTAGTTTAAAAAAAGCAGCAGTAGAAACTTTCAGGCTCCCTGGGAGTAAAGCAAAAAAAAAAAAATTATAAAACAAAGCCTTTACTCCCCGGGAGCCTGAAATTTTCTACTGCTGCACCAGACATATAGTTTTTCTTCTTTTTATATATAGTATATAGGAAACCACACCCACTCCTAATTAATTAGTACCCCCAGCTGCCAGCAATCAAGCCTAACACACCTATCCCCAGGCACCTCCCCCCGTCCCCAAGCACCCACCCGGCAATTGTCCCCCCTCCCCTAGCAGCCCCCCCCACCCCTTCACACATCACCAAGCACCCACCCCTAGCTGCCGTCCCCCAGTACCCAGGCACCCACCCCCTGTTGTCCACCCCATCGCTGAAGCAACAGCGCCCCCTGCTGTCCCACCCGGCATAGTGCAATTACACCACCCCGTTACAGCGCCCCCTGCCGTCCACAGCACCGCACTGCATACACAACGCTACCACGTGACGTCACGAGAGCGACACAGCCCCGGAAGGACCCCCCCCCCGGGCATAGCCGTCCCTCCCAGTGCCCGATCGAAAACCCGACACCCACCCCTCACCCCAGAAGCCGCCCTCCGCCACGCCGCCAGCCGCAGGCGAACCGGAATAGCATTCCGCGGCCACCGAGACTCACGGTAACCCCCAAAACACCCCCCAAATCCCGAAAAAAAATCCGGTCCCGGCCGGCCGCCATTTTGCCGGAAGTGACGTCATTCCCATGGGGGCCGCCATATTGTCCCAATGCCACGTGCTCTCCTGGGCGCCGCCATCTTGTTGTTACCGGAAGCCAGCCCCAGGCGCGGCCATGTTGTTGCCGGAAGTTACCGCTGGAGGCCGCCATGTTGTTGCCGGAAGTTACCTCTGCGCGCGGCCATGTTGTTGCCGGAAACCACGTGACAGTATGGACGCCGCCATCTTAGAAAACCATCACGTGACCGCGTGGGGGCCGCCATCTTGGATCACGGTTAGTTTTACCGATTAATTTTAACAATTAGGGTTCATTTACCTAGGATTCGGACCCCACCCCCTAATAATTAGCGCCATCCCCATCCCCCATTCCCTGACCTAACCCTAATTAGCCCTGCCCCAGCTGTTTCCACCCCCGTCCCGCTTTCCCTGACCTAACCCTAATTAGCCCTCCCCCAGCTGTTTCCACCCCCATCCCCCTTTCCCTGCCCTAACCCTAATCAGTACCCTAACATCTCATCCCCAATCCCCTACCCTAACCCTAACCCCAGCCCAAGCCCTAACCCTAACCCCAACCTTAGGCCCAATCCCTAACCCTAGGCCCTAACCCTAAGTACTAGGGTTTTCAGGAGTACCTTTTTCCCCAGAGTATCATTTTTTCAGGAGTATCTTTTCCCCAAGAGTACCATTATTTCAGGAGTACTATTTTTTCCAGAGTAACACTTTTTCAGGAGTACTCATTCTTTCGGAAGTACTTGTTTTTCCAGAGTACTTGTTTTTTTGGAAGTACCTGTTTTTCAGGAGTATTCATTTTTCAAGAGTACTAGTTTTCTTCAGGAGTACTGGGGTTGGGGTACTGGGTTAGGGTTAGGGTTAGGGTTAGGGTACTGGGGTTAGGGTACTGGGGTTGGGGTACTGGGTTAGGGTTAGGGTACTGGGGTTGGGGTACTGGGTTAGGGTTAGGGTTAGGGTTAGGGTTAGGGTTAGGGTTAGGGTTAGGGTTAGGGTTAGGGTTAGGGTTAGGGTTAGGGGTTAGGGTTAGGGTTAGGGGTTAGGGTTAGGGTTAGGGTTAGGGTTAGGGTTAGGGTTAGGGTTTAGGGTTAGGGTTAGGGTTAGGGTTAGGGTTAGGGTTAGGGTTAGGGTTAGGGTTAGGGTTAGGGGTTAGGGTTAGGGTTAGGGTTAGGGTTAGGGTTAGGGTTAGGGTTAGGGTTAGGGTTAGGGTTAGGGTTAGGGTTAGGGTTAGGGTTAGGGTTAGGGTTAGGGTTAGGGTTAGGGTTAGGGTTAGGGTTAGGGTTAGGGTTAGGGTTAGGGTTAGGGTTAGGGTTAGGGTTAGGGTTAGGGTTAGGGTTAGGGTTAGGGTTAGGGTTAGGGTTAGGGTTAGGGTTAGGGTTAGGGTTAGGGTTAGGGTTAGGGTTAGGGTTAGGGTTAGGGTTAGGGTTAGGGTTAGGGTTAGGGTTAGGGTTAGGGTTAGGGTTAGGGTTAGGGTTAGGGTTAGGGTTAGGGTTAGGGTTAGGGTTAGGGTTAGGGTTAGGGTTAGGGTTAGGGTTAGGGTTAGGGTTAGGGTTAGGGTTAGGGTTAGGGTTAGGGTTAGGGTTAGGGTTAGGGTTAGGGTTAGGGTTAGGGTTAGGGTTAGGGTTAGGGTTAGGGTTAGGGTTAGGGTTAGGGTTAGGGTTAGGGTTAGGGTTAGGGTTAGGGTTAGGGTTAGGGTTAGGGTTAGGGTTAGGGTTAGGGTTAGGGTTAGGGTTAGGGTTAGGGTTAGGGTTAGGGTTAGGGTTAGGGTTAGGGTTAGGGTTAGGGTTAGGGTTAGGGTTAGGGTTAGGGTTAGGGTTAGGGTTAGGGTTAGGGTTAGGGTTAGGGTTAGGGTTAGGGTTAGGGTTAGGGTTAGGGTTAGGGTTAGGGTTAGGGTTAGGGTTAGGGTTAGGGTTAGGGTTAGGGTTAGGGTTAGGGTTAGGGTTAGGGTTAGGGTTAGGGTTAGGGTTAGGGTTAGGGTTAGGGTTAGGGTTAGGGTTAGGGTTAGGGTTAGGGTTAGGGTTAGGGTTAGGGTTAGGGTTAGGGTTAGGGTTAGGGTTAGGGTTAGGGTTAGGGTTAGGGTTAGGGTTAGGGTTAGGGTTAGGGTTAGGGTTAGGGTTAGGGTTAGGGTTAGGGTTAGGGTTAGGGTTAGGGTTAGGGTTAGGGTTAGGGTTAGGGTTAGGGTTAGGGTTAGGGTTAGGGTTAGGGTTAGGGTTAGGGTTAGGGTTAGGGTTAGGGTTAGGGTTAGGGTTAGGGTTAGGGTTAGGGTTAGGGTTAGGGTTAGGGTTAGGGTTAGGGTTAGGGTTAGGGTTAGGGTTAGGGTTAGGGTTAGGGTTAGGGTTAGGGTTAGGGTTAGGGTTAGGGTTAGGGTTAGGGTTAGGGTTAGGGTTAGGGTTAGGGTTAGGGTTAGGGTTAGGGTTAGGGTTAGGGTTAGGGTTAGGGTTAGGGTTAGGGTTAGGGTTAGGGTTAGGGTTAGGGTTAGGGTTAGGGTTAGGGTTAGGGTTAGGGTTAGGGTTAGGGTTAGGGTTAGGGTTAGGGTTAGGGTTAGGGTTAGGGTTAGGGTTAGGGTTAGGGTTAGGGTTAGGGTTAGGGTTAGGGTTAGGGTTAGGGTTAGGGTTAGGGTTAGGGTTAGGGTTAGGGTTAGGGTTAGGGTTAGGGTTAGGGTTAGGGTTAGGGTTAGGGTTAGGGTTAGGGTTAGGGTTAGGGTTAGGGTTAGGGTTAGGGTTAGGGTTAGGGTTAGGGTTAGGGTTAGGGTTAGGGTTAGGGTTAGGGTTAGGGTTAGGGTTAGGGTTAGGGTTAGGGTTAGGGTTAGGGTTAGGGTTAGGGTTAGGGTTAGGGTTAGGGTTAGGGTTAGGGTTAGGGTTAGGGTTAGGGTTAGGGTTAGGGTTAGGGTTAGGGTTAGGGTTAGGGTTAGGGTTAGGGTTAGGGTTAGGGTTAGGGTTAGGGTTAGGGTTAGGGTTAGGGTTAGGGTTAGGGTTAGGGTTAGGGTTAGGGTTAGGGTTAGGGTTAGGGTTAGGGTTAGGGTTAGGGTTAGGGTTAGGGTTAGGGTTAGGGTTAGGGTTAGGGTTAGGGTTAGGGTTAGGGTTAGGGTTAGGGTTAGGGTTAGGGTTAGGGTTAGGGTTAGGGTTAGGGTTAGGGTTAGGGTTAGGGTTAGGGTTAGGGTTAGGGTTAGGGTTAGGGTTAGGGTTAGGGTTAGGGTTAGGGTTAGGGTTAGGGTTAGGGTTAGGGTTAGGGTTAGGGTTAGGGTTAGGGTTAGGGTTAGGGTTAGGGTTAGGGTTAGGGTTAGGGTTAGGGTTAGGGTTAGGGTTAGGGTTAGGGTTAGGGTTAGGGTTAGGGTTAGGGTTAGGGTTAGGGTTAGGGTTAGGGTTAGGGTTAGGGTTAGGGTTAGGGTTAGGGTTAGGGTTAGGGTTAGGGTTAGGGTTAGGGTTAGGGTTAGGGTTAGGGTTAGGGTTAGGGTTAGGGTTAGGGTTAGGGTTAGGGTTAGGGTTAGGGTTAGGGTTAGGGTTAGGGTTAGGGTTAGGGTTAGGGTTAGGGTTAGGGTTAGGGTTAGGGTTAGGGTTAGGGTTAGGGTTAGGGTTAGGGTTAGGGTTAGGGTTAGGGTTAGGGTTAGGGTTAGGGTTAGGGTTAGGGTTAGGGTTAGGGTTAGGGTTAGGGTTAGGGTTAGGGTTAGGGTTAGGGTTAGGGTTAGGGTTAGGGTTAGGGTTAGGGTTAGGGTTAGGGTTAGGGTTAGGGTTAGGGTTAGGGTTAGGGTTAGGGTTAGGGTTAGGGTTAGGGTTAGGGTTAGGGTTAGGGTTAGGGTTAGGGTTAGGGTTAGGGTTAGGGTTAGGGTTAGGGTTAGGGTTAGGGTTAGGGTTAGGGTTAGGGTTAGGGTTAGGGTTAGGGTTAGGGTTAGGGTTAGGGTTAGGGTTAGGGTTAGGGTTAGGGTTAGGGTTAGGGTTAGGGTTAGGGTTAGGGTTAGGGTTAGGGTTAGGGTTAGGGTTAGGGTTAGGGTTAGGGTTAGGGTTAGGGTTAGGGTTAGGGTTAGGGTTAGGGTTAGGGTTAGGGTTAGGGTTAGGGTTAGGGTTAGGGTTAGGGTTAGGGTTAGGGTTAGGGTTAGGGTTAGGGTTAGGGTTAGGGTTAGGGTTAGGGTTAGGGTTAGGGTTAGGGTTAGGGTTAGGGTTAGGGTTAGGGTTAGGGTTAGGGTTAGGGTTAGGGTTAGGGTTAGGGTTAGGGTTAGGGTTAGGGTTAGGGTTAGGGTTAGGGTTAGGGTTAGGGTTAGGGTTAGGGTTAGGGTTAGGGTTAGGGTTAGGGTTAGGGTTAGGGTTAGGGTTAGGGTTAGGGTTAGGGTTAGGGTTAGGGTTAGGGTTAGGGTTAGGGTTAGGGTTAGGGTTAGGGTTAGGGTTAGGGTTAGGGTTAGGGTTAGGGTTAGGGTTAGGGTTAGGGTTAGGGTTAGGGTTAGGGTTAGGGTTAGGGTTAGGGTTAGGGTTAGGGTTAGGGTTAGGGTTAGGGTTAGGGTTAGGGTTAGGGTTAGGGTTAGGGTTAGGGTTAGGGTTAGGGTTAGGGTTAGGGTTAGGGTTAGGGTTAGGGTTAGGGTTAGGGTTAGGGTTAGGGTTAGGGTTAGGGTTAGGGTTAGGGTTAGGGTTAGGGTTAGGGTTAGGGTTAGGGTTAGGGTTAGGGTTAGGGTTAGGGTTAGGGTTAGGGTTAGGGTTAGGGTTAGGGTTAGGGTTAGGGTTAGGGTTAGGGTTAGGGTTAGGGTTAGGGTTAGGGTTAGGGTTAGGGTTAGGGTTAGGGTTAGGGTTAGGGTTAGGGTTAGGGTTAGGGTTAGGGTTAGGGTTAGGGTTAGGGTTAGGGTTAGGGTTAGGGGTTAGGGTTAGGGTTAGGGTTAGGGTTAGGGTTAGGGTTAGGGTTAGGGTTAGGGTTAGGGTTAGGGTTAGGGTTAGGGTTAGGGTTAGGGTTAGGGTTAGGGTTAGGGTTAGGGTTAGGGTTAGGGTTAGGGTTAGGGTTAGGGTTAGGGTTAGGGTTAGGGTTAGGGTTAGGGTTAGGGTTAGGGTTAGGGTTAGGGTTAGGGTTAGGGTTAGGGTTAGGGTTAGGGTTAGGGTTAGGGTTAGGGTTAGGGTTAGGGTTAGGGTTAGGGTTAGGGTTAGGGTTAGGGTTAGGGTTAGGGTTAGGGTTAGGGTTAGGGTTAGGGTTAGGGTTAGGGTTAGGGTTAGGGTTAGGGTTAGGGTTAGGGTTAGGGTTAGGGTTAGGGTTAGGGTTAGGGTTAGGGTTAGGGTTAGGGTTAGGGTTAGGGTTAGGGTTAGGGTTAGGGTTAGGGTTAGGGTTAGGGTTAGGGTTAGGGTTAGGGTTAGGGTTAGGGTTAGGGTTAGGGTTAGGGTTAGGGTTAGGGTTAGGGTTAGGGTTAGGGTTAGGGTTAGGGTTAGGGTTAGGGTTAGGGTTAGGGTTAGGGTTAGGGTTAGGGTTAGGGTTAGGGTTAGGGTTAGGGTTAGGGTTAGGGTTAGGGTTAGGGTTAGGGTTAGGGTTAGGGTTAGGGTTAGGGTTAGGGTTAGGGTTAGGGTTAGGGTTAGGGTTAGGGTTAGGGTTAGGGTTAGGGTTAGGGTTAGGGTTAGGGTTAGGGTTAGGGTTAGGGTTAGGGTTAGGGTTAGGGTTAGGGTTAGGGTTAGGGTTAGGGTTAGGGTTAGGGTTAGGGTTAGGGTTAGGGTTAGGGTTAGGGTTAGGGTTAGGGGTTAGGGTTAGGGTTAGGGTTAGGGTTAGGGTTAGGGTTAGGGTTAGGGTTAGGGTTAGGGTTAGGGTTAGGGTTAGGGTTAGGGTTAGGGTTAGGGTTAGGGTTAGGGTTAGGGTTAGGGTTAGGGTTAGGGTTAGGGTTAGGGTTAGGGTTAGGGTTAGGGTTAGGGTTAGGGTTAGGGTTAGGGTTAGGGTTAGGGTTAGGGTTAGGGTTAGGGTTAGGGTTAGGGTTAGGGTTAGGGTTAGGGTTAGGGTTAGGGGTTAGGGTTAGGGTTAGGGTTAGGGTTAGGGTTAGGGTTAGGGTTAGGGTTAGGGTTAGGGTTAGGGTTAGGGTTAGGGTTAGGGTTAGGGTTAGGGTTAGGGTTAGGGTTAGGGTTAGGGTTAGGGTTAGGGTTAGGGTTAGGGTTAGGGTTAGGGTTAGGGTTAGGGTTAGGGTTAGGGTTAGGGTTAGGGTTAGGGTTAGGGTTAGGGTTAGGGTTAGGGTTAGGGTTAGGGTTAGGGTTAGGGTTAGGGTTAGGGTTAGGGTTTAGGTAGGGTTAGGGTTAGGGTTAGGGTTAGGGTTAGGGTTAGGGTTAGGGTTAGGTTAGGGTTAGGGTTAGGGTTAGGGTTAGGTTAGGGTTAGGGTTAGGGTTAGGGTTAGGGTTAGGGTTAGGGTTAGGGTTAGGGTTAGGGTTAGGGTTAGGGTTAGGGTTAGGGTTAGGGTTAGGGTTAGGTTAGGGTTAGGTTAGGGTTAGGGTTAGGGTTAGGGTTAGGGTTAGGGTTAGGGTTAGGGTTAGGGTTAGGGTTAGGGTTAGGGTTAGGGTTAGGGTTAGGGTTAGGGTTAGGGTTAGGGTTAGGGTTAGGGTTAGGGTTAGGGTTAGGGTTAGGGGTTAGGGTTAG